>NC_046165.1:36605834-36942084 GCF_011064425.1 Rattus rattus
AAATTAAACAGAGAGGGTAACCCAATCACAGAAAAACACACATGGTATGCACTCATTGATAAGTGGCTATTAGCCCAAATGCTTGAATTACCCTAGATGCCCAGAACAAATGAAACTCAAGACGGATGATCAAAATGTGAATGCTTCACTCCTTCTTTAAAAAGGGAACAAGAATACCCTTGGCAAGGAGTAGGGAGGCAAAGTTTAGAACAGAGGCAGAAGGAACACCCATTCACAGCCTGCCCCACATGTGGCCCATGCATATACAGCCATCCAATTAGACAAGATGGATGAAGCAAAGAAGGGCAGGCACAGGAGCCGGATGTAAATCGCCCCTGAGAGGACACAGCCAGAATACAGCAAACACAGAGGCTAATGCCAGCAGCAAACCACTGAACTGAGAATAGGACCCCCGCTGAAGGAATCAGAGAAAAGGACTGAAAGAGCTGAAGGGCTTGAGACCATATATGTACAACAATGCCAAGCAACCAGAGCTTCCAGGGACTAAGCCACCACCTAAAGATTAGACATGGACTGACCCTGGACTCTGACTTCATAGGTAGCAATGAATATCCTAGTAAGAGCACCAGTGGAAGGGGAAGCCCTGGGTCCTGCTAAGACTGAACCCCCAGTGAACTAGATTGTTGGGGGGAGGGTGGCAATGGGGGGAGGATGGGAAGGGGAACACCCATAAGGAAGGGGAGGGGGGAGGGGGATGTTTGCCCGGAAACCGGGAAAGGGAATAACACTCGAAATGTATATAAGAAATACTCAAGTTAATAATAATAATAATAATAATAATAATAATAATAATAATAAAAAATAAAGAATTGGCATTTATAGAAGTTATTGTATTACCATTGATGAATTTTCAAAACTTAATATTTAATATAGAGTACAGTTATATATACTATATAAAATTGCTTTGAAAAACTAGGCATAGTGGCTTTTGCTTTTGATATCAGTACACTTGGAGGCTAAGTTAGAAAGACTGTCATGCATTTCATTAAGAGGTAGACTGTCCTGCACTGGGAGACACTATCTCAGCAGCTATAAAAGAATGTTTAAAAATAAAAGCATGTTCTTATCATGAAATTCTTTCAATTGCTCAGTAAGACTTACTCCAAGATATTTTATATTATTTGAGGCTATCGTGCAAGGTGTGGGTTCTGTGATCTCTTTTTCAGTCTGTTTGTATATAGAAGGGCTACTGATGTTTGAGTGTGAATTTTGTATCCAGCTACTTTGTTCAAGTACTTCCTTCGTGGAATTTTAGGGTCATATATGTATACTGTCATATTATTTGCAAATAAAGCTACTTGAACGTTTTTCTGAAGGACATTTTGTGGAATGTATGGAAACCTAGTACAATGGAAACATCCTATAAAATATGAATGGCATCCTAATGACGTCTCAAGAGGATGTAGAAGACAGAATCCTACTGTCCATCTCTTGTCGTCAAACAAAGCTTCCAATGCAGGTACCTCATTTCATCCTATTGACATGTTGGCAAAAAGGGTCCCATGGAAATCTCCAAACCAAGCTGTTGCCAAGACAATAGGCAGCTCTCCAAGCTGACATCAAGATCACACTGGTGAAGATAACATCCACATAACTCATTGAACATGGAGATGTGTAGCTGTGTCTACACACAACCTTCAACCCCCTGACCTTGTGGCTGTAACACTGAAAGGTACTATTTAAGCCAGCAAAAGAGAAAAGTAAGCACCCAGCCAATTACAACCTTTGTTCTACATTCTATCCTTTCTGCAGACTATGCTAGGGCAGTGGTGGCATAAATCTTGTGGGAGTAACCAACCAATATCTTATTTGACTTAAGGCACATTCCATGAGAAGGAAACCATACATGATGCTGCTTGGGTAAACATGACCAAGAGACCCATGGTAAAATTAAATACTAATAATCAAAATAAAACTAAAACATACAGTAAATGACTATTGTATTCTGCTATTCTCATAGATTGGCACCTTATTTAGCCATTAGCAAAGAAGTTTCCTCCCACAGCATATGGGAACAGAGATGCACAGACAGATATTACAAAGACAGAGACAGAGACAGAGTGGGGAGAGAGAGAGAGGGAAAGAAGATATCTTGGAACATAAAGTCTGGGGAGGAGGAGGCAGAAAAAATTTAAGAGTCAGAGGGGATGGGAGGTACCAGGAGAACAAGGTCCTCTGAAACAACTAAGCAAAGATCATGAAACTCACAGTCTGAAGCGTTAACCACAGGGCCTACACATGTCTGAACTGGATCCTCAGCATATATACCATAGCTTTCGGTTAGTCCTTTTATGGGACCACTGAACGTGTAAACAAGTGGGTCTCTGATTCTTGTGCTTCCTTTGTTTGTTTTTTTCTTTCGTTGCTGTTGGCTTGGCTTTTATGACTTTTGATATGGTGGTTTTATCTCACTACATTTTATTTTGTTCTATTTTGTTGTCATCTCTTATAAACTGTTTTTTCACTAATGAAAAACAGAGAGAAGTGGAGCCAAATGAGAGAAGGGTAGGGAGGAACTGGGAGGAGAGAGAGAACAGTGTGATCAAATTATTTTTTATGAGAATATGGTTAATAAAAAGGGGGGAAGGGAAGGGAACAATAAAAGTATATAAGCATTCCATATCAACAATGGCAATAGTGTTACATGCTAGGTATAGTTAACAAAAAGTCAATGTAAATCTCTGAAGTGTATAAAAGTTTACCCACACTACTAAATCCTATCAATATCCCTTTTATATCAGTAGTTTTAAATATGCAAAGCACATTATACCATATCTTGTTCTATGTCGAGTATGCATGTCTTAAAAGGAGCAATTTCATTTAAAAAAAAAAATCCAGCGTAAAGTAAAAACATTACCATGGGCAGTATATCTGAGCAGTTAGGAAAACTGACAGAAATGAAACAATGTACCTAATTGGCTAATGAAACTTCTGTGAGCTTAGTGAGGCACAACTGTAGCTATCTAGACATAATCAGATTATAAATTATCTGCCAAAATTAATAGATCAGTCTCCTTGATAGACCTATCATATGGTGGCTTTGTGGTCAGCTGGAAAAGATTGAAGTTAGGTTGCAGTTGAAGGTAGGGGAACTGGTCTTCGTTCTACCTGTATTTCCTATGTCTGTTTTCTAGCCACACCGAAACTACTGTATTTCACACTATTCTCCAACGGGAAGGGCTGATGCTTCAGAAAACATGAGTCAAAACGAATCTTTCCTTGGTTAGATTTTTTTTGTCTGATACTTTGTCACAGTGATGACATGAGTCACGGATGTACCCTCTTCCTAGCAAATGCCCTGCTAGAACCACAAACTCCACAGCTGCTGTGGCCACTGGATTCTTTCTGGTGACTTGTTTGTGTGTTCTATGACGATCTATGTATAAACAAAAACTTAGTTTTTTTCAATTTAATAGCAACTTTCTTATTAATCCAGGTTATCTAGTCTGGTAAAACTTTGGTATTTTAGTCAGAAATATCCCTTTCAATGTGTTTAAAACATTAGCATTACAGGTTGTGGTGAGCTGACATGGTGGGGGTGGGGGAGTGCTATCAGCTAAACCCTAGACCTCTGCCAAGTGTAGTAAGTGCTTTTAACTACTGAGCAATCTCTCCTACCCATCCATGGAGTTTTAAAACTCTTTGTCTCACGTCTACAAAGGGTTCCCATGTAGCGACTCTCCAGACACAATATCATATGACATATATAAACCCTGGTTTGATTGCTACTTAAGCATGGGCTCAAAACAGCTTCTGAATTCATTGTCACAGCATCACAGATAGGTTCTACTCTAACTGGTAATTCTGGGTCCTCATTCTGTAAAATAAAACCTTAGATAATCGCTGAATGATAGACAAATTTGAAAGCGTTAGAGATTCACTGAAGTGTTGTTGTCTAAGACTGAGTTCCATGTATCTCATACAAGCCTTGAACTCATGATCCTCTTTTTTCTACATTCCCAGTGTTAAGATTATAAGCTTACACCAAAGTGTCAAACTCATGAGGTACTTCAAAATCAGGGATCAAAATCATAGCTTCGTACCTATTATATTGAGCAAGCATTCTAAAGCTGAATTATATTCCCAGCTCTCTCAATTGATTATTAATTTCCCATAACAATAAAAATATATAATGCTTGGAAAGTTGAAATTAATACTGGTAATTGAAACACTGAAAAAATTTTCACATGCTTTAAGACTAAAATGCATACTTAAATTTATACTTGAATTTTCTATATTTTTTATGTATAAATGTTTTTGGATTGTTAAACTTACCTATAGGTATACTGTGAATGCCACTACCAAAATGTACTCACTATACTTTTTCTCTCAGCTATACATCTCTTGGGCATATACCCAAAAGATGCTCCAACATACAACAAAGACACATGCTCTACTATGTTCATAGCAACCTTATTTATAATAGCCAGAAGCTGGAAAGAACCAAGATGCCCTTCAACAGAGGGAATGGATACAGAAAATGTGGTACATCTACACAATGGAATATTACTCAGCTATCAAAAACAATGACTTCATGAAATTCATAGGCAAATGGACGGAACTGGAAAATATCATCCTGAGTGAGGTAACCAATCACAGAAAAACACACTTGGTATGTACTCATTGATAAGTGGATATTAGCCAAAAAGCTCAAATTACCCAAGATGCAATCCACAGACCACAGGAAGCTGAAGAAGAAGGATGACCAAAATGCAGATGCTCCCACTCCTTCTTAAAAGGGGGAAAACAATATCCATAGGAGGGGATATGGAAGCAAAGTTTAGAGCAGTGACTGAAAGAATGGCCATTCTGAGCCTGCCCCACATGTGGCTCATATATATACGGCCCATATGTATGTATATATATATATATATATATACAGCCACCAAAACTATATAAGATTTATGAAGCTAGAAAATGCATCCTAAAAGGGACTGGATATAGGTCTCTCCTGAGAGACACATCCAGAGCATGTCCAATACAGAGGTCAATGCTAGCAGCAAATCACCAAACTGAGAATAGGACCCCCTTGGGGGGAATTAGAGGAAGTATTGAAAGAGTTGAAGGAGCTTACAAATGCAAACCAACCAGAGCTTCAGGGACTAAACTACTACCCAAAGACTAAACATGGACTGACCCAAAAGATGCCACAGGCATGCTGGTGCTGGTGCTGGTGCTGGTGCTCGTGGGGCACAAGAAAGGTATCAGACACCTTGGAATTGAATAAGACATGATCTTAACTGAGTTAGCTATCCACCTACCACCACATTTTATTTTAGGTATCTATATCCTGGTGTACTTAAATTTTCATTATTTTTAAGGACTGAGTTTGTAACTTTATTTGGTATAAATAAAACTACAGTGAGTATTATAATGTACTATAAGTCACTTTAAGATGTTTCCTGAGCTCGTTGTCATAATATACACCTGTAATCTCAGCCACAGAGAGGCAGAGCACAAAGAAATAGAAGTTGCAGCTTGGGGACCTAAGCAAAAATAATAAATAACAAAATAGTAAAAGTTCAAGAATTTTTACTTGACTCTTGGCTTGTCACAGCTGGTAACTGGACCCAGTGTCAGCTTCTTCCAACCTTTCCTATGAATCTGTAGCTATCAAGTATGAATGCCTCTCCATCCATGTTAACAAGGCTGATGTCCAGATTAGCAATACCTGCTTGGAGTCCTTTAGGCTGCCTTCGGGTTGCCTTCAGGTTGGATGTCATGCAACAAGACGAGATCTTCCAGAGAGAAGATAATTCCTTCAACACCTTCTTTGGTAAGATAGGAGCTGACAAGCATGGGCCCAGGGCAGTGTTGTTATATCTGGAATCTACAATTATGGACACAATTTGCTTTGGTACCTACTGCCTGCTCTTTTACCCGAGTAGCTTATCAGCTGCCTATAACTATGACCATGACCAATACACCATTAGCAGGGAGATCATTGACCTTGTCTTGGACCAAACGCCCAAGCTAGTAAACAGATCTTCAGGATGCCTTAGTTTTGCAGAGCTGTTGTAGGGGAATTGCCTCTGGGTTCACCTTTCAACTGATGCAATGGCTTTCTGTTGATTATGGGAAGACGTCCAAGTTGGATCTCTAGAATTCCTCAGGCCCCCTGATGCTAGGTTTTCCACTGTTGTCCTTGAGTTGTACAATTTCATCCTTAGCATCCAAACCATCCTGGAGCACTCTGATTTTGCCTTCCTGGTAGGCAATGAGGCTGTTTATGACACCGACCATAGAAACCTCAATATTGAACACCCAACTTACTTGTTAGCCAGATTGTGTCTCTCATCATTGCTTCTCTCAGATTTGATGGAACCCTGAATGTGGATTTGACCTAATTCCTGATGAACCTGGGTTATACCCTTGCATTCACTTCCTCTGCCCCCTGCTTTCTCTGCTGAGAAAGCCTGTATAAGCAGCTTTCTGTAGCAGACACTATCAATGTCTGCTTTGAGCCAGCTAACCAGAAGGTGAAATGTAACTTTCATCATGGTAAGTGCATGGCTTGCTGCCTATTATACTGTGGTGATGGGTTCCCAAAGATACCAATGCTGTTATTGTCATCATCAAGACCAAACAAAGCATTAAGTGTGTGGACTGGTGTGCCTCTGGCTTAAAGGTTGGCATGAGTTACTAGCTCCAATTGTGGTACCTGGTGGAGACCTGGCTAGACCAAAGCCATTGCTGAGGTCTAAGGTTACCTAGACCATAAATTTGACCTGATGTATGACTCTGTGCACTGGTATATGGGTGAAAGTATGGAAGAAGGGGATATCTCTGCGGTCCATGAGGCCATGGCTGCCCTAGAGAGGAATTAGCAGGAGATTTGGTGTGGATTCTGTTGAAGGAGAGAGTAAAGGAGAGGAATATTAATCTGTTCCATTCAACCCTTTAACACATAAAAATCTCAGAATATCAGCTTCAACACTATCTGACAGGCATCAATATTTCTTTTATGTTATTTTCATTCTGCAATCATGTCTGTCTCTTCTGTGTGTGACTAAGATTTTCCCATGATGTCTTAAAGTAAGTTTTAAAAAAAATTAAGAGATTTTATTTTCCTTCTTAAAAACAATGCATGACCATTTTGCAGGAACATCATAGGCAAGTGAACAAGCAGGGAAATAGTATTAACAGCAGAGAATGCTCTGAAGTAAGGACACTTAGAGAAAGGCAGTGGAAATGCTTGATTTAGATCTGCAAAGGAGTTGGTCTAAAGCAGCTCCTGAATGCTTTATGGAAATAATCAATAGGAGTGAAACAAGCCATGTTACTTGGCCATAATCCAACGCAAGTTGGGATTAGTGAATGTTAACTTAGAACATTCTAAATTGATGGCATGAATGGTGTGAATACACGAGCTGCAGAAAGAAAGGCCCACAAGGCCTCAATGCTACACAAGGAGTTGAAGAGAAAAGCTGGAAATGAAAGAGGTGGTCCTCCCCAGAAAAAAGCCAGCACATCAACTGGCTGCCCAGCACCAAAATCTCAGCCTTTAAAGCATACGTACTGGTAGAATTATACGGACTGAACAGGTTATATTTAGGGACATTAATGGATATGCATATACATATACACATATAATAACAATTAGTTTTAACAAGAGGCCATGGATCACTAGTGTGGTGAATGGATTATGGAAGGGCTTAGAGGGAGGAAAAGAAAGGAAGCAATACTGTAATCGTTATAATCTTAAAATAAAAGATTGTATTTACATTTATCATTTCTATATTACATTTATATTTATAGTTATATTATAAGCTTAAGGAAAAGACTACATTTAGCTCTGTTTCGGTTGGAGAAAGCTTCTTTTTACTTTAATGTTTATTATCTATCTAATCACAAGCTTTCACATAAGCATATATTTTTAAAATGTTCATGATTTTAAAACGTCTAAGTTAGCATTCATTAATCCCAATTTACATTGGATTATGGTCATAAAACATGGTCTGTTTCACTTCTATTGCTTATTTCCATAAAGATTTCAGGAAGCAATGTATGCCAACTCCTTTGCACATCCAAATCAAGCATTTCCACTTCCTCTCACTAAGTGTCCTTACTTCAGAGCATTCACTGTCATTAATACAGTTCCCCAGCTTGTTCGCTTGCCTATGATGGCCCTACACGATGCTCCTCAGTTCTGTCAGGGTGTCTGCTTTAGTGATCAATGCAAGATGCATTCCCTAACCACAACTATGTTTTTATGTTGGGAATGAGAGCAGTGAAACACCCAGGAGCCAGTTAAGGCAGAGAGAATATAAAATGACAGAAAGGCATTGATAAAGAAACACACCCAAGGGCTTCCTTGGAGGAAAAAGTTAGTGTTAACCATGCCAGCGAAGCACAGCTACAGCTAGTCTTCTTCTGACTTCAGATAAATTACAGAAAAAGGGAAGACAGGTGAAACATCTTCATAGCCAGCTCTCACTGGGTTTGCTATTTAACTCACAGTATAAATTATACATTGTAATTGTCTACTGTTTCTCTGTTTGATTTTTCTGTGTGTAATGTTAATGTTTTTAATCTCCCTCTCTCCCCTTTTATTTGTGTGTGTGTGTGTGTGTATGTGCGCGCGCGCGCACACGCGCATGCGTGTGCATGTATGCTAGCTAGACTGAGACTAAATTCTGAGACTGCCACATAGCAGCTGTAGTATAAACTGAGATATAATTCTCATTCCTGGGACCTATAAGATTCATTCTAACCCAGCCATGTTAATTGCACTTAAGATGAAATCAAGGAATTTATTAAACCACAGACATTAAAGACAAGTGACAGGGAGTATACCATATGAGAAGAGGCCCTAGAGCTCTAACGTGGATACTAATAGAGAAGACTATATATGCAGACATCTTTAATGGATTTGGGAGGGAGTGCATGAGTAAAAGGGTGGGAAAGGATTTCAACCTTGTGAGTAAATGTCAATAATGTAACATTGCAGAAGACAAGAGGAAGATTTGTGACAGGAAACAGATTTGCCATCTGGTCATTGCATTCAGAGTTTATTTATGCAGATACTATGGTATCAGAAACATGAAGTTTCAAATCTTTAATAAATAGACCTACTTTATTTGCAATAATTTTATTTATCCTTTTATACTTTTATATACATATATAAAATGTTAATTTGTGGAAGTCCTCTCATTAGCCTCCTCTCTTTTCTTCTTCCCCCTCCAAACAATTCCCTTCTTTCCATGTATCCTCTTACTTTAAAATGATTATGTGTGTGCCTGTGTGTGTATGTGTGCTTGTGCCCCAATTTATTTAATCCAGGTTTCCTGCATAAACAAGAAAGGGGTTATTTACTTGAACAGAAGTAAGAGCAATGCACCAGCGCTATACCACTATGGTATATCACTGTTTCATGCCTTCAAAATTTAACTGTTTATAGCTCTTCTGGGAAGACATGAGGTCTTATGTGTCCCTTCATCATCTTTGATGGAATACTAATGTACCCAGTCTTGTAAAAATCTCTAGATTTAGCAATATGAATTTCCAAGGAAATATTAATAAAAAAGTCAAGAGACATTGTATGTATATACCCCAATTCTATTCCTATATTAATCTGAAAACTTAATGTGGATTCTTTAATGCATTCTGTTATCCTGCTCATATATTGTGGCCTTTGTAATCCATTTTTGATTTCATAAAAAGTAAGTTAATAAAGTAATATTCTCTATTCAATAGACATTATCCAAAAACAGCATCTTACTCAAAATTTTGATGACCAATCTTATTTTGTGTGAGAAAAATAATTTTTTTCAATGGAAATGTGTCATTGCTTGCTATTCGTTACTTGTGAAGTGACCCCAGAAATAAGATGACAAGGGGACATGATTTTCCATGCTCTCCTTAAGGAATCCTAGAAACTATATATGACAATTAGAAAGTGGAGTTTTTAATGAAGGGCTTATGTTATAAATCACACATCTCTCTTCTTTGTTCAGATTGGTATTACCCCTTTGGTATTCTTCAAAAATTATCACAAAGCTTCAACAACCATCAGAAGATTTAACTAAGGTAGAATAGGTAACCCTGTGGCCCAGACTAGATCTGGTAAACACGTGTCCTGTGTACTTGTGAGGATACACGTGTGCATGTTGGCCAGTAGCAAGGAACTCATAGAGAACAAATCAAAATCATAAGAGGACTGGTGACTGCTTGGGTCTCTCATACTCTGTTGGAGAAGAAGTTCTTACCACATATTTTGACCTATCTATAAGAGCAATTTTTACAGCACCTTTTACAATTTTACTTTATTAACCTATAATTTCTGTCTAATCAATTGAAGAAATGAATAGCAAACTAAATATATATTTAGAAAATGCATGATATGCATAATAGATAATAACTTAAAAATGCAAGTGCATGTGTGGGTATATATACATATATAAATAAAACAATGAATGAAGACCCCAAGCAGAAACTTAAATCACGGTTTACTTATTCAGGATTTTGCCTGAATCCTGTGTATTTGAAACATTCTCATCCCTTTTAAAGCGATTGTGGAGGCGTCAATCCTGAAGGATCCATTTCCTAAAACTTCATTAATTGGACAGGGGCAAAATTCACTATAATTGTTTTTTGTGTTCATAGTGGAGCCTGCTGACAGCCATGCCCTGGTCCATCCTAAACCAATAACTTTCTAGACACTCTTTTGGTTATGCTGTCGAAAGAGCGAAGGAGCTGTTAATTAGCAAGTGAGAATAATGCTTGATTGACTCTACTTAAATTGGATTTTGTTGACCTGCCAAAATGAATTTGTCATTAGCATCCACACACACACACACACACACACACACACACACACACACACACACAGACACACACGAGAGAGACACACACACACACACTCACACAGACACACACACACACATTCTCTCTATCATCTAAAGAACTTTATTAGTAAATTCTCTTTACTCAAAAAATTATATCACTGTAAAGAAAAAGCTTTGAAGTCAAAGAGCTGTTGAAATTTTTCAGCTTTTCATCCTTCTAAATAACTGCAGGCCAGGGAAGTTTTATTTAACTTATCCAAGTTACAGTTTCTAGTGCCTAAGAGATGTTAATAAGGCTTTCTTTATAGCATTAATATGATGTTCAAGTTAAGCCATGCAAACGCTGTTAGTGCCTAGTGTTATGGCTGCTGCTTATTGTATAATTATCAAGCTTTTGCAAAATGGGATGCTTTGAGAATAATACTGTTATAAGAGCTTTGAAGTCAAAGATTTTCTGCCTAGATTCGTGAAGTCACTTAGTCTGCCCACATATACTGGGAGAATCCAGTGTAAATTTTGAAAGGTACTAAAGTTTTATAATTCCTATTTTCAAGTGTTTGTGATTCACATATATGGGACCAAAATCATATGAAATATGCATGACTAGATAAAATATTGTTATATTTCCTAAACTATGCCTGTGTATTTTAGGTTCTCTTCAGGTGTAGGGAATAAAGGGTTGATTTTGTCTCACAATCGCAGGTCATAGTTCCCTGTACTTTTCCCTCCCTCCTCTTCCCTCGAATATACTCCTTCTAAGTCTCCCTTCAAAAGAGGCAGGTCTCCCATGAATACCAGCTAATATATAGTTGACTCCAGCTACGACATATGAAGGTGCAGTAAGGCTAGGTACCTCCTCTCCTATTAAGGTTAGAGTAGACAGCCCAGTAGGAGGAAAGGTTCATAATGGGAAGCTAGAGAGAGAGCACAGCCATTGAAGGCTAGACTCACAACCAGAATTATAAATATCACTTCTTTTTAGTATAAAAAGTGTCTTGGGGGACATGAGAAGGAGATGTTGAAAAGAGAATAGAGGCAAAGAAAGAGAGGGAACAGAGAAGGGCAGAAAGAGACAAAAGAGAAAGAGAAGAGGCCATCCAGGAATCTAAGGGGAGAGGGTAGGACAGAGAGGGAGGGAGGAGCGAGAGAGAGAGAGAGAGAGAGAGAGAGAGAGAGAGAGAGAGAGAGAAACAATAAATATGTTTTAATGTAGTTAATTTAATTTCTACCTCCTAGAAAGATACCAGACTATTAATAACAAATGGAAAAGATTTCCTGCTTCATGAAGGAGTTCAATATTTTATTACCCATAACATTGCTCACAACTCCGTATGCTTATTTCGTATGGCTTCATGGACCTCAATGTCCTCATCTATGAAGTGAGGATAAAACCTATCTTTTCGAGGTTGAGGTAATATATGTAGCCCAGAAGATACTACTTAAGTAAGTCTTGCTCTGATTTGCTAGATTTGTTTTTAGTTCTTAGCATGAGAATCAATTTGAACTAGACACATTATTATCGAGTATAAGTCAAAAGCTATGTTGAAAATATCTAGAACTTTTCTATTGACTTATACTGCTCATTGATTAGGAACTCCCTACTTGTTTACTGTCTGTTTAGCAAAGATCCGTCTGAGCACTCTCTCCTCCTTCATAGATATCATACTCAATGTGCATAATTATAAACTAAATATACTTTTATTAATTTCTATTACAAGCAGATAAAAATATAAAATTAATATGAAACATCTTCTTAATAAACTTTAACAAACTAGTGCTTTGAAAAAAAGAATTCAAATCAATATTATCCACCTACACCTTCAAAAGAAAGTCAGTGTGCAGAAAGTATTAATTCTTTGACATAGTTATGGGCAGACAAATACATTGTTTTAAAATTTTAATCCAAGTTATAAAGTTAAAACACACAATTTCTAGCCTACAATAATAGCAGGATATAAGACCAATGTATAAACTGGGCCTGGCTTAAAGAAAGGACTTACATTAATTACAAGAGGGGGGGTGTCAGTAGGGGGATTTTTAAGAAAATACCTATAATTCTCTAATAAAATTACCCAGAGATGTTCTAAGGATCAAGGTACTTTTTATTTGTGTAATGTCTACCAATTTGCATAGTGATAAGACATCTAATATGTGTTAGTTTCCTCAGGGAATCAATTCTCTCTAGTATACACATTATCAAAGGACACTTTGGTTTTTAAACATCAGTTGACACAAATTAGAGGTTCATTGCTCCCATAATATTGCAAGAAGCTTCTAGCTTTCCTTCCCTTTTAACATTATGTAAGCCAGTGCACTAAAAGGAAGCTTTAGGCAGGATGCTGGCACATTGCTAAGGAGCTAAAAATAAAGTTGGAAGACAGTAATAGTATATATTTTTTAGAGCCTGAACCAAACATATCAACAAAGCAATAATAATAAAATCTAACCAGCAGTGCCACTGTCTCTAAGTGGAAAGCACAGCGTGTGCTGTGGAACAAGACCAAACAAATCAACAAATCCTCGGAAATTGCAAGACGCACTTCTCGAGAAATACACACCATTCAAACACACAACAGAAAAGTAAAAGCAACAAAGTGATTGTATGAATTCCACTTACTAAGGCTGACTAAAAGCCCACTTAATTGATACTATCTGAAAGAGCTACATAGGTTTGTGATGCAATGTAAAAGACTGCTTTTAGGGGAGCATGTCCCCATAGGTCATGCTGCCCAATTACCTCCTCTCCATTGCACATCTTATTGTAGCTGCTTTCCACCAGTAAAAGGCAAGGGGAACTACACACTTTCAACCAAAAATCTCACTATCTCTTTTTCTTACCTACTCATCACATGGCTGTAAGAACATCAGGTTTATCAGAGAGAAAAATGAGGCAGAGGCAGCAGCAGCAGTAGCCACACTGACAAAGCAGGATCCCTAGCTGCATTCACCTATTGTCCTTTTTTGCAAAATATGCTGAGGGAATATTCAAAGAGGAAACTGCAGCTTGTTTAGCTATGCAGGTCCCCCATCAGAGAGCCACAGCTTGAAGAAAGGAATCTCCACTGAGTAAATATGTGGATGTTGGCAAAGAGAACTTAGTCTCATGCTTTCAACACTGTACACAATGGATAATCTCCAATTCCCATTCCTATAAGAGTCCTAATTCTAATACTGCTTTGTACTGCTCTGAGGAAAGCCCAGCACATACCGACAAACACTGTGGGGAAATGATCCCATTGTAAGATATATGCGGCTCCTATTATAGAAATGCTCTCATTACTGCATTCTGTTAAGAAATAGATAAAATTGGGCCTATTATATAAAGGAAAATTCATGGTGACAAGAACTAGTGCTCATTTTCATTCATTTATGAAAAATTATAACATTTATTGAATGTTATATATGCCAAAATCCTAAAACCTATTACTTCTATGGCTCAACCCTGAGTAAAATCTATACATATAAAATATACAGAACTCTATGAGAAAAATCCTTTTATTAGGAGAGCATAATTATTATTATATAAATGATATTATTATTCCTTTATATTAAAAATAGTCATAGTTATGACTTTCAAGATGATATAATTTTCTTTAAAGAAAGCTAAATCCTATTTTCATTCATTTATCCATTTATCCAAACACTGAAAATTTTTACTACCATTAAATCAGTCCAGAGTATCATGTGTTCTGAAAAAAAAAAAAACAATATATAAGGATAAAGATACTTTCTATTTTAGTAAAGTTAATAGTGCATAGAACTTATGAAAATCTAAACTAGAAGGTGCTGTTCTTGGGAGTGAGAGTTCTGCAAGAAAGTTTTAGGACCACAGATATCAGGACGGGTGAGTGTAAAAAACACCTATGTCAACCATGCAATGTATGATGATCATATACAATTCATTCTTTTCCAGTGTCTTACTTTGGGTTTTACTGCTGTAAACAGACACCATGACCAAAGCAACTCTTATAAAGACAACATTTAATGGAGGCTGGCTTACAGGTTCAGAGGTTCAGTCCATTATCAGCAAAGAAGGAGCAAGGCAGTATCCAGCTAGGCAAAGTACTGGAGGAGCTGAGGGTTCTACATCTTCATCTGAAGGCCTCTAGGAGAAGACCAGCTTCTAGGCAGCTAGGAAGAGGGTCTTAAAGCCCACAAAGTAAGTGACACACCTACTCCAACAAGGCTACACCTCCTAATAGTGCCACACCCTGGGCCAAGAATAAACAAAACAATGACTACATGAAATTCTTAGACAAATGAATGGAACTAGAAAATGTCATCCTGAGTGAGGTAACCCAATCACAAAAGAACACACATGGCATGTGCTCACTGATAAGTGGATATTAGCCCAAAAGCTCAGAATACCCAATATAATTTACAGACCACATGAAGCACAAGAAGAAAAAAGACAAAAGTGTGGATGTTTTAGTACTACTTAAAAGGGGAAACAAAATACCCACAGGAGGAAATATGGAGACAAAGTGTGGAGCAGAGACTGAAGGAAAAGCCATCCAGAGACTGCCACACCTGGGGATCCATCCCATATACAGCCACCAAATCCAGATACTATTGCAGATGCCAAGAAGTGCATACCTCAGGAGCCTGATATAGCTGTCTGCTGAGAGGCTCTTCCAGAGTCTGGCAAATACAGAGGCAGATGCTCCCAGCCAACCATTGGACTAAGAACAGGGTTCCCAATGGAGGAGTTAGAAAAAGGACTTAGGTATCTGAAGGGGTTTGCACCCCCATAGGAAGAACAACAATATCAACCAACCAGACACCTCAGCGCTACCAGGAACTAAATTACCAACTAAAGAGCATACATGGACAGACCCAAGGCTCCAGTTGCATTTATAGCAGAGGTTGGGCCTTGTCAGGCATGAATGCGAGGAGAGGCCTTGGAGTGAAGGCTCGATGCCCTACTATAGGGGAATGCCAGGGCAGGGAAGCAGGAGGAAGTGGGTGGGTAGGTAGGGGAGCACCCTCATGGAGGCAGGGGGTGGGGGGATGGAATGGGGATGTTTCTGGAGGGGAAACTGGAAAAAGGGATAACATTTAAAATGTAAATAAAAAATATCCTATAAAAGAAAAAAGATATAAAATAGTTTTCTCTGCTTATACATTCTTAGATGGGTGAACTTCCATTGGAGGAAAAAGACTTTCTAAGATCCACGCCTTTAGGAAGACTGACTTTCTTTCCCAGCAATAATTAATTGCTAATAACTCCTTAGCTACACAGCGATGCGATTCTTTGCCTACTTCCCCACTCTGCATTAAGAATTTGTCAATCTTGAGCAAGAAAGTAATGTTTACTTATAGTTATTGACTACCTCTGATTCTTACAATCTATTCAATGATCACTGAGCCTTATGAAGAAGAGTTATAATATGCATTTAGGTCTCAGCATGTAGTAGGCTCTCATTTTTTATGTATCTTGATCAGTTATGGGCCTTTGTCTTTGTCACATACTACCATAAAAAGCTTGCTGAAGGGAGTTGATATATGTGTGTGTGTTTGTGTGTGTGTGTGTGTGTGTGTGTGTGTGTATACTAATGTATGCATATAGCAATAAGTCAAAAGAACTAATTTTAATACATTTCCCATTTAACTGATAATAGTGCCAGACATAGGGTTCAACTTATGAAATGGACTTCAAATCAGATGGACTTGAAATGGACTTCCTATCAGAAAATGATTGGTTAATCCCATGGCATTTGTGTCATTGATTCTGTGGGCATGTGCTGTTGAGATGATTGTTTTTACAGAACACAGGACTCACAGTTGGTTAACATTGATTATTATTTCTTTCCTCCAGTAGTGTACATGTCACTTCCTAAAATGATGAAATCTAGCCAGTATGGATGATGCTTCCAAGTCAATACCAGTTTATTTCTCCATGTACTATGACTTAAATAGTGGTATCTTAAGCAATGTGGCCTTATCAAGTTCTGATGGGCAACCAAGAGCATTTACAATGGCTTTTTAGGCCTTGGGATGCTATGGGACCTCAGTGCCCAAACCTTCCAAAATAACTAACCCATTCCTGGCACTGGTCATTTTGTTTGTTACACTGCAGTGTCTATTAAAGTTATCATTGTCCCATTGCAGTCGTTTTACAGAAGCAAAGGAATGTCTCTTTGTTAAAAAGCTATTGTAAGATCTGCAGGCCAGTGGTAGAGTGGTTGCTCAATATGGGCAACCACTTAAATTTATATTAAATGCCTATTAGTGCTCCAAACAAAAACAAAACTTGATAAATAAAATAGTGTAGGGAGAGTAACACTTGCAACTATTGATGATAAATTTTAAAAAAATGTGTATATCCAGCCTGGTAAGAGGAAATTCTGAGACTAGCTGAATCTGATTGAAGAAGTAGTTAGATTTAAGTGAGACAGAAATAGGTTAAGAAGTCAAGTGGGGCTGCAGATGAGGGTGATTTCCTCAATCAGGTACTCTTCACAGGAAAAGTTATCTTTTACAGAAAACCTCCTGGAATTGGCCTAGCATGGTTATGGCAAAAGGTAGGTCCTCTGCAGGTGAAGGATTTCTAGCCTCCACTCTAGCGATGCCAATGTCCCATGATTCTCTTGTTATATTTCATGAAAGCTACAACTCTGGTTGTTGTATGTTCAACTTTTCACAAGGATGTTTATGTAAGAAACAGACTGATAGAGTACAAAGTACACTCAGCATCAAAAACAATGACTTCATGGAATTCATAGGCAAATGGATGGAACTTGAAAATCTCATCCTGAGTGAGGTAACCCAATCACAAAAAAAGCACACAGGTTATGCACTCACTGATAAGTGGATATTAGCCTAAAAGCTAATTACCCAAGATGCAATCCACAGACCACATGAAGCTCAAGAAGAAGGATGACCAAAGTGTAGATGCTTCACTCCTTCTTAAAAGGGGGACGAAAATATTCATAGGAAGGGATATGGAGGCAAAATTTGGAGCAGAGACTTAAGGAAAGGCCATTCAGAGTCTGCCCCATGTGTGACCCATATATATATATATCTCCGCCAAAACTAGGTAAGATTGCTGAAGCTAAGAAGTGCATGCTGAAAGGGACCGAATATAGATATCTCCTGAGAAACACAGCCAGAGCATGTCAAATACACAGGAAAATGCGAGCAGCAAACAATTGAACTGAGAATGGGACCCCTGTTGGAGGAATTAGAGAAATGATTGAAAGAGCTGAAGGGACTTGCAACCCCATAAGAACAATGCCAACCAACCAGAGCTTCCAGGGACTAAACCACTACCCAAAGACGATACATGGACTGACCCATGGCTCCAGCTGCATATGTAGCAGAGGATGGTCTTGTTGGCCACCAATGGAAGGACCCTTGGTAGGGGAAGGCTGGACCCCCAGTGTAGGGGAATGTCGGGCAGGGGGTCTGGAGGGGGTGGACGGAGACAGGAACACCCTTATAGAAGAAGGGAAGGGGGAGGGAAAGGGGGCTTATGTCTAGGAAACCGGGAAAGGGAATAACATTTGAAATGTAAATAATAAAATATCCAATAGAAGAAAACAAAAAGAGAGGAAAAAACATTTTCAATAAAATTACTTTTAAAAGAGAGAGAGAGAGAAAAAGAATACAAAGTATAACTTCCCCCACAGCAGGGAAAAGACTACTTTACGCTCATGAATAAATATTTAGTTCCCTGAGGTCAGAGTTTCTCTTCTGCAGCATAAAACATGGCATGTACGGGTAGGAACCAGCTGGCCATCTGACTTCTTCAGGAAATTGGAACTGAATTTTACAAGAAAAGACTCTTATTGATGTGTCTATGTAGACCAAGTCCTGACTGAACAGTCTTCTATATTCTGCCACCATCCAGGAAAACACACTAGGCCTGCTGACTTTACCACTAAAGAAATTTCTCAGGTTAGTCACAGTTCTTCAGAATGGACGTTTTACAACGCTACCCCCAAACCTAGATCAAGCTGTTCCGTGGAGAGAAATGGATTGCTGCTTTATGTATGTGTTCAAGCATAGTCCATTAATTCCATGTGAAGTAGAGGCTAGCAGTGTAAATTGGGAAAATGGAACTGCAGCCTGACAAGCTTACAGGGTAATACTTCTTCATTCATTCTGCATTTGATCACATAGCTTGAAGTGCAGATTTCCTGGCGATGTTCACTCTGCGGGCACATACATTGTGGGAAATACATTACTGTCACTTTTTATGCCAGAGTACCCATGTGATGCAGGCATATGATTTGTGTAAAACACCACAGGATACATTATTTTTGAATAATGGAGACTCATTGTGAAGTAATTATAATTATTAAAAGACTATTGTCTAATGAATAGGATGCACTTTTAACATGAGATAAAGTAAACTACATCTAGAGGGTCTAAGAGTCCATAGTAATAAACTGATTAGGTGATTTGAAAATGGCTTGTACTGCAGTCATTATATCAACTGGGAGAGTCAATGAATAAACTCATCTAAAATTTTCTCTGGGTGACCTAGATCATCTTGATAATAAGTTGAGATCTATTAGTGATAGGTATCTAAAATGACAGATGCGTGGTTTCAAAATTACATAATACAAGAAGGCCATGGTGACCTGCATTTAAATGCCCAAAAGATATGAACATTGTTATATAAAACAAATACAGGTATAAAAATAAGTATGAAATGAGTATAGGAACATATTTATCTCAATAAAATAACATAGCAAGAAGAAAGTAATTGGAGTCAAAGTGAGGATAAAAAAATTAATAAGCCCTTCACATTAACAGTAGAAGAAACATTTTAAATGACATCAAGTTTCAAAAATCCCTAGGGGTAACCCTGACCAAGATCATGTGTTATTAACTGTAAGCAGACACAGAATAGACTAAATGGATGGGAACATAGCCTCCAATGGGAAGGTAGAGTTTAACAACAGACACATCTAGGGAATGCCGGGTCATCCGGAAACCACCCCTCCCCCCAAAAACAGCAACAAAAAACAAAAACACCTCAATATTTAAAAAGAGTAATAGAAAAAATATTCATCCTAACATTTTGAGAAAATAAAGTATTGTTGTGTGCATTGACAACACCCCAAGGCAGACCACACACCCAAGAACAGTTGTCCAAAACAAAGTAAGCTCCATGTTTTGTACACTTCATATATTATTTTGTTTCAGTATTTTGTGTCTTATTAGGGGTTTTTGCTTTTTGCTCTGATTTTCACTTTTTATTTTGAGATTATACTACAAATGCAATACCCCCTTCCTTCCAAACCCTCCCATGTACTGCTCTCCAGTCTCTTTCAAATTCATGGCTTCATCTCTCATTGTTTTTACGTTCTTATATGTACATACACATATTTTTGCTTAGCCAATATAACGTTGTTTGTATGTATGATTTTGTCATATTTAACTTGGGGGGGCAATCATAACAGAAAGTTGAATGGGGAGGTTGGGGAGTACCTTGGAGAAAATGGAGGAAAAGAAAAGTTATGAAAAAATGTATATACAAATTACAACTAAAAAAATCATCATACTATATAAATGTCAAATTTAATATGTTGTGTGTTATATTTGTGTATATTTGTATGTTTGTACCTGTGTATATGTATGTGATGTGTGTGTGTGTGTACGTGGTATGTGTGACTATGTGGTGTGTGTCTGTGATTGTGTGATTGTGTGTGTGTGTGTGTGTGTGTATGCAGGGTATGAGGACATATGTATGTGATGTTGTGTGTATGTATGTATGTGGGGGGTGCTGCAAGAATGCTTAAAATTAGTGCATATATGGAGAAAAGTTTTGGGTATACTAGCAGAAACATGATAGATAATCCTATAAATAATGATCCAGAAAAGCAATGTATTATTCTAAATATTATCGCATCTTTCCCTAAATATTTTGTTGTTTTCACTATTTTTCAATTTTTAAAAAAATAATTCTTATTTTCCATTTTGACATTATACATCCAGTTTCTAAAGTCATATAACATATATGTCTTTCAGAATAGAAATTACAGTATGATTTAAACCAATAGGGATTTCTTATTTCTACAATCATTTTAAATTTTTTTCAGTTCAAAATTGCTCATAAAGTTATATTTCTAGGGAAGATAGTATAATATGGTCAGTTATCTAGAGATGAGTTTCAGAGGAGATGTCTTATCAGACTGTATAGGCCTATCATACTTTGCATCTAATATTCTAGAAAACACTAGCTACCACAAGTTAAATAAACATACACATCATGACATCATATATTTCCCCTGTAAACCTTCTAACAGTTTACATAGTTTTCAATTTTTCATTACTCTCTCATATGCTTAAAACAGAAATGCACAAAAAGAAGGCTGGTTTTATTTTTAGTGCAGCTCTAACATTTCAATTTGTTTAATAAGTATGCAGAATATTAGTAATGCATGCAGTGGAATTTTCTTTTTCTAAATAGTTCCATTACTCCAGCAAATGTTTTCATTATAAAGAACTCCATTTCTTATATATTTGGCATTGTGAACTCTGTGCTTTGCTGCATCTTCCTTCATAATATTTTTCTACCAATTATATTACAAAAATGCCTTTCCCTCTAAATAGCTCAACATATTTTTAAAATTAAATGGAAGGAATTACCCTTGGAGTTTAGCTCTCTTGTCTTTCTGCTTTATTAAATTTGCAAGACATGTAAAGAATGTGATGTTTATTCAAAGCTTGGACAATTAAGCCAGGACTACTTTCAACAAAGTTAGTAGACTTGGGTCCAATAATTTTAATCCATTGTGGTTTTCAATTTTACTAGGTTAAGAGTCAGTGTGGAAAGGCTAGATATATGGCTCAGCTATTAAGAGTACTGGTGCCACACCCGCGGATCCCGGCCCGCAGCAGCTCTCTGCTCCCAGAACCCGTGGGAGAGATACCTTACCGCCTGGTCAGGTGGGCACTCCTGAGGCTGCAGAGTAGAAGAGACCACCAACACTGCCCACCCCTGCCCACATCCCTGGCCCAAGAGGAAACTGTATAAGGCCTCTGGGCTCCCGTGGGAGAGGGCCCAGGTGAGGCAGGAGCCCTGCCTGAGACACCGCCGGAACCTGAAGGAAACAGACCGGATAAACAGTTCTCTGCACCCAAATCCCGTGGGAGGGAGAGCTAAACCTTCAGAGAGGCAGACACGCCTGCGAAACCAGAAGAGACTGCTCTCTACACACATTGCTGATTCCAGAGGAAAACACCAGAGGCCATCTGGAACCCTGGTGCACGGAGGCTCCCGGAAGAGGCAGCGCAGATCTTCCTGGTTGCTGCCACCGCAGAGAGCCCGTGGGCAGCACCCCGCGAGCGAACTTGAGCCTCGGGACCACAGGTAAGACCAACTTTGCTGCTGCAAGTGACCTGCCTGGTGAACTCAAGACACAGGCCCACAGGAACAGCTGAAGACTTGTAGAGGGACAAAACTACACACACGAAAGCAGAACACTCTGTCCCCATAACTGGCTGAAAGAAAACAGTAAAACAGATCTACAGCACTCCTGACACACAGGCTTATAGGACAGTCTAGCCACTGTCAGAATTAGCAGAACAAAGTAACACTAGAGATAATCTGATGGCAAGAGGCAAGCGCAGGAACCCAAGCAACAGAAACCAAGACTACATGGCATCATCGGAGCCCAATTCTCCCACCAAAACAAGCATGGAATATCCAAACACACCAGAAAAGCAAGATCTAGATCCAAAATCATATGTGATCATGATGCTGGAGGACTTCAAGAAAGACATGAAGAACTCCCTTAGAGAACAAGTAGAAGCCTACAGAGAGGAATCACAAAAATCCCTGAAAGAATTCCAGGAAAAAACAATCAAACAGTTGAAGGAATTAAAAATGGAAATAGAAGCAATCAAGAAAGAACACATGGAAATAACCCTGGATATAGAAAACCAAAAGAAGAGACAAGGAGCTGTAGATACAAGCTTCACCAACAGAATACAAGAGATGGAAGAGAGAATCTCAGGAGCAGAAGATTCCATAGAAATCATTGATTCAACTGTCAAAGATAATGTAAAAGCGGAAAAAGCTACTGGTCCAAAACATACAGGAAATCCAGGACTCAATGAGAAGATCAAACCTAAGGATAATAGGTATAGAAGAGTGAAGACTCCCAGCTCAAAGGACCAGTAAATATCTTCAACAAAATCATAGAAAAACTTCCTAACCTAAAAAAAGATACCCATAGGCATACAAGAAGCCTACAGAACTCCAAATAGATTGGACCAGAAAAGAAACACCTCCCGTCACATAATAGTCAAAACATCAAACGCACAAAACAAAGAAAGAATATTAAAAGCAGTAAGGGAAAAAGGTCAAGTAACATATAAAGGCAGACCTATCAGAATCACACCAGACTTCCTGCCAGAAACTATGAAGGCCAGAAGATCCTGGACTGATGTCATACAGACCCTAAGAGAACACAAATGCCAGCCCAGGCTACTGTATCCTGCAAAACTCTCAATTAACATAGATGGAGAAACCAAGATATTCCATGACAAAACCAAATTTACACAATATCTTTCTACAAATCCAGCACTACAAAGGATAATAAATGGTAAAGCCCAACATAAGGAGGCAAGCTATACCCAAGAAGAGGCAAGAAACTAATCGTCTTGGCAACAAAACAAAGAGAAGAAAAGCACACAAACACAACCTCACATCCAAATATGAATATAACAGGAAGCAATAATCACTATTCTTAATATCTCTCAACATCAATGGCCTCAACTCCCCAATAAAAAGACATAGATTAACAAACTGGATACTTAACGAGGACCCTGCATTCTGCTGCCTACAGGAAACACTTCCCAGAGACAAAGACAGACACTACCTCAGAGTGAAAGGCTGGAAAACAACTTTCAAGCAAATGGTCTGAAGAAGCAAGCTGGATAGCCATTCTAATATCAAATAAAATCAATTTCCAACTAAAAGTCATCAAAAAAGATAAGGAAGGACACTTTATATTCATCAAAGGAAAAATCCACCAAGATGAACTCTCAATCCTAAATATCTATGCCCCAAATACAAGGGCACCTACATACGTAAAAGAAACCTTACTAAAGCTCAAAACACACATTGCACCTCACACAATAATAGTAGGAGATTTCCCAACACCCCACTCTCATCAATGGACAGATCATGGGAAACAGAAATTAAACAGAGACGCAGACAGACTAAGAGAAGTCATGAGCCAAATGGACTTAACGGATATTTATAGAACGTTCTACCCTAAAAAAAAGGATATACCTTCTTCTCAGCTCCTCATGGTACTTTCTCCAAAATTGACCATATAATTGGTCAAAAAACAGGCCTCAACAGATACAGAAAAGATAGAAATAATCCATCGTATATCGGACCACCACGGCCTAAAGCTGGTCTTCAATAACAATAAGGGAAGAATGCCCACATATCGTGGAAACTGAACAATGCTCTACTCAATGATAGCTGGTCAAGGAAGAAATAAAGAAAGAAATTAAAAAACTTTTTAGAATTTAATGAAAATGAAGGTACAACATACCCAAACTTATGGGACACAATGAAAGCTCTAAGAGGAAAACTCATAGCGCTGAGTGCCTGCTGAAAGAAACAGGAAAGAGCATATGTCAGCAGCTTGACAGCACACCTAAAAGCTCTAGAACAAAAAGAAGCAAATACACCCAGGAGGAGTAGAAGACAGGAAATAATCAAACTCAGAGCTGAAATCAACCAAGTAGAAACAAAAAGGACCATAGAAAGAATCAACAGAACCAAAAGTTGGTTCTTTGAGAAAATCAACAAGATAGATAAACCCCTAGCCAGACTAACGAGAGGACACAGAGAGAGTGTCCAAATTAACAAAATCAGAAATGAAAAGGAGACATAACTACAGATTCAGAGGAAATTCAAAAAATCATCAGATCTTACTATAAAAGCCTATATTCAACAAAACTTGAAAATCTACAGGAAATGGACAATTTCAGACAGATACCAGGTACCGAAGTTAAATCAGGAACAGATAAACCAGTTAAACAACCCCATAACTCCTAAGGAAAATAGAAGCAGTCATTAAAGGTCTCCCAACCAAAAAGAGCCCAGGTCCAGACGGGTTTAGTGCAGAATTCTATCAGACCTTCATAGGAGACCTCATACCAATATTATCCAAACTATTCCACAAAATTGAAACAGATGGAGCACTACCGAACTCCTTCTATGAAGTCACAATTACTCTTATACCTAAACCACACAAAGACCCAACAAAGAAAGAGAACTTCAGACCAATTTCCCTTATGAACATCGACGCAAAAATACTCAACAAAATTCTGGCAAACCGAATCCAAGAGCACATCAAAACAATAATCCACAATGATCAAGTAGGATTAATAACAGGAATGCAGGGATGGTTTAATATAAGGAAAACCATAAACGTGATACATTATATAAACAAACTGAAAGAAAAAAACCACATGATCATTTCATTAGATGCTGAGAAAGCATTTGACAAAATTCAACACCCTTCATGATAAAAGTCCTGGAAAGAATAGGAATACAAAGGCCCATACCTAAACATAGTAAAAGCCATATACAGCAAACCAGTTGCTAACATTAAACTAAATGGAGAGAAACTTGAAGCAATCCCACTAAAATCAGGGACTAGGCGAGGGCTGCCCACTCTCTCCCTACTTATTCAATATAGTTCTTGAAGTTCTAGCCAGAGCAATCAGACAACAAAAAGGAGATCAAGGGATACAGATCGGAAAAAAGAAGTCAAAAATATCAGTATTTGCAGATGTTATGATAGTATATTTAAGTGATGCCAAAAGTTCCACCAGAGAACTACTAAAGCTGATAAACAACTTCAGCAAAGTGGCTGGGTATAAAATTAACTCAAATAAATCAGTAGCCTTCCTCTACACAAAAGAGAAACAAGCCGAGAAAGAAATTAGGGAAACGACACCCTTCATAATAGACCCAAATAATATAAAATACCTGGTGTGACTTTAACCAAGCAAGTAAAAGATTCTGTACAATAAGAACTTCAAGACTCTGAAGAAAGAAATTGAAGAAGACCTCAGAAGGTGGAAAGATCTCCCATGCTCATGGATTGGCAGGATTAATATAGTAAAATGGCCATTTACCAAAAAGCGATCTACAGATTCAATGCAATCCCCATCAAAATACCAATCAATTCTTCAAAGAGTTAGACAGAACAATTTGCAAATTCATCTGGAATAACAAAAAAAAACCAGGATAGCTAAAACTATCCTCAAAATAAAAGGACTTCAGGGGGAATCACTATCCCTGAACTCAAGCAGTATTACAGAGCAATAGTGATAAAAACTGCATGGTATTGGTACAGAGACAGACAGATAGACCAATGGAACAGAATTGAAGACCCAGAAATGAATCCACACACCTATGGTCACTTGATTTTTGACAAAGGAGCCAAATCCATCCAATGGAAAAAAGATACCATTTTCAGCAAATGGTGCTGGTTCAACTGGAGGTCAACTAAGATCAAGAATCGACAAATGGGATCTCATAAAACTGCAAAGCTTCTGTAAGGCAAAGGACACTGTGGTTAGGACAAAATCGGCAACCAACAGATTGGGAAAAGATCTTTACCAATCCTACAACAGATAGAGGCCTTATATCCAAAATATACAAAGAACTCAAAAGTTAGACCGCGGGAGACAAATAACCCTATTAAAAATGGGGTTCAGAGCTAAACAAAGAATTCACAGCTGAGGAATGCCGAATGGCTGAGAAACACCTAAAAAATGTTCAACATCTTTAGTCATCAGGGAAATGCAAATCAAAACAACCCTGAGATTTCACCTCACACCAGTGAGAATGGCTAAGATCAAAAACTCAGGTGACAGCAAATGCTGGCGAGGATGCTGAGAAAGAGGAACACTCCTCCATTGTTGGTGGGATTGCAGACTGGTACAACCATTCTGGAAATCAGTCTGGAGGTTCCTCAGAAAATTGGACATTAAACTGCCTGAGGATCCAGCTATCCCTCTCTTGGGCATATACCCAAAAGATGCCCCAACATATAAAAAAGACACGTGCTCCACTATGTTCATCGCAGCCTTATTTATAATAGCCAGAAGCTGGAAAGAACCCAGATGCCCTTCAACAGAGGAATGGATACAGAAAATGTGGTATATCTACACAATGGAATATTACTCAGCTATCAAAAACAATGAGTTTATGAAATTTGTAGGCAAATGGTTGGAACTGGAAAATATCATCCTGAGTGAGCTAACCCAATCACAGAAAGACATACATGGTATGCACTCATTGATAAGTGGCTATTAGCCCAAATGCCTGAATTACCCTAGATGCCTAGAACAAATGAAACTCAAGACGGATGATCAAAATGTGAATGCTTCACTCCTTCTTTAAAAGGGGAACAAGAATACCCTTGGCAGGGAAGAGAGAGGCAAAGATTAAAACAGAGACTGAAGGAACATCCATTCAGAGCCTGCCCACATGTGGCCCCTATATACAGCCACCCAATTAGACAAGATGGATGAAGCAAAGAAGTGCAGAAGTGTAGATCGCTCCTGAGAGACACAGCCAGAATACAGCAAATACAGAGGCGAATGTCAGCAGCAAACCTCTGAACTGAGAATAGGACCCCCGTTGAAGGAATCAGAGAAAGAACTGGAAGAGCTTGAAGGGGCTCGAGACCCTATATGTACAACAATGCCAAGCCACCAGAGCTTCCAGGGACTAAGCCACTACCTAAAGACCATACATGGACTGACCCTGGACTCTGACCTCATAGGTAGCAATGAATATCCTAGTAAGAGCACCAGTGGAAGGGGAAGCCCTGGGTCCTGCTAATACTGAACCCCCAGTGAAGTAGACTGTTGGGGGGAGGGCGGCAATGGGGGGGGTGGGGAGGAACACCCATAAGGAAGGGGAGGGGGAGGGATGTTTGCCTGGAAACCGAAAGGAATAACACTCAAAATGTATATAAAGAAATATTCAAGTTAATAAAAAAAAAATAGAAAAAAAAAAAAAAAGAGTACTGGTTGCTCTTCCAGAGGACCTGGGTTTGATTTCCAGAACCCACATGCCAGCTCACACTATCTATACCTCAAGTCAGATGACCAGATACCCTCTTCTGACCTCTAATGGCACCAAGCATGCATGTGATGCACAGATACATATGCTAGGAAAGCTCTCGTACAGAAAAAAAAATCAATCCTGGTGGAAACCCACTCTGAATCTGTGCATACGGGCATTTCTATAATGATTTCTAAAACGATGGAAGACTCATCCTGAATGTGGATAGAACTACCCTATGGTCTGAAGTTCTCACAAATAGAAGAAAAATAAAAATAATAAAATTAGCTTAGAACCATCATGAATGTCTCTGCTTCTGGATTATGGACCCAATTTGAATAGCTGTTTCACCCTCTGGTTGCCATGTCCTACCTCTATGCTCTAAAACTGTAAGCCAAACCAAATCCACTTCCCTTAAGTTGCTTCTGTCATAACAGCCTTATTTATAATAACCAGAAGCTGGAAAGAACCTAGATGCCCTTCAACAGAGGAATGGATACAGAAAATGTGGTATATTTACATAATGGAGTACTACTCAACTCTGAATACCTAAGAAAAAGTTCACAGATCATATGAAGCTCAAGAAGGAAGACCAAATTGTGGATGCATCATTCCATCTTAGAAGGGAGAATAAAATATTCATGGGAGGAAAATACAAAGACCAAGAGTGGAGCAGGGACTGAAGAAAAAGTCATCCAGAGACTGCCCCATCTAGGGATCCATCCCACATGCTGTCACCAAACCCAGTCACTACTGCTGATGCCATGAAGTGCTTGCTGATATGGGTGTCTCCTGAGAGGCTCTGCCAAAGCCCTACTGATACAGATGAGGATGGTTGCAGCTATTCATTGGATTGAACAAGGGCACTCCAATGGAGGAGTTAGAGAAAAGATTGAAGAAGTTGAATGAGTTTGAAACACCATAGGAAAAACAACAATATCAACCAACCAAACCCCAACAGAGCTCCCAGGGACTGAACCACCAACCAATGAGAGTACACGTGGAGGGACCCATGACTCCAGCCACATATGTAGCAGAGGATGGCATTGTCCAGCATCAATGGGAGGAAAAGCCCTTGTTCCTGTGAAGGCTTCTTTCCCCAACATAATGCCAGGGTGTTGAGCTGGAGTGGGTGGGTGGGAATGGGAACATCCTCATAAAGCAGGGGGAGGGGGAGCAGGTAAGGGAGACATAAATATAAAAACATAAAATTACCAAGAAAAATAAAATTATTAAACCAAATTTTATCGCAGCAACAAGAAGAAATGGCAATATATTCATCTCTTATTTGTACTACCTGGTTTTGTTCATCAGTTTTATAGGCTCCTTTTTCCTATTTGTGTAATGATATATAATGTAATGATATTTGTGTTTGCTTTTTATCTTCGTTCCTTTTAAGGCTGCTAGGAAGATATGTTTTTTTTTCAGAATTCATTAAAAATTAGTTCCATTTTATTCATAACTTTATGATTTCTAGATATACTACTCAAATTTATTCCCACTAAAATTCAAAGCAAAATGAATTTGTGGAAAAAAGATTTCAATTAATTTGTTGGTAATCAAACCAAGAAATATAGTTGTGTGTTTTCACATATAAAATAAGTGAGACAGAAGTTTTTAAAATTATCTTTAACCTTTTTTTGTAGTCCAGTCATTATCCTCCTCCAGGTCTTCCCTCCAACAGTTCCTCATCCTATTCCTTCCCCCCAACCTCCAAGAGGATAAAAAGATGTCCCTACAAAGCCCCTATCCTGCCAGACCTCTCCACACCCGGGGGCCTCAAGTCTCCCAACAGTTAGGCACCTCTTCTCTCACTGAGGCCAGACCAGGCCGTCCTCTGCTTATATGTGTTGGGGGCCTCATATCAGCTGGCGTATGCTACCTGGTTGGTGACTCAGTGTCTGAGAGATCTCCGGGGTCCAGATTAGTTGAGACTCCTGATCTTCCTATGGAGTCACCCTGCTCCACAACTTCTTCCAGCCTTTCCCTAATTCAACCACAGGGGTCCCTGGCTTCTGTACATTGGTTGGGTGTAAGAATCTGTGTCTGTCTTGGTCAGATGTTTGTTAGGCCTCTCAGAGGGCAGACATGCTAGTCTCCTGTCTGTAAGCATCCCAGTAATAGTGTCAGGCCTTGGAGCCTCTCCTTGAGATAGATTCCAATTTGGGCTGATCAATGAACTTCCTTTCCCTCAATCTCTTCTCCATTTTTGTCCCTGAAGTTCTTTTAGACAGGAACAATTCTGGGTCAGAGTTTTTGATTATGTGATAGCAACCCCATCCCTCTTTCTACTGAATGTGGCCTCTGCAAGTTTCCCCACTGTTGGGCACTTCATCTAAGATTCCTCAGTTTGAGTCCTGAGTCTTTCACCTCCTCGATCTCTAGTACATTCTAGAGGGTCCACCCACCTCCTACCTTCTGAGGTTGCCAGTTTCCATTCATTCTGCTGACCCTCGGGGCTTTACTCCTGTTTCCTCCCCCAATATCTGATCATGTTCACCCTGTCTTGTCTCCCACCCACTTCCCTTCCTCCCTCTGCCTGAAGTTATTGCTTTTTTTCTCCCTCCCAAGTGGGATTAAGGCAGCCTTGGGTCCTTCAGCTTGTTAACCCCCTTGAGTTTTGTTAACCTTGCACAAAACTCAAGTCTAAGTGAATCAAAGACTTCAACATAAAACCAGATACACTGAATCAAATAGAAAAGAAAGTGGGAAAGAGCCTCAAATTCATTGGCACTGGGGAAATTTCCTAAACAGAACTCCAATGGCTTGGGGTCTAAGATCAAGAAGTGATAAATGGGACCTCAAACCTTCTGTAAGGCAAAGGACATAGTCAATAGGACAAATCAAGAACCTATATTTTGAGAAAAAAAAAATCTTGACTGAATCCACATCCAATAGAACCCTAATGTCCAAAATTTATAAAGAACTAAAAAAAAAAAAAAAGAAAAACTAACCTTCAAAACACCAAACAATCCAATCAAAGAATGGGATTCAAACAGAATTCACAACAGAGGAATCTTGAAAGGCTGGGAAGTACTTAAAGAAATGTTCAAAGTCCTTAGTCATAAGGGAAATGCAAATCAAAAACGACCCTGAGATTCCACCTCACACCAATCAGAATGGCTAAGATCAAAAAATTCAGGTGATAGCACATATTGGAGAGATTGGGAAATAAAAATACTCCTCCATTGCTGGTGGGATCGCAAACTGTTACAACACTCTGGAAATCAATCTGGAGGTTCCTCGGAAAAGTGGAGGGGTTGAGGATTTAGTTCAGTAGTAGAGTGGGTTCGGTTCTCAGCTCTGGGGGGAACACAAGACATATAAAGAAAAGAAAGAACAAACAAACAAAAGAAAAGGGGGCGATCTACCTGAAGCCCCAGCTATACTGCTCTTGGACATATACCCTACAGGGGCATGTGCTTCATAGATCCTTATTTGTGATACCCAGAATCTGGAAACAACCCAGATGCCCCACAAGGGAACAACGGATAAAGAAAAATATTGTTGATTTACATAAAGGAATAACAATCAGCTCTTAAGAGCGAGGACATCAGGAGTTTTGTAGGCAAATGGGTGGAACTAGAAAATATCATCCTGAGTGAGGTAACTCAGACCCAAAGGACTTGTGTGTTATATACTCACTAATAAATAAAGTACAGAATATCTAGGATACAATCCACAAAACTCAAGAAGACAGAAATTTAATTTATACTTCCATCCTGATCAATTTAACTCAATATTTTATTTGTTCTTTTTTTGAGAATGTTATTGTCCAGCCAATCCTCAGCTGAATTCAAAGCCATTTCATTAATAATAAATAATTTTTATCAAAATACATGGTTTGATTTTAATTCCCATTATAGTCTTTTGTGGTCCAATTAGCCTGTTCCTCTTCCTTTTATCTCTAAGTAGATCCATTTAGTCACAGAAGCATTATAGAGTTATATTACTTCATATCAAGTGTATGGGCATCTTCTATGTACTCAGGTATGGATGGAATTGTTGATTCATTAAGACGGGTTTAATGCAACATATAATCTCTTTCATATAGCTTTAGAAGTTTCTTTTGTCACTCACAATGTGGAATGAATGAAATAGTTTTTGTAGTATATTTGTATGTGTTTCTAGGTATGTAGGTATAGGAGGATGTGTTTGAACATGTGTTCATGCACATGGAAGCCAAAGGTTGATATCTAATTTCTTCTTCAATTTATTTCTACCTAATTAATTGAGGCATTCTCTCAATTTTATTCATGAACTGGCAATTGGATTAGTCTCACAAGCCAGCTTTGCTGTAGGGATTGCCTGTCTCTGCCTTCCAAGTGCTGGAATTACATGTGGCTTGCCATACCCAGACAGCCTGTATATGAGGTTTGACAATCCACACCCAATCCTTTCAGTTGCATAGAAAATGTTATCTACTTAGTCCCACTTTCCAAGCCCAAGAAGATACATTTATGTGTAAAAAGGTCATAAATCAGAATGGGGTATTCAAGGTTATATGAGAAAGAGGAAAACAAAATACCCAATTTGCAATTTAGATCTCTAATCCTACAAAATAATCATTGACATCTATCATATTGTTTTGGAATACCACCATTTCCATATTGGTCTTACTCAGAATGATTTCATTGCCTAGCAAAGGTGAACATTAGCTCTCAAATTCCCTAAAAGGCTGCATTTCTAGGAGCCAGTTTTTCTCAGATACATTAGGACAGGAAGCTAGATGAAACTGAAATTTAATTGGTGAGAACAGGCACAAGAAGAAAGAAAATATCCAAAGCTACTTGTCACTTGCCATAACTGAGTATAATGCACACTTAAAAAAAAAGAAGTAGGCATGGTTTTTTGAGGCACAGGAACCATGGATAAGGTGTCTTTTATAGCATATCAGATGTCCCTATAGGCAGCTATGCATGTATTACAAGTGTTGGCAAACCTGAGGCATTTTGTAGACTGTAATCCTTTAAATGTCAAGGATGGTATACACTGGTTCATCTTCGAATACAGCTCAAATATCACTTTTTCTTGTAGGGTACAGTGACAGATCCCCATACCAGAATCAAGTCTTCCATGTTTAGTGTTGCATAGAACTTTCTGGATGCCAACAGATTAACCATCGATTCTATGTTACAGCTAAATATTTGCTTTCTGTACCCCATAGAATTACTTAAAGCCTAAATAATCATAGTCATGGGCACTTACAAGATCAGAAATGTCTAGACAATAGTTGTGTGTTTTTAAGCCTCTTGTTACAAACAAGTATAAAATTAATTAGATTAGAACAGATAGAATTAAATATACTGAATTAAATTTAACTAAAATGTGACATTTGATTCTCTTTCCCAAGAGGATGAAAATACTAATAAAGAAAACAGAATTCATTACAGTAGATGCACATCAGTTGCAGTCAGTGATGAGAGCTTTATGTACCAAGGTAGAGAGTGGACTAATTTATATACTAAGCACTAAGCTTATAGAGTGAGGGGAAGAAACAAGGCAAAGGAGGACCGTCTTAAGTAGGGAGAGTATAGAATGATGCTACAGACACCAAGAAAACAGCTACTAGAAAGTATAAGGTCAACGATTCACAACCTGAGGGAGTGGACTTGGAACACTGAAGTTGGCAAGGAATAAAGTGAATTTGACAGGCTGTGTTGCAAGGAGCTATACAGAAGCCGAATCACAAGGAAACTCCTGAGCCAGGGGATAGTTATCATAAAGAGAGAGAGAGAGAGAGAGAGAGAGAGAGAGAGAGAGAGAGAGAGAGAGAGAGAGAGAGATAAATGCCATAAAGAATATGTTGTGAGTAGCCAGGAAGGGCCTGAAAAACTCACAAAAGCATTTGGATCCTTTGGAGAAAGACAAGGCTCAGTTAAAGGAATTATGCAGGAAGTACTGTTTAAAGGCTATGTGTAACATTGAGAACAAGGCAACAGATCAATTGACTGCTGAATTGCCGTCAACTGAGGGCTATCCAAGCTAATTAAATGATGCGATTTAACTTACTGGGGTTTCATTTCGTTCTTATTTTTGAAGCATTTACAGAAATAGCAAAATAATTTAAAAGATGGCAGTCAATATTTACTGAGTAAATTGTCTCAGAAAACATTTTACATAGAAATTTTTATTTTACACTTAATTGTTCTAAGAAACAGCCATTATATTATGGTCATTAAAAATGACAAACTTAATTCAAAATTTATTCTATTAAATAAAGAGATGGAATTGCAAACCCAGGCACTCTAAGTCCACAAATCATGATTGTTTTTCTTTCATTTACCCTACACTTGCATTGAACTCATTGTGTAGAGGAGGATGACTGAACTCCTGGTGGCTCTTGCTTGCACTTCTTGAATGTTAGGATTACAGGCATACGCCATCATTTCTGACTTATACAGCAATCAAACCCAGCATTCTACCAACTGAACTACATGCATAACCCCAAATCATGATTTTTTAACACTAGCGTTCTATGAGGTCATTAAAACATTACTAATACTCTGACCATATAACTGCAGCTCACTGAGGAAGTATAATTCCCACAAGTATTATCTATACTTAAAACAAATTACTTATTATGTATCTTTTCAGGCAAGTGTTTATAATCTTTAGTGCAAGACATTCAAGAAAGATGAGTTAAGGAAGGTGGGATTAATTCAAGGTTCAGGTTGGAAATCATTGTTAATCTTCATATGCTCGTGCTTACATTTGTTTGAACACTGACAGATGCTTAACTTTACATGACAGGGTCAGAATACATCTATTTTACAAGTGTTGGTCTACTCAAACTAGAAACAGAAAGAGGAAGGAAAACAAGCAGTCAAGTTTAGCAAAATGAATGTAGTGGTATTGAGATGTGTCACCAGACTGCCCTTTCATAATTGAGACGCTTATCCTTTCAGTCATCAGCTGGCATCTGTACTCAACTCTGATTGGAAACTCTTCTAAAGTGAAACTGTCTTGCCACTGCATGCTTCCCAGGAGCTGCACCAAAGAACTGTGATACTGAAGCAGAAATACTCAGCAGTAACTTTTAAAAAGTAATCTCCACAAAGGCAACCAATGCAAACAGACAAAAAGTGGCGTTACTTCAAGCCAAAAACCTCAACATAGCAAAAAATACTGAAAAATGGAAAGATGAGAATTTAGGTGATGAGTAGGAATACACAAATACATTTGAAAACCATACATCTAATAAAAATTAGTGTCCAAAATGCATAAGAATTCAAACTTTTAAAATAACAAATGAACAAAACACTTGAATGGATGTTCTTTAAAAGGTATGCACAGATGATCAAAATGTGAATGCTTCACTCCTCCTTTAAAAGGGGAACAAGAATACCCTTGGCAAGGAATAGAGAGGCAAAGATTAAAACAGAGACAAAAGGAACACTCATTCAGAGCCTGCCCCACATATGGCCCATACATATACAGCCACCCAATTAGACAAGATGGATGAAGCAAAGAAGTGCAGGCAGACAGGAGCCGGATGTAGATCTCTCCTGAGAGACACAGCAAGAATACAACAAATACAGAGGCGAATGCCAGCAGCAAACCACTGAACTGAGAACGGGACCCCCGTTGAAGGAATCAGAGAAAGAACTGGAAGAGCTTGAAGGGGCTCTAGACCCCATATGAACAACAATGCCAAGCAACCAGAGCTTCCAGGGACTAAGCCACTACCTAAAGACTATACATGGACTGACCCTGGACTCTGACCTCATAGGTAGCATTGAATATCCTAGTAAGATCATCAGTGTAAGGGGAAGCCCTGGGTCCTGCTAAGACTGAACGTGATTGTTCGGGGGAGGGTGGCAATGGGGGAGGATGGGGAGTGGAACACCCATGAAGGGGAGGGGGAGGGATTAGGGGGATGTTGGCCCATAAACCGGGAAAGGGAATAACACTCGAAATGTAAATAAGAAATACTCAAGTTAAAAAAAAAATACTGAAGTTAAAAAAAATAATAAAAATTAAAAAAAAGGTATGCATATGGTCAAGTGACATATGGAGAAAAGTTTCAACACCATTAATCATTGGGATGATATAAATCAAAACCAGAGTAAGGTCATTTCAGTTCATTAAGAGAATAAAAATATGACATTGAGTGGTGAGGAGTAGGGGAAGGGAAGATATGATCAAACATATTGTATAAAATAATTTAATAAAATACAAAAATGAATGAGCGGTATCAAAGAAGATGATGATATGGAGTAAGGGGCACCTGTGCTTAATTGTTCAAATTTAATTGATTAATCACAATGAAATATAGTATAGCAATTCCCCTCAAATTAAATTGTAACTATTATATGCTCCAGCAATCACAAAATATAGAGTATAATGGTGACTAGAAGAAGCTGGAGTCATTGGGTATGGAAAGGCTGGTGAGATGTTTGGTCAAAAGATACATAAAGCATTATAGTCACCAGCATTCAGATCAAGAGATCTATTGAATATCATGGCAACCACAGTTTTTAATGGTTAGCAGAGGAGAAATGAAATTTCTAGAGCAAGGTGGCTCCCCAGAATTGCTAAAATAGGGACCTCTAGGTTCAGAAATACACCGTCTCAATGTATAATAAGGTCTAGAGCAATTGAGGCAGAGACTTGGCAACAATGGTAGATATTCACACCCACCCACCTCCCACACAAATAGGTACACTTGCCCTTCATGTCCACACACTTATGATCATGCAAATACTCATGAATATGCATAATACACACTCGCAAAATGACATTGTACTTAATAACAATAAGCAGTTAATAAGTAACTTTTAGAACTGGAGAGAAATCTGAGTCAGTATATTGCTTACCTTCTAAATAAGAAAATCAGTATTTGACCAAGTATCTATCTTTAAAATAACATGTATAATGGTGCATGTTGTAGAACGGAAGAGACAGGTAAACTCTTAGGGCTTGCCTGTCAGCCAATGTACAATTCCTGGTAAGTTCCACGTCAGTATAAGATTGTCTCAGCGACAAAAACAATAAACAAAAACAAAGAAATTGGTGGATGACACCTGACGAATAACAGTTTTCCTCCACACACATGAATGTGTTTGTTCCCACATACATACATAGACAGTGAGATATGATCCAAATTATCTACTGAGAATTCCCTTTGAAATTGTTGCATCTTTTTAGAAGGTTTTAATAGTGAACTTTCAGCCACTCATCCAGTAAAGAAACTTGAAGACAAAATTAAGCCAGATTAATAAATACATGATAAGGCATTGGTTTGCATGGGAGGGCCATAGAAAATGCACCTTTTTACCCTGAAATTCTAATAGCACATATAGAATTTGTAGATGTTCCATAAACTCTCCCTGTAAAACTGAACTTATTTATTCTAAGGATGACAATGTAACTAAAAAGAGCTCATCCTAGTGGTGTGTGTAACTACTAACCCGCCCAGCTACCACCCAGGCCCAGATCCAGCGCTTTGAATAAACTACATCATTTGTGAATTCTTGGAGATGAAAGGGCTAGTCCTGCTGAGCAAAAGCTGCAAAATCTTCATAACAAGGGCCAACAGCAAGGGACCTGGAGGAGTTCTGGTGAGGACCCAATATTGATGTGGTTGGCACGCACATGTGTGTAGAAGTAGCCAGAGGCCTCAAGCTAGACCAGTGACTCATTGCAATGAACATTTGTAAGTCAGGATGTATGGACAGAGGGGTATACAGTGTGACATACTACAACAGCTTCCACAGCTGGGAGTTCCCTATGCTCTGTTTTGTTTTGTTCGTTTTTACTTGTTCATTTGTTATTTTCTTTTCAAGAGAGATTGCAAGGGCAGAGGACAAATATAAAGATGATGGGAGATGACTGGGACTGGGGTGCATGATGTAAAACTCATAAAATATCAATAATAAGCAAGACAAAAATTATGACGGCCTAGCATGCATGAATACAGATATAAATCAAGCTCCTCATTTAAATACTGATCGCTTTTGTAATAAACAATTGACCATTATTTTTAGTGTCCTTGATTATACCTGGGGTCATATATGCCCTTCATGTTGTTTAAAAATTTCCAAGTTTTTAATCATTAAAATATGCCCTTTAAACAAAGCAGAAAAAATTTAAATGGACTTCTTATTCAACTCATTAAGAAATGTTCCATTACTTTAACTTTCAGAACATTCATAGGGAAAAACAAATACCCAATACAATCCTTGTCTATAACAAGCAAGTAGTCCCAGATAAGTCAGCTAAGGACAGATTGAAAATAGAGGTAAGACGATGGGAACCACTGACTAATAATGAGCTTGGTTTTGGTCCTTTCCTTTCCTTTCCTTTCCTTTCCTTTCCTTTCCTTTCCTTTCCTTTCCTTTCCTTTCCTTTCCTTTCCTTTCCTTTCCTTCCCTTTCCTTTCCTTTCCTTTCCTTTCCTTTCCTTTCCTTCCCTTTCCCTTTCTTTCTTTCTCTCTCTCTCTCTTTCTTTCTTTCTTTCCTTCCTTCCTTCCTTTCTTCTTTCCTTCCTTTCTTTCTTTCCATTCTTTCCTTCCTCCCTTTCTCTCTCTCTCTTTCTTTCTTTCCTTTCTTTCCTTCCTTCCTTCCTTCCTTTCCTTCCTTCCTTTCTTTCTTTCTTTCTTTCTTTCTTTCCTTTCTTTCCTTCCTTCCTTCCTTTCTTTCTTTCTTTCTTTCTTTCCTTTCTTTCTCTCCTTATATTCACTATACTTTCCACTCACTGCCCTCCCAAAATCCTCTCCCCATACCTTTCCCCTTCTCCTCTGAGAGGATGCCACCTTCAGGGGGGAATACCCAGATCCTAGACTCTGGTGCACCAAGTCTCTGTGGGGCTGAGTGCATCCTCTCCCTCTGAGACAAGACAAGGCAATCCAGCTAGAAGAACATACCCAAAAACAGGCAACAGCTTTTGGGATAGCCCCCACTCCAGTTGTTTAGGACCCCATGAAGATCAACCTGTACATATGGTACATATGTGTGGGGAGGCCTAGATCCAGCCCATGTATGCTCTTTGATGGGTGATTCAGTCTCTGAGAGTATGAAGAGTCCAAGTTAGTTGACTCTGTTGGTCTTCCTGTGGAGTTACTCTCCCCTTTGGGTGCTACAATCTTTCTGCCTATGTTTCCATAAGCATCCCCATGCTCCATCCACTGTTTGGCTGTGGGTGTTTGCATCTGAGCTCATGGTTGGAGCTACTCAGAGGACAAGAAGTGCTTGCTAAATTCCTGTCTGCAAGCATAATTGAGTATCATTAATAGTGTCAGGAATTGGTGCTTGCCCCAAGGATGGGCCTCAAGTTGGACCAGTTATTGGTTGGCCATTCCATCAGTCTCTACTCCATTCCCCTATAGATGTGACAGAGACAGAGAGAACTTAGCTTGACTCATAGCATTGGGGATATGGAACCTGAACAGGCCACCTCCTGTATCCATGCAGGAACCTCAGTGGAGAGATATGGACACCAACCTACTCACTGAACCATCGACCCAAAATTTATCCTGTCTACAAGAGATGTTGAGTTCTTTCATAAAAAACAAACAAACAAACAAACAAACAAAAATGAAACACACACACACACACACACAGAAAAAAAAAAGAAAACCTCTATGGAACACACACAAATTCTCTGTAAAGCCTACCTTCTCCTTGCTTTCTGGTTCGCCTTTTCTCCTCATAACTCCTCTAAACATTTTATTCCCAATTCCTTCCTTTCTAACCCTATATCCTTTCAATTCTCAAGTTAGATGTAAAGAGGAGATGTCAATATTTTATGATAATATGATATATTTCTCGGCCATTATGTTTCTCAGTACTATGGAATCTAAAAGGTGAATGCAATGAAGACTTCCTAGCCTTTCTAGTATAGCTAAAGTCATGACAATTTGCTATGATCGTTTCTGTCTACTATCAATTTACACTTTAGCTTATATGCATAAACACGAGAAACCAAAAGCCTATGGATGAAATAGAGTATTTTCCCACTTCATGTCCTAGGATACTTTCAAGCCTGTATGTAGTAAATAAGATCAGAAATGACAGCAATGTTCAGATAGATATTTATTGATTTCTCTCATATTTTAGGGTGTGTGGGAAGTGCTTGGCATGACTCCTGTGAATGCAAAGAAAGCCCCTCAGAGTAGACATGACTAATCTCCATTTCAGAAGAAACTATGCCTTAGAAAAAATTAAATCATTTATGCAGGAAAGAATTAGATAAAAAAATATATAAACCAGAATTTTATCACATTCTATACCTGAGATTTTTCAAGACCTTACAGGTAAAATATTTCTCAAACATTTCTATACTATAGGAATTATAAGAATGTCTAGAACTATTATATTGAGAATATAATGTATATTAGGAGCAGAAGTGTTTTTTCTGAAGGAATTACCAACAATATTACAAAAATAAACTGATTAAATGTTATTTACAAAATGAAAATGTTTAATTTTTCATATCAGCATAAATTTATAAAATAATTTAATATATTTTTACATAGCACCAAGCTACATGGGCTAAAACAGTGTTTGTACCAAATTATTTTATTATATCAATTACATTTTCCCCAACTGTTTTACAGTTAAATGTGATAGTGTATCTTTTTCTCACATAGTTTAAACAAAGTCAGCGGAAAACACTCTGACACAATCCATTTTACCTTGAGGCAATGCACTAGGATTTGCTATGGTCGGGAGGGCTCTTTGTACTCAGATCTTCTCACACTGAGTTGAAATTATACCCTTTCCCTTTGGAGATTATGAAAAACGAATATCTGATCAAAGAAACTAAGAGATCCTGTCAGATATAATAGCCTCCTTCTAAAGAAACATGACAACCACCTACACAAAATGCAAGCTCAGGTAACTCCCAGCCCAGTCTGAACCCTCAACATGACATCTCAGTAAATATCTCATAACACTCGTGATAGACTTATTGAAAAAACAGACAAAAATAATCATCTTGTTAATAACAGTCCAACTGTGACATCCATAAATTTTATCCTAAGGTGTTAGTAAAATAACAGTCATTTCATTTATTTCCTAGATGCCTTAAGCATGACAGATCATGGATTTGAGGTATTATTTATATTTTCAGGATCCTTACCAAATGAAAAGAAAAATGAAGAGTTACTATCTTTTTTTATAAATTATAGCTATTTTTGACATTCCCAGTGCTGAATGGAAAATGTTGGCTGAACAATATTGTGATGATATTATAGCTTATCTTATTTTTATCAGTTTACATATAAGAAAGATACAGAAGATAAGCAATTGGTCTGTGATATCAATTTAAACTATACAGCAATTATGGTTTGGTTTTATGTTTAGGCAGTTTCACAAATTGAAAAGATTATAAGGTAGGACACTCCCATCCTGTAAAGATATTCCAAAGGTGAAACATACACAAGAGGCCCCTATGCTGACAAACAAACTAGCCGTATATTGAACAAAACTATCCAGAGACACATCCTACAGTAAAAGGAGAAAAAAGTTCCCCTGAAGCTTCATCTATAATGAAACTGTGATTTGTTTAATCAATTATGTTATCTCTAAATAGATTATGAATAATACAGTTGTAAACAGTGTAATCAATGACAATAGTCACTTTTCTGCACCCAAGAACCTTAGAGTCACAGTCAGGCCATCATCTATCAAATACAAACGTGAATGGATATCTGTGGTCAGAGGAGCATCATAAGAAGGAAAGGGTAAATGAGACATGTGACACTGTAAGAGTGAGACATGAGTGCGGACTCCATGCCCTAGTGATAAGTGTGGCAAGAAAAATGAGCCCTGTTTATATGTGCACACACATGCAAGAGACGAGCATGCACAGATGTTCTCTGTCAGTTAGCAAGGAACTGAGGTGACAACGAACTGAGAACTCCAGGAAGGATAATGTTGAGGAGGACTGGAGGAGGAGTCTCATTCCTTGCATTATCAAATGACTTCAGGATATACTTCTATAAAGAGGACTGGAAATCCACTCATTTGTCCTAACACAGGCGGGAGGAACATAGACCTTCCTAATATGATTCAACTGTACTTTCATAACAATTTTTGTGCCAGCATAAATAATGTATTGTGGTAGGTACAAGCTGATTCAGAAAAAAAGAACAACACAAAGATATGCTTGCTTCCAGTCTCAAAAGGATGAGATGATGTTCTTGGATCAGAGCTGTAGCAGAAGAGTCAGGAAGAAGTGAATGGATTGTACTAATCACTAAAAGGGGCAGTATGTTGATAAGGAAGACCAAGAAGAAAGGGTGGGACATATCAGCAGGTTTCTGGGGTTTGTTTCTGGATCTGGTATCATCCTATTTACTGAGAGAGTAATATATGGGACAGTGAAGGAGACCAGATTAGATTTTGATTGGAAGTAAAATGTTGGAAAAGTTCTTAAAGCATTTAGGAAAAAATCACATTAGGAATTAGTTGCTTGAGTTGCATGTAGAAGTTCATATATATACATATATAAATTTGCGATAGTCTTCTATGTTTTGTGTTCTACTCAGACATTAACAAAATTGGGTTTTAAATAGGCAACTTATAAAGCTAATATTCATTATTTTTGAATGCTGTATTTAACTTTAATCTTTTAAAAAATCTCATCACTCTTCCTCAAATCATTCTAAACATTACTAGGTAAACATAATCAAGTAGATCCTTACAGCACATAGAAGCTACCAAGCCTCATAGGCCCTAGTGGTAGAGAACTAAGGAATGAAGAGGTCTTGTGACTCAAGGGAAGTAATGATTGTCTTGAGTTCAATCTGACAGTCCCATGTAGTGAAAAGCAGACCTAGGCAAACTCAGTTCTGACACCAAAGTCCAACCCCATTGGTTCAGCAAGGGAACGATTATGCGCAAGAGGGTAGCCTATGCAGAATGAGGAATCTTTAGGGTAGAGCATGGGGACAGCTCAGGATGTGCTTCCAGATCAAGATTGGCAGGAAGTGAGCATGCAGACTAGGAAGAAACCTGTGTAACCTACCATAGTTATTGATTGGTGCTTAAAAGGCTGCCTAGCTTTGGCCTCACAGCAGTTCATAAGCTGAAGTGAGGACAGGTTTCTGAGCCAGAATATCCAAACCATTCCCAGGCCGATGAAAACTGCCAAAACGACAAGGAAGACATCTTTTGTGGTTTGTACAGACGGATGTGGAGATGGATGTGGAGAACTTTGAGCATCAGAAGAAATCAGAATGGTAATGGATTACCACTTATTGAAGAAAGTAAAGATCTGTCCGTATGCATTGTGCAAATTACTGAATAAGCAAAGAACTACTCAGAGAGGTTCATGAGTCTTCTTTAAGATGCTGTGGGAAGAAAAGCCTGGAAAATGTCACTTTTGTCCATAACTAAGTACATCAAAACTATTGTAATGGAATGCAGAGAAGGTACATTAGCTACGCAGTGACCCAGAAAAATATATAAACTGCTTTGAACCATAGGGAAGGACAATTCCCAACACAGGAAACAAGACCATGTAAACACAGCAGGGCCAATTTCCTGGGAAATCACAGAGACAGTGGCAGCATTCTCAGGACCTGCACAGGTTTATGCGGATGGGTTCCCAGCACTGAGAGAGGAACTGCACATAAGCTCCCATCCGTAATCCGGAAGCTCCCTCCAGTTGATAGCCATCCATAAATGAAAAGTTAATTTTCTTCAAGAGAGTCTAACCGGGAATATAAACTACTCTTTAGGTGAGGTTCCATGCCCTACAGTATATTACCAACAAAAAACAAACTCAGTAGCACTTTTGGAAGATCTTTGTCAGAGCATTTTTCTTAGAAATCCTATAGGCATATATTATGGCTTTCAGTTTTGTGGTTTTACAAGATTCTAATGAGTACACCTGTCTTTGCCAATCTATGTGTTTCTTCTATTTTTTCTTGGATCCCTTTTTTCAGTGTATATGTTTGTTTTTTCTCATTCTGGTTTGCTTTTGTTTCATCTTACTTCATTGTTGTTCTTTAGATCCATGTTTACTAAGGACAGACAGAAAAAATATGGATTTGGAAGGGAAGGAAGGTGGAGAGGACCTAGAAGGCAAACTATAATCAGAATATATTGAATAGAAAATCTATTTCGAGAAAAGAAAAATAGGAAAAAAGTGTAATGAACCTGAAATGTGTTAAATGTTGCATGCTCTAATGTGTATGTTATGTGTGTATGTGTTATTATGTGTATGTATATATGTATTTTGTGTGCATATGTGGTTTGTGTTTGTGTGTGTGCCATGTATGTATTTTGAAACAAAGTGTTCTCTGTTTAGTACTTGGCTTCTCACCATAAAGGACTTTAATTTTTAGCTATTGACCCGGTCTGTAATTCATTAGTCAAGGACTGACAAATCTATTAATTGGTAAGGGAATGAAATGGTCTCAGGGATTAATTTCTCTGGAGTTATTCACAAGTGTAATAAACTATGATTATTATTGTAGGATACAATATGGTAAAGCTTGCTCCTTTTTATTTCATAGAACCCAGGACTTCTACTTGATAACGAGCTCCCACCTCAGAAATTAGTTTGCCTTTAACAGTTGGATGCGCCTGTCATGTGTTTTGGGATGGTGTTCCAGAACAGTAAATTCAGCAGAAAAGAAGCATTAACTGGAGTACAAATTATAATCATATAGACAAAAATTGAGGTAGGAAACTTAAAATGTAAATGTAAAGATGTAAGTTAGAACTGGTACTCAGAACAAGAGTAAAGATTGTGAGTGAAAGATAATTATTCCCAAACAAACAACTTATGAAAGAATAATATTCAATTTACACTAACATTTCCAGTGGTTTGTTTCAAAAGTGGAAAACATCAGCTTCGCAAACAATAAAATAAAGAATAATTATATTTACTTTATGATGTGCAATAAAAAGTAAAGCAAAAAAAAAAATAATGGAAGAATCTTTCCAGACTGAAAGGGGTGAAAAAAGACTGGACAACAAAATGCAAAGTGTGAATGTGAATGTGCATGGAAGATTATTGCTCGTAAAATCCATGAATGGGCTGAGTTATCAAGCGATAGAATGAGACATCGGGCTTACAGACTTGGCTCTATTGTGACTCAGGAAAACTCCCATTTGGAGATCCGTCCTAGCAAAGTCAGGATAATAGAGAACTGTGTAAGCCTAACTCTCAGCTGGTGTAGGAAAACATTGTCACATTTCTAGTGTATTCAGCTTTACTCAAAGTTTGACATTTGTATCATCTGAAATGCACATCCTGAGATTTGTATGAATTCATTTTTAAAAGGTAGGCTACTGTTTATTTAAAATAATCGAGAAACAATATTTTCTACATTATACAGCCAAATAGTATGGGTCACAGAAATAATTTTAGCATAAAAAAATGGAAGATATCAAATGGTAAGAGGGACCAAGACCCAGATAACCCAGCTGTTATGGAAGAAGTGAGCATTTACATTATTGTTATGATAATGCCATCCTCAATAGATAACAGAACCTCCAAACAATACAAACTGTGGTTTTCTTTCCTTCACCATCCCTCGCTCAGCTTCCCCAGGGCAGCCCACTGTTAATGTATTGTCTGGAGAGGTGTTTTATAAGAAAAGATGATACAACTGCATCATATCACTGCCTCCAATTTTTCATCATTTTTAATACTCTGTTTATTGAAAGATCCAGCAGACTCTTCGTTCACATAAGCCCTAAAATTTCATGTATTCTACTGGTTTTAACTTCCATCAGTAAAGACACTTTGATTCTCACTATGGCCTTAACATCCAGTAAACTCCTTTGGACTTGTTAACTGTGATTATCAAGTTGATTTGTCTAAGAAACACCAGAGATATTAGAAAGGCATACCCTGAGTGAAGACATTTACAGAAGTCAGACAAGGGAGAAGTTAATGGCTAAGAAGTGGCTGGTTCCCATGACATAATCTTTTGAAATGGTGACATCTAGGAGGCAAGACCTAATAGAGATGAAGCAAGTCACTGCGAATGTATCTTTGCAGTTATTGCCCCATCTCCTTCTTAACTCCTGTTCTCTATTTCATGGCTGCTTTAATGTAAGCTATTTTGCTCTGCCATGTCTAACCTACCATGATGTAGTACTACTTCAGCAATAATAAGCCAAAGCAAACCATTCCTTATTTACGTTGTTTCTATCAGAGAGCTCATCAGACAGGAGAAAAGTAATATATGTGCTCACTAAAACCCACTGATATTATAACACCAAATCAAATGCTGACATCCTCATGATAAAATGCTCATGCTCTTACCCAGTATAATTTGTTCACGATCCCTTGAAATACCCCCAAAACAAGCAAAAACCAAAGGGATATCTGTGTGATCTTTCTATCAAAGATCAGAAGGATTTCTTTACCTTCTCTCCTCTCACTGAATTATCTTACTGTAAGGGAAAGCCGGGAACCTAATTCACGTACAGACAAAATAACTTAGCAGAAATAACCCTTTTGGGTTTTGTTTACTACTCTTCCTCATCCTGAAATTTATACATAAACAACACGCAGCGGAAGAACTTACCCAGACCCCTCTGAGACTTAACATTCTGTTATCACGGCTGACCTTCTGCTCCAAAACATTTCTCCCTGAAAGGAATCTATCTTTGGCAATGAAAACATTTTTCTAGTCACACAGTTTAATTGTAATCAAAAAAAGGTTAATCAAACTAAGAACTTCATTTTCACTATACGGAATAACATAGATGCTTGTCACTCACAATTGGTATCTCCAATTTTAAGTACTCTTTTTATTTCATTCTATTTACTCTTTTTATTTTACACTCCAGACTCCATTCCCCACCTCGTGCATCCCCATCCTACATCTCCCCCTCCTCACCCGCTGTCTCCATGAGGATATCCCCACCTCCTTACCTCCCACCCTCTTGAGAGTTAGGTGCATCTTCTCTGATTGAACACATACCCAGGATTCCCCTGCTGTCTATGTGCTGGGGGCCTCACATCCACTGTTTTATGCTGCCTGGTTGGTAGTCCACTGTCTGAGATATCTCTGGGGTCCAGGTCAACCGAAACTGCTGGTCCTCCTACATGGTCTCCCTCCTCCTCAGCTTCCTGCAGCTCTTCCCCAATTCAACCCCAGGGATCAGCAGCTTCTGTCCATTGGTTGGATGTAAATATCTACATCTGATTCTTTTAGTTGCTTGTTGGGTCTTTCAGAGGGCAGTCATGATAGTTTCTTTTTTGTGAACACTCCTTAGCCTCAGTGATAGTGTCAGACCTTGGGGCCTTCCCTTGAGCTGGATCCCACTTTAGGCCTGTTGTTGAACTTCCTTTTCTCAGGCTCTTCTCCATTTTTGTTCCTGCAGTTCCCTCAGACAGAAACAATTATGGGTCGGAGTTTTGACTGTGAGGTAGCAAACCCTTCCCTCACTTGATGCCCTGTCATTCTGCTGGAGGTGGTCTCTGTACGTTCCCTCTCCCCAGTGTAGGGCATTTCTCCTAAGGTCCCTCCCTCCCTTTGAGTCCTGAGAGACTCTCATGTGTTCCTCATAAGTACTTGATGGTAGAGTAAGCAGAAAGCAATAAGACAAGATGACATAAAGAACACTTGTAACAAAATCCAGTAATACTATGTTAATTAGCTAATCCCCACCAATGTAAATGAATCCTTTCTGAGAACATTTCTGTAATCACTACTACCTGCTCTAAAACCATAAATCAATGATTGGTTTTAATGAGTACTATAGTAAACTTATGTTTCTAGTCAGGATAATATGATATTTTATGTCCACAGAGCAGTCATTTATTCATTCCCTTATCCATTTAACAGCATATGTTGCATGTTCAATATATTCCAGACAGATGTGCACATAAGTAATTACACTCCATTAGGATAAGAGAAGATTAGCAGTTTTGACCAGGTCCAAAGGGAGAACAAAGAACAGTGTCATCAATTCTGCAAGGCTGATTAAGATAATGCTTAGCAGAGTGAATACACATGAGATTTGATCTTGCGGGATAAAGTCTTAAAGGCTACCAGGGGAGCAATAAAGAAAAGCATTACAAGCAGAATGAAAGTTTGTGTAAAGTATGAAATAATAAGACTTGTTCACAGGACTGGAAACACTTACAAATACTTAGAAAGTCTCAGTTTGGGATAAGAGATGCTTGATCTGAATGTAGCTTTAATGTTTATTGCCAGTTTAGAAAAAGTTCAGTTAAACTTTCCATACATCCATCTTGATCATTTGATGAAGGAAAGTAACAGAAATAGTCACCCTAGCATTTTGGCAAGTAATTAATAAAATATTGCCTTCTATCTTAAGAGTTACTATTCCTGTGTTGACATATCATGACCAAAAGCAACTTGGGCAGAGAAGAACTTTTTTGGCTTATGCTTGTATATCATAGTCCATTTGTGAAGGAAGTCAGGGCAGCAATTCAAACAGGGCAGGAACCTGGAGGGAGGACCGAATGCCTCTCCATGCCTCTCATGAAGGGAGGCTGCTCACCAGCTTGCTCCTTACGTCTTGCTCCACCTGGTTAACCCAGGGTGGCCTCATTCACAGTGGACCAGGCTCTCCCACATAAATCACTAATTACAAAAATACCCTTCAGGCTTGCCTGCAGCCCACTCTTATGGAAGTGTTTTCTCAAATGTGGTTCCCTTCCATGAAAATTAATATATCTTGGGCCAGGTTGATCTAAAATTACCCAGCATGCCCACTAAACAGTTTTATATTGCCTATGGGACATGGAAAATTCCCTGAAACAGTGTTGTGGCTAACATGGTTACTATAATTCTTGGTGTTGATACAAAGGAAAAGGTGTTGAGTATGTGGAGATTGAGTCATGAGGACTTAGGATGATTGACTAAGAAGTGCAATAAATGTATTTTCGAATGATTCATTCATAATAATATATCAACCTAATACTATTATTGATCGCCCCCTTATCATACAGATTTTCCAATGCTCAATTTCCTATTATGTGTAGCCATTTAATTATATGCTATTTTCCAAGACAGAGAAATTTATTTTCATGTTATCTTCCCTTGTAGTTGTTTCTATGGTGAAAATTAAACTTTTAACTAGGCACTTTATTATAAAATCTTCCTACCTACTTTTTTTCTAGCTCTACATTTTAAGTTAACTCAATTACTCAAATTAGTGCCACTTATAAAAAGAGAAAAACTCTTTTATCCATATGCTTTGATGGAATCACAACACTGACATAACTAGATTAATCACAGCATACAAAGAGAGCTTCATTTCAAACCAAAGAATTTTTTAACTGATCTTATACTGTTAGCTTGTAGACATGTATGCTGCAAATATCCTAGCTTGAATAACAAAAATGAACCTATATATGAGAATAAGAAGATATGTACACAGGAAAATGAACTTGGTTCTGAATAGCATCCTAAAGAAATATTTTGCAGTACTTCGAAATAGTCATTTTTATAACTCCCACCCAAGTTATATTTGCCTTGCCAAATCTCTTCTACTGAACTAGCAAAACTGAAAAATTCATCAGGCATAAAGATGCTTAGAGAAAAATATACAATCTAAGGAAGTCAGATTTTGCAAGATAACTAAAGCTTCCTTTAAACTTCTCATAGTAAGAAATTTATTCTTTTTTTTTTTTACATTTTTACCAATAGCATTTTCTAGGGATTAAGAAGAGAACATATTACATATTAAGATTACATACTAGTTAATTTGTAATATAGGCATATTTAAAAATATGCTGTATGCTAGCATCCATAAATTATAATATTTACTTTTTCATATTGATCAAATAACTCAATGGATTTAATATATTTAAAAAGTTTTGCAACCAAGAGGACAAGTTAAACATAGAACTTTTTTTATTATTATTGGACATTTTTTATTTATATTTCAAATGTTATTCCTTTTCCGGGTTTCCCAACCATAAGCACCAGAAACCCTCCCCCTTCCACTTCTTCTATAAGGCTGTTCCCCCTCTGCAACCAACCACCACTTCCCACCTCCCTGCCCTGACATTCTCCTACACTGGGGGATCCAGTCTTGGCAGGACCAAGAGCTTCTCTTCCCATTGGTGCCCAACAAGGCCATCCTCTGCTACATATGCAGCTGGAGCCAAGGTCTGTCTATGTGTACTCTTTGGGTAGTAATTTAGACCCTGGGAACTCTGGTTGGTTGGTATTGTAGTTCTTATGGGGTTACAAGCCCCTACAGCTCTTTAAATCCTTTCTCTAACTCTCCAATGGGGACCCCATTCTCAGTTCAATGGTTAGCTGCTAGCATTTGACTCTGTATTTGTCATGTTCTGGCTGAGGCTTTCAGGAGACAGCTATATCAGGCTCCTGTCAGTAAGCACTTCTTGACATCAGTAATATTGTCTGGGTTTGTTGGATGGATCCCAGGAGGAGTAGGCTCTGAAAGGTCATTCCTTCAGTCTCTGCTCCAAACATTGTCTCCATATCTTCTCCTATGAATATTTTTTTCCTCCTTTCAACAAATGGTGCTGGTTCAACTGGAGGTCAGCATGTAGAAGAATGCAAATCAATCCATTCTTACCACCCTGTACAAAGCTTAAGTCCAAATGGATCAAGGACCTCCACATAAAACCAGATACACTCAAACTAATAGAAGAAAAAGTAGAGAAGAGCCTTGAACACGTGGGCACTGGGAAATTTTCCTGACAGAACACCAATGGCTTATGCTCTAAGATCAAGAATCAACAAATGGGATCTCATAAAACTGCAAAGCTTCTGTAAGGCAAAGGACACTGTCATTAGGACAAAACAGTAACCAACAGGTTGGGAAAAGATCTTTTCCAATCCTACATCCAATAGAAGGTTAATATATACAAAGAACTCATGAAGTTAGACTCCAGAGAGCCAAATAACCCTATTAAAAAATGGAGAACAAAACTAACAAAGAATTCTCAGCCGAGAAATATTGAATGGTTAAGAAGTACCTAAAGAAATGTTCAATATTCTTAGTCATCAGGGAAATGCAAATCAAAACAACCTTGAGATTCCACCTCACACCAGTCCAGTCAAAATGGCAAAGATCAAAATTTTAGGTGACAACAGATGCTGGCCAGGATGTGGAGAAAGAGGAACACTCCTCCATTGTTGGTGGGATTGCAAACTGATGCAACCACTCTGGAAATTAGTCTGGAGGTTCATCAGAAAATTGGATATAGTACTACCTGAGGACCCAGCTATACAACCCCTGGGCATATACCCAAATTATGCTCCAACATAAACATGGACACATGCTTCTCTATGTTCATTGCCACCTTATTTATAATATCCAGAAGCTTGAAAGAGCCCGGTGCCTTCAACAGAGGAATGGATACAGAAAATGTGTTACATCTACACAATGGAGTACTACTCAGCTATTAAAAGCAATGACTTCATGAAATTCATAGGCAAATTGTTGGAACTAGAAAATATCATCCTGAGTGAGGTAACCCAGTCACAAAAGAACACATATGGTATGCACACACTGATAAGTGGATATTAGCCCAGAAAGCTTGGAATTTCAAAAATACAATTCACAGACCATATGAAACTCAAGAAGAAAGATCAGAATATGGATGCTTCAGTCCTTCTTAGAAGGGGGAACAAAATATTCACAGGCAATAGAGGGTGGGAGGGATTTCAGAGGAAGAGAGGAGCAGGATGGGGAAAAGGGAAGCAGGATCAGGTATGGGAGGAGACAGGGATGATATACTGAGGGTCTAAAATTTGAACAGAGGTGTGTAGCAATGGGGGATGGGGAACTGGAGGTAGCCACCAGCAAGGTCCAGATGCCAGGAAATCCAGAGGCTCACAGTACCCAACAAGGATGAGATTAGCTGAAATGCCCACTAAAGGGGAAGGAGAACCTGTAGAGATCATATCCTGAAGTTAGGCAAGGCCCATGGTTGGAAGATGGGGCCACCCACTCATCTCTAAATTTTTAACCCAGAATGACTCATGTCTAAAGGAAATACAGAGACAAAATGTGGAACAGAGACTGAAGGAAAGGCCATCCAGAGACTGCCTCACCTGGGGATCCATCCCATATGCAGACTCCAAACCCAGACACTATTGTGGATGCCAAGAAGTGCTTGCTAACGGGAGCCTATTATAGCTGTCTCCTGGGAGGCTTTGCCAGAGCCTGACAAATACAGAGGAGGACACTCACAGCCAACCATTCGCCTGAGCATGTGGTACCCAATGGAGGAGTTAGAGAAAGGATTGAAGGAGCCGGAGGGATTTGTAACCCCATAGGAAGAACAACAATATCAACCAACCAGACCCCCTATCAGAGCTCCCCCCGGCTAAACCACCAAGAAAAGAGTACACACGGAGGAACCCATGGCTCCAGTCGCATATGTAGCAGAGGATGGCATTGTCTGGCATCAATAGGAGGAGAGGCCCTTGGTCTTATGAAGACTCTATTCCCCAGTGTAGGGAGGTAAGGGGGGAGGAGGGGGGGGGAAGGAGGGAGCACCCTCATAGAAGCAGGGGGAGGGGAGGTGGAATAGGAGCTTTCCAGAGGGGAAACCTGGAAAGCGGATAATATTTGAAATGTAAATGCATAAAATATCCAATAAAAAAAGAAAACAGCCTTCGAGATAATCATATAAAAAGAAACTTCTTATGTGACAACTCAGAGCAACAAATGGTGTTGTTCATAATATTATGAAATACTATTGTTTATTTAATTGAAAACTTGAATTGTGTTAAATCTTATCCAAAAGTATAAATTAAATAAAAAGTATTTGTCTTAACTGAATCTTGTTATGATGCCCCCATTTCCCCTCAGATATGATTTATTACGATTACTAAAAGCAGTCACTAAAAACTCATTTTACATGGTTTTAAAATTTGCCTAACCTTTTTTCTGTATATTACAAAACATTTTCAAAAACTGTTTCTAGAGAAAATATTGTCCTGAGTTTCCTTCGTAGATCTTTATACTGGTTGTTTAGTTCTCAGACCATGTGGCTAGTGGGAGTTGGTACAGACTTTAATAAGTACAGCCCTGGTAGATGATACTAGATGTTGGAGATGTGTCACAGAGTGTGACACTGCAACCATGGAAAACACAGCCTCATTTGCTTTTGCTTCTGTGGTGTCACCAACCAATGCTGCTCTTCTTACCATGCTGCCTGCTCATAGACCAAAAAAGCAGTGGGACCAAATGACTGTAGCCTATCATGTCCAAACCAGAAGCCAAAATACATCTTCCCTTTACTCAACTGTTTTATACAAGTAAGATGATTAGACCTCCTTAAGAACCTTGCATGTTCTATATTGCACTAGGAAATCAAAACCAGCTGTGGTTTTCCTTGTAACTCTATTTGTATCCTCCTCAATGATACCGAGGGAACTGGAGTCACCTTTCAAGTTCAAAGTCTCATAAACGAAAGAATTTTAGAATGGAATCAATTGAAACACAAGGAAATTTTTAATACAGCTTAAAAGCTGTAAACTTCAGCTACTGCCCAGAGGAGGCCAGAGAAGCAAAGAAAGCTAAAAGCCGTGCCGTTTAAGCCAGTGGCCAGACACACAGCCAACAAGCAGCCACATGGCAAAAAAGGAGACTTCAAAGTGAGACTAAGGAAGTACAAAACATTAAGGAAAACACGCTGAGAAAACACATAGACGGAAAAGAAGGAAAGGTTCTGCTTCTCTGATTAATTCAGATAGTAGACAAAATCCCAACCTCATGCTGTTGTAGTGCTTAAGCTGCTTCACTGCAAACAATAATTCTAAAAAGAAAAAGTCTAGTGTCTTAATAAAGGAACTAGTTATTTCTCATATCTACTTGGCCTGGCTTAAGGTGAGTCTACAATCCTAGGGGAGGTCCTTTGCCCATGCAATTGAATCAGTCAAGCTGGAACATTAAGTCTCCATCAGGGCCAAATACTGTATTCTTGTAGTCAGGAGCTTTTTCTGTTCTAATTTATATTCTGTAATATATTGGTACATATATATGTAAATGTTATACATACATTATATAACACATAAAAATATATAATTATACTTTATATAATGTTATAATATATAAATATATTATTATAATTATATAATATATAATATGATATGTGTATGTATATAGACATCAATGAATATGCATATAATATATGTGTAAATTATATAATATATAATTATATGGCATAATATTTGTATATCCTATGTAATAATATGATATATGTCATATATCATATATATGTAATGTTGTATACACGGCTATACATTACATATTATGAATGTGTATCATATTATATTATATATTATATTATGTAAACAATATATAATATATGCATTGTTGCATAAAATATATGCATATATGTGATATAACTATTATATACATATATTCATGCATGAATATATATTCATATATAATTTTGCATACCAATTATCATATGTAGGGATACCAATACTTAATGTATAATATGTATTTAATAAGAGAATATTGACTTGATGTTTCAAGAGGATAAGGACCATTCTGTGAACAACTGGGAAATATTTACAGTACTTTAAGTTTCCTCAGTAAAATAACAGAGTTCCTTGGCTGGACGTTTCTAAGGTCTGTCTAAGAATTTGGAACATGCACTGGTCAAATGGTGTGGAGTAAATTCTACCATAATTATAAACTTACCTGAAGAAAACCTGAAAGATATGTGGAGTCAGGAAGACAAAAACAAACTTACAAAGAACTACCAAGTAACAGGAAGGGCCACACGTAAGCCAAAAAAGGTGTATGCAGCTGTACGTTCCAACGTCAGTAACCCGAGGATGAATTAAGACAAAGCGACTTCATCAAATGAGACAGGCTTCATTTTGGCAAAGGTCAAGCTTTTATTAGTAAAATATATATTCTATGAACGTCACTGACAGTGGTAGCATATCTCCTAGGCGGTACATTTCCAACTTCACACAATTTGACTGGTTACACAATGTGCCTTTAATATAGGACTATTTTTCATGCTTTTTATTTCTTTTTTATGGTATATATTTCTTTATTTACATTTTAAATGTTATTCTCTTTCCCAGTTTCCTGTCCATAAGCCCCGTATTCCCTCCCCATCCCCAATAAGGGTGTCCTTCCCCACCCACTGCCTCTGACATTCCCCTACACTGGTGGTCCAACCTTGGCAGGACCAAGGGCTTCCTCTTCCACTGGTGCCCCAACAAGGCTATTCTCTGCTACATATGCAGTTGGAGCCCTGGGTCAGTCCATGTATAGTCTTTGGGTAGTGGTTTAGTCCCTGGAAACTCTGGTTGGTTGGCATTGTTGTTCTTATGGGGTTGCAAGCCCCTTCAGCTCTTTCAGTCCTTTCTCTAATTCCCCCAAAGAGGGTCTCGTTCTCAGTTCAGTGGTTTGCTGCTAGTGTTCGCCTCTGTATTTGACATGCTCTGGTCGTGTCTCTCAGAAGAGATCTATATTCAATTCCTGTCAGCATGCACTTCTTAGCTTCATCAATCTTACCTAGTTTTGGTGGCTGTATAAATATGGGCCTCATGTGGGGCAGGCTCTGAATGGCCCTTCCTTCAGTCTCTGCTCTAAACTTTGCCTCCATATCCTCTCCTATGAATATTTCCCCCTTTTAAGAAGGAGTGGAAGCATCCACATTTCTATTTGAGCTTCATGTGGTTTGTGGATTGCATCTTGGGTAATTTGAGCTTTCGGGCTAATGTCCACTTATCAATGAATACATACCATGTATGTTTTTCTGTGATTGGGTTACTTCTCTTAGGATGATATTTTCTAGTTCCATCCATTTGCCTATGAATTTCATGAAGTCATTGTTTTTGACTGCTGAGTAGTACACATTGACAAACCCATGGCTCCAGCTGCATATGTAGCAGAGGATGACCTTCTTGGGCACCAGTGGGAAAAGAAGCCCTTGGTCCTCCCACATCTTAACCCCCCCAACAGTGTAAGGGAATGCCAGGGTGGGAAAGCAGGAAGGAGTGGGTGGATGGGTGGAGGAACACCATCGTAGAAGAAGGGTGAAGGGGGTGGGATTGGGGATTTATGGACAGGAAACCAGGAAAGGGGATAACATTTGAAATGTAAATTTAAAAATCCAATAGAAAAAGAAAAAACCTTTTTGATCACCTAGCCATTCACACTTAGTCTGTCTGTCTGTCTGTCTATCTATCTATCTATCTATCTATCTATCTATCTATCTATCTATCTATCTATCTATCTATCCTCTTTCCTCTCTCTTCTCCTTTTCTCTCTTTACTTCATCCTTGTTTTCTTAACATGTAAGCTTGCAGCTACTGCTCCAGCATCATGCCCACCTTCCTGTTACCATGTTCACTGCCTTGCTAGTAATAGACTAATATTATGAAACATAAGTAAGCCCCAAATAAGCTATTTTGAAAATTTTGTTGGTAATAGTATATCTTACAGCAATAGAAAAGTAACTGATACAAATACTACATTTACCTCATTTTCTTACCTCTTTTTTCCCCAACAACTGCTCCCATGTCCCTGCCTTCCCCCCTCCCTCTCTCTCAAATTTGTGACTACTTCTTTAGTTATTCTTGTTTGAGATATACATATACAACCTGATGAATCCACTTAGTGTTCCTCATATTTAACGTGTTTCATGCTGACCATTTGGAGTTTGATAAATTATCAGAGGTTTAATATCCAAAGACTGATTCCCCTCTTTCCACAGCCAGCAGTTTACTGCAGCTCTTCATCTGAAGGTCAAACCATGTAATGTTTGCTTATTCACATTAGCAGTTAAATTAGAAGCAATTACTCTGTAGGTTTTGTTTAGGTGACCACATTGCTGAAATACCATCAGTATAATTATCATGTCTAGAAGACACTATCTTATAGCAGGTATTGTCCTCTGCCCCCTAAATTTTCTCTCTTCTGACACCATGGGCTCATATATTTTAATAGTTAGGGGGTGGCAATATTTGAGATTAGGAAGTTCCAAGGAACCAAGTCAGGTCCAAGAGTGTGCTTTTCTCTCTCCCTCCTCCCTGTCCCTGTCCCTGTCCCTGTCCCTGTCCCTGTCCCTGTCCCTGTCCCTCTCCCTCTCCCTCTCCCTCTCCCTCTCCTTCTATGTGGATCCAGATGTAGCACTCTCATTTATTTCTCCACGACAGTACTCTGCCTCCCTCCATGTTCCCATGGCTTTCCTCATGATGATAATGAACTACATCTCTGAAACTCTAAGTAAGTCCAAATTAAATGATTTCCTCCTTAATAGTTGCTATCATCATGTGGCAATGGTAGCTCTTCACACTAATAAAACACTAAGACACCGTACAATATCATTTTTAAAACAAAATCCCAATTGTTTGATTTTTTTAAATCCTCAGAGTTAAATCCTCAGAGCCAGGTGCTGGAGTGAAAGCAAACTAGTTCAGAGAGGCTGAGAAAGCACCCAGCTAACCGTTCTCCTCAACTGATGTGCCAGCATGAAAGCCAGTTCTCCTTCTCTACAGTCTTAAATAGCCTTCACGAACATCCTTCCCTTCTACTTCCTGTGTATCTCTCTGTCATTCTCCTGACTTCCTCTCATTCTTTATGTTTTTTTCCTATGTTCACTCCCTCTCAAATGGTTGCTTACTCTGCTCCTTGGCCTATTGGTGACTTTATTTAATCTTGTTTCCAATAAACAGAACACTCTTGGATTAAATGTGCATGCTAGGGCTGAGACACACCACAACCAGGACGACGTTTTTCCAGTACACAATCTTCCAGTGTAATCAAATACCTTGCAAAACTCTTGGATTAAAAGTGTATTTAAGGGCTGAGGCACATCACAATAGACAGGTTTTTCCAGTACACAATCACAGGGTTCATATTATTATCAGATATCCTGAAACATCCCAAGCTTCCATATTGTTTGTTGAGTGGTTGTAGGGGTTGTATATGAATGTATAAATCAAGATAGAACACCCCATAAATCCTTTGTTCTGGGTGTTCCAACCAGTGATTGCTTTCTGTACTGGCTTTTCTCTGCTGCAAAAGGAAGCTTCTTTGATGGGGGCAAGAGTTATACTGATCTGTGTATGAATAAATATTTAGAAATCAATTTTATACTGGCATAGCAAAGGGATAGTATAATAGGTTCTATTTTGTCACAGCTATGTGTTACATGGGCTAGATTTACATTATCATGAATGAATTCCTATTGAGCAGAGTTTAAATCCTAATAATCATCTGGTGGTTGCCCTCAACATAAAAGGGTCACTAATGTACCCTTAGGACTATCTTGCTTGACTGGTCAATGTTTTGGTTTGTAGGTTTTACATTTGAGCAGGACTATTAATTGCTTTTCTTAATGGGTCAAAGATAGAAGATGACTGATTATCCAACACCTATGTTTCCCAATTCTAGAAGCTTATGAAAATTGTGATATTCTTTGTAGCTCCTCTAGTTTTATCCTGGAACTATCACTTGTGGTAGAACTTAATTGAGAATTTAAAAGCCCCTCTATTGGTTTTAATATAACCAATAGGAATGACAAAGCTGTAGCTAGATTTAGATGCATATATAGAAAATAGACAGCAACTATCCCTCAGTTCTACTAAGGCTTAGAAGTAGAATGTCCTCCAAGTCATACATTACTGGAAATTGCGAAAACCTTTAAGATGTGCAGACTATAAGAAGACTTTCCGTGTTTGAGGTCACACATCTAAATATCAAAGTATCACAGGACATTAAATGTTTTTATATTTCTGATTATCAGGTAAGCAAGTTTGGGGTTGTGTTCTCCTTACCTATCTGTCCGTCTGTCTGTTGGTCTGTCTGTCTGTATCTATATCTCTATCTCTCCACATTACTTACTTCAAGACTCAAAGCAACGTGTGCAGCTGACCATGGATTGAACTTTTCAAAACTTTGAAAGATTTTTTTTTAAAAAGTAAAAACTAACAATTCTCTCCAGAAGATTGTTTATCTCAGGTTCTATTAGAAAATTGATGACTAGAAGCATGCATCCTAGTGAAAGTTGCAAAATATTTCTACTGGAAGTGGCTCAGAGTAGCTATTCCCGGTGAAAGGAAGCTGGGGATATCTTAAAAGTGCATTTGTTTGCACGTGTACTCTGCTTAGATTTAATTTGGAGCGTCTATTAGCAGTAAAGCAGAGATAGTGCCCCAAAGCAGAAGCCATCTCTGAACAGCATTGCAGGTAAACACCTAGTGCTTATCTGGTTGGTTTTTTTCATATTATCTCCAGAGGCACTCAGCCTTCCCTAACAATACACTAAAACCCCTTTGAACTATGCGCTGCGGAAAATTACCTGCGGTTCTCTTCTCTGAGGTACTTGAAAAGAGAGAAAACTATGTGAGAAAGCATGAGTGAAAATTAGAGAAAAAAATATATAAGAGAGAATGAGAAGTTGAGAAGTCTTTTTCTATATTCTGGTATTTTCATATGCAATGATATAAAGGGAGTATAACAAAAAGGACCAGAACTTTTTGGGGTGGCTGTAGGGTTTTTTTCTTTCTTAAATATTTGTATAATTTCCCCCCCCACCCAGATGGAACTGAGCATGAATATGTTCTTCTCGTTACTAATCTATATTTTATTGCCATGTATACCTCTCGAGATCCAAAATGTTCCCAGCCAGGTTTCAAAACTACTTTGAAGCCGCCTGTAACAAGACCTACCATCTGCCCAAAGCATTGTGCTAGTAAAGAACTTGAGCTTTCCATCCCATTAAAAGTTCATATGGGTAGGAGTGGGGAGCAGATTTATATTTTCTTTCATTTTCAGCTATGGAATTCTCACTACAGTGGATTATTTAATTCTACCCCCTGGTTGCATACTCCTACTTAAAGTAATCAAAAAGGCAACACGTTATCATTTGCATCTCATAATCAAAGGATTCAATTTAGGTATTTCACTCTCTAAATTTTCAGAGAGTTTTAGGTAAAAGAGACTTCATCAATATCAAGGGATAATAACACAGCCAGCATTCACCGTGGCGCTTTGTAGTGACGGAGCATGTTCATCAGTATTTTCTTACCATTTAAATGTGTTTCCTTCAAATGTTGTCTATGATGTCTTTTCTCTGTTATCATGTTGACTATCTCTAATTAATTTACAAGTTGTTGGATATTTCCCTAGAGTTTTCTTTGTTCGGCTAGAAGGGAAGATTAACGTCTTCTTGACCAGCCATAATCGCTTAATATTTACCTATTTAACTGACTACAACAGAATGAAAGCATTAAGTTCCTGTACCGTCCTCGCTTTGCTATATACTCAATTTTGTGTTACCAAGCTAGGACTTTGGATTTTGGTTTTATTTTTCTTCGAAGTTCTCCACGGAGAATGTTTTCACAAGTATAACAAACAACACAAATAGACAAAACTGACTTAGAAGGGCAACATGAAAATAATAATACAACCTATAGCATGGTCATAAATGCATTTGAGTAGGAGTGATAGTGAATACCAAATTAATGCCTTCGCAAGAAGAAATACTGAATGAATACATCCATACATACCATATCAAACAAGGAGAGATACTGTGTATCACAAATTAAATATTTCAAAGTAGATTTGGGCTTATCATATATGACGATGGTTCTGGTGCTCATTTAGAAATGCTTTCATATTTTGAAAATACCTAGGGTTGCTGTAGACATGCATTGGCTTTGTCAAATAATCTAGTATAATATAACAAAACTTTACATAGAACACACTTGTAAACACCGCTAAATCTTGGTTGATGTTAAATCATAAAGAAACAATCAAATAATGTTCACAGGCAAATTTAGCAAGTTTTGCATTTGGGCAAAGAAGCTTTAAAAATCTGAGGAATTGGCATTGTTTTTCACAGAGAAATAATTTTTGCAAAAAGACTTTTTCCTTTCAAAGAACACACTAAGACCACTGAGTTAACATATTACTAAGAAGTTTACATATCACTAATTTTCTTTGCTGTGAGGGTAAAGACAGTCTCACTGACTCAAAATTTAAAAAACATATGGAGGTAGTCAAAGGCTTGACTCTATAAGTCCTTGTAAAATCTCTGATTGTAGAACATTCACATTAGATAAGGTTTTTGTTTAAGTAAAAATATAGAAATCATTTAAACATTAATGGGAAGAAAACTTAATGGGAAATTTACTGAATTGGAATATAAAAGAATACAAAAGTAGATGCATCTGTTTTGTTTCAGAATTCTGTGTTTAGGCAGCTGATTTTCTTATTAAAAGTAAAAATGTCCAACCCTTCTTCCTCCCCTCCAATTCCAATCCTACAACAGGGTAGGCAACTTCCTGCAACAGGCCCTGCTTCCCCTCTTACCCATATCCGGGATCCCACAGATCTCCTCCTTCAGCCTCCTTCACCATCCTACTGCTCTGTCTCAGCCTCTCCTGCCCATAGGCATATCCTGGAAACCCACCTGCCACACAGGCCAGTACAGATAGAACATGAAAACAGGTAGAATGGGGAAGCAGTAAGTAGTCTTCATATCCTCACTCTCCCTCCTTCCCTCCAAACCTAAAATCCCAGTCCCATCTCTAGCTCTGTAGCATACTATTTTATGTGGCCATTCCTTCTTCTACACCCTCAACCCCAGGGAACTAAGTACATCCTGGTTGTACGAGCATGCTTTCCTCCCTTCTGTGGGCTATCTCAGCCACCCCAACCCATTCTAGGCTATCATCATCCCAAAATGTCTTTTCCAACACCAAAACCCACATATTATCCAGGATCCCAGAAGCTACACTCTAAAGGATCTTAGAAGAATTCCTAACCAACTAACCCATAGATACCATGCTCTTCTAAGAACGAGAGAGGGCAACAGTACCAAATATGGTGCTTTGAAAGAAAATGCCTCCATAGGCCTATATAGAATGACACTAGTAGTGGGTGTGGCCATATTGGAGTAAGTGTGGTCTTGGAAGAAGTGGTCACTGGGGGCAGGCTTTAAGGTTTCAGATGCTCAAGCCACACCCAGTTTACCAGTCACTGCCTGCTGCCTTTGGATAAAGATGTAGAACTCTTCCTTACATTTTCTGCACCATGTTTGTCTGTGTGGTGCCATGCTTCCTGCCATGACAGTAATGAATTAAATCTCTGAAACTCAAGGCCACCCTCAATTAAGTGTCTTCCTTTATAAGAGTTTCTGTGGTTATAGTATCTCTTTAGAACAATAGAAATCCTAAGATACTAGTGAACTGAATACTCACCCAAAAAGATAACATATGTCAGCATGTAGAATTATAATTACCTAAAACTCAGAAGTTTCAACTTAAGTATCATTAAATGAAGCTAAGACAATATGTCTCAATTAAGATAAGCGACCCTATTACATTAGTCCCTGATAAATGCTATATGATTAAAGCACAAGAAAAGACTGCAAAATAATCTTTAAGAATGTTAGAAGTCCTTAAAGAAGAAATTAACACATCCATTAAAAATCTTTGAAAACAAAACCAAAGAGTGGAATAAAATAAAGAAATAAGGTTCAGACTTGAAGATAGAGAGATACTCAATAAAGAAAACCCAAATTTAGGGAATTGTAGAAATAAAATATTAGGAAGTTGAACAGGAAACACAGAGGTAATTCTCATCAACAGAATAAAATATACAAACAAAATATTCTCAGGCACTGAAGATAGAGAAAGACCTTGATGAGAGTAAATTTTCAATTTCGAAAAGTTCTGGCACAAAACATCCAGGAAATATGGGACAGTATAAAAATACCAAATCTACGAATATAGGAATAGAAGAAGTAGGAAAAAACAGGTCAAAGGCACAGAAAATATTTTCAACATCATAGAAGACAATTTCTCCAACCTAAAGACAGGGTGCCTATCCAAGTAAAACAAGCTTAAAAACACTAAATACATAAGACCAAAAAGAAATTCCTGACAATACATAAAAATCAAAACATTAAACATACAGAACAAAAAAAGAATATTAAAAGATGCAAGGAAAAAATGAATAATATATAAAGGCAGAGTACTAATAAAATAACATTATAAATTATTTTCCAATGTAAAAGCAAAAAGACAGAAGGACATGGACAGAAATTTCATAAACTTTAAGAGACCACAGATGCCAGTCTAGATGGCTATGCTCAGCAAAATTTTCAATCACAAGAAAGATAAAGATTCCATTATAAAACAAAATTTAAGCAATATTGATCTACAAATCCAGTCCTGGTGTAGGTGATAGAAAAAACTTCAACCCAAAGCAGCTAATCAAAAGAGAAAAACACAAGGAATAATTCACCTCAAACTAGCAAAACAAAAGATAGGAGAGCCACACACTAAAACAATAAAATAACAAGTTTCAACAAAAAGTACTCATTAGTAACTCTCAAAATCAATGGTCTCAATTCTCCAAAAAAAAAAAAAAAAAATGACACAGACCAGCAGAGTAGAAAATATGAGCTATCCATCAGTTGCATTCAGGAAATAGACCCTAACAACAAGGATAGATAACATCTAAGTTTACAGAATAAAAAAAAAAAGATATTCCAAGCAAACAGACACAAAAAACAAGCTGGTATAGCAATTTTGATATGTTCAGATCAAAACTAATCAGAAGAAATAGGGAAGAACACTACATTCTCGTGAAGGAAAAAAAAATCCAAGAGGACATTGTAATTCTTGTTTTAATTTAATTTAATTATTTTTTCACTTTTTTTTAAAATTAGGTATTTCTTATTTACATTTCAAATATTATTCCCTTTCCCAGTTTGATGTCCATAAGCCCCCAACCCCTCCCCTTCAATAAGGGTGTTCCCCACCCCATCCACCCCCTCTTACAGGGCACCCCCAAACAATCACCTACACTGGGGATCCAATCTTGGCAGAACCAAGGGCTTCCCCTTCCACTGGTGCTCCAACAAGTCTATTCACTGCTACATATGCATTTGGAGCCCAGGGTCAGTCCATGTATAGTCTTTGGGTAGTGGCTTAGTCCCTGGAAGCTCTGGTTGGTTTGCATTGTTGTTCTTATGGGGTTGAAAGCCCCTTCAGCTCTTTCAGTCCTTTCACTAATTCCTCCAACGGTGGTCTCTTTCTCAGTTCAGGGGTTTGCTGTTAGTATTTGCCTCTGTGTTTGACATGTTCTGGATGTGTTTTTCAGGAGAGATCTTCTATATCTGTCATCATGCACTTTGGTGTGTGTGTGTGTGTGTGTGTGTGTGTGTGTGTGTGTGTGTCCCAGAGGAAGCTTGATTCCCAGGTGTTCTGACACACCCAGGATCACAGGTGAGGCTACAACTCTGTCCACAAAAATCAGAGTAACTGGGAGCACTGGGATCCAGAGACACAGGAACCCCTGCCCAATATATATATATGGGCCACATGCGGGGCAGGCTCTGAATGGCCCTTCCTTCAGTCTCTGCTCTAAACTTTGCCTCCCTATCCCCTCCTACAGATATTTCTATTCCCTTTTTTAAGAAGGAGTGAAGCATCCGCATGTTGGTCATCCTTCCATTGGATGATTTTGGCTCCTTTGTCAAAGATCAAGTGACCATAGGTGTGTGGGTTCATTTCTGAGTCTTGACATTGCAATTCTTAACATCTATTCACCAAACACATGGCACGAAAGTTGAGAAAAGAAATACTACTGCAGCTTGAATCACATATTGGCCCTCATACAGTGATAGGAAGGCTATCAAGCCCCTATTCTCACCAATAGACGGGTCATCCAGTCAAAAACTAAATAGAAAAATGCTGGAGCTAAACGATATAAAATAAATGGATTTATGAAATATTTATAGGACACTCTACCTCACAAAACAAAAAAGCCTTCTTTTCTTCTTAGCATCTCATGGAACTCCAAAATTTACCACATACTCAAACACACAGCAAGTCTCAACAGGTAAAAGAAAATTGAAATAACCTGCACCATATCTGGCCACCACCATGAATTTCAGGTGGATACCAGCAACAGCAGAGACAAAACCCTCAAAAGTCTTGAGGCCTCAGGGAGGGGGGAGGTCTGGTACGGTGGGGGTGAAGGGGAGGGAACACCCTCTTGGGAACAGAAGTATGGGGTGGGGAGCAGTTGGGGGCAGACTGGGAAGGAGATGAAGACTGGACTGTAAATAAGGGTTAAAAAATTAAAAACAGTAAAAACAACAAAGATTTGAATTGCCCTTCCAGTTTGAATCTATGCCTGGAGCAGACCTGAGGCACTGGATCCTCATACGCTCACATAAAACCCAGAGGAAGCTTGACTCCCAGGTGTTCTGACACACCCAGGATCACAGGTGAGGATACAACATCTGTCCCAAAAATCAGAGTAACTGGGACTGCTGGGATCCAGGGACACAGGAACCCCTGCCCAACTAGTGGCACTGATTCCTTCTGATTTGAAGCTGCACTGAGAGCAGACTTGGGGCGCTCTACACTGACTCCTACAACACCCAGAGGAGGGCGGACTCCCAGGTGCTCTGAAAAGCCCAAGATCACAGGATCACAGAGGAAGCTCCACTACCAGGATATCAGACACACCCAAGAGCACCGGGGATGTGACACACTCAAGAACACAGGTGAAGCCACAACATCTTTCCCAACACCCAGCATAACTGGGACCCACACAGGAACTAGGAAAGCATGAACCCCCACCCAGCCAGAGGCATGGGTTTCTTCTGACTTGCACCTGTGCCAAGAGCAAACCCAGGGCTCTGGCTCCCCTCCCACTCCTGCAACACCCAGAGAAAGATTGACTTCCAGGACTTGTGACAAAACAGGATCTTAGGAGCTCCATCACACCAGGATTTCAGGATCCCAGAGGCAGCTTGACTCCTAGGAACACTGCCACAACCAGGATCACAGGAGGGACAGGCTGCAGTAAGAGATAGCAAGGGCAGCTAGCACTAGAGATAACCAGATGGTGAGAGGCAAGCACAGGAACATAAGCAACAGAAACCAATGCTGCTTGACAACATCAGAACTCATTTCTCCCACCACACCAAGCCCTGGACACCCTAATACACCTATAAAGCAAGATTCAGAACTCAAATTCCATCTCATGGCTATGAGAGAGGAATTTGAGAAGGACACAAATAACTCACTTAAAGAAATACAGGACAACACAGATAAACAAGTAGATACACTCAATCTAATAGAAGAAAAAGTGGGGAAGAGTCTCGAATACATGGGCACTAGGGAAAAATTTCCTGAACAGAACACCAACGGCTTATGCTCTAAGATCAAGAATCGACAAATGGGACCTCATAAAACTGCAAAGCTTCTGTAAGGCAAAGGACACTGTCATTAGGATAGAATGGCAACCAACAGATTGGGAAAAGATCTTTACCAATCCTACATCCAATAGAAGGCTAATATCCAAAATATACAAAGAAGGTAGACTTCAGAGAGCCAAATATCCCCATTAAAAATGGGGTACAGAGCTAAACAAAGAATTCACAGCTGAGAAATATCAAATGGCTAGGAAGCACCTAAAGAAATGTTGAACATCCTTAGACATCAGGGAAATGCAAATCAAAACAACCCTGAGATTCTCCCTCACACCAGTCAGAATGACTAAGATAAAAATCTCAGGTAACAGCAGATGCTGGTGAGGATGTGGAGAAAGAAGACACTCCTCAATTATTGGTGGGATTGCAAGCTGGTACACCATCTCTGGATATCAGTCTGGTGCTTCCTCAGAAAATTTAAAATAGTTCTACCTGAGGACCCAGCTATACCACTCTTTTGCCATATACCCCAAAGATGTTCCAACATATAACAAGCACACAAGCTCCACTATGTTCATAGCAGCCTTATTTATAATAGCTAGAAGCTGGAAAGAACCCAGATGCCCTTCAACAGAGGAATGGATACAGAATATTTGCTACATTTACACAATTGAGTACTACTCTGCTAATAAAAACAATGACTTCATGATATTTGCAGGCAAATAGTTGGAACTAGAAAATATCATCCTGAGTGCAACAACTTAGTCACAAAAGAACACACATGGTATATATTCACTAACAAGTGTATATTAACCAAAAAGAAGCTCCTAATACTCAAGATACAACTCACAGACCATATATGAAACCAAAGAAGAAAGAACTTCACATCAAAGTGTGGATGTTGCAGTCCTACTCAGAAAGGGAAAGAAAATAATGTCAGGGAAATAGAGCAAAAGAGGAATCTGGGAGTCAGGGTAAAGGGGGCAGTTCAGATATGAGAGAAGATGGGGTTGGAAATGTGAAAGTAGGTATGTAGCAGTGGGGGAAGAGGAACTGGGGGTAGCCACTAGAAAGTCCCAAGTGCCAGGGACCCAGGAGTTTCCCACAAACCAACAGGGAGGACATTAGGCGAAATACCCAACAAAGGAAAGATAGAACCCATAGAGACCATATCCAGTGAATAAGTACAGTCCCCAGTTGAGGGATGGGGCTACCCACCCACTTCAAAAATATTAATCCAGAATTCCTCCTGTCAAAAAGAAATGCAGGGACAAAGAGTGGAGCAGGAACTGAAGGAAAGGCGATCCAGAGACTTGTCCCACTTAGAGATCCATCCCATATGCAGATAGCATACCCAGACACTATTGTTGATGCCAAGAAATGCTTACTGACAGGAGGAGCCCACTACAGCTGTCTCCTGAGAGGCTCTTCCAGAGCTGGAGCAATACAGATGCAGATGTACACAACCGAACATCAAAACTGAGTCCGGGAAACCCAATGGAGAAGTTAGGGCAAGGACTGTAGGACCTGATAGGATTTGCATCACTATAGGAAGAACAACAATATCAACCAACCAGACCCCCAGAGCTCCCAGGAACTAAAACCACCAAACAAATAATACAGGGAGGGAGAAGGGGAAACCCATGGCTCCAGCTGCATATGTACCAGAGGATTGCCTTACCTGTCATCGCTGGGATGGGATCCCCTTAAGGCTTGATGACCCAGGATAGGAGAATGCTAGAGCACTGAGGCAGGAATGGGTGTGTGGGGAAGCATCCTCATAGAGGCAGGGGGAGGTAGGAGAAGATAGGGTGTGTAGAGAAGAAACTGGGAAGGGGGATAACATTTGAAATGTAAATAAGTAAAATAACCAATAAAATGAAAAACAAAACAAAACAAAAAATAAGTCAAAAAACAACAAAACAGATTTTACAAACTCATGAAAACTGAATAACTCATTACTAAATGAAAAATGCATCAAGGCAGAAATTAGAAAACAAAATATCTGGAATTGAATTCAAATGAATATAAAACATTCAAATTTATGAAAAACCAGTTGGTTCTTTCCCCCCCATCTTTATTAAATTGGGTATTTCTTATTTACATTTCAAATGTTATTCCCTTTCCCAGTTTCCAGGCCAATGTTCCCCTAACCCCTCCCCCTCTCCTTCCATATGGGTGTTCCCCTCCCCATCCTCCCCCCATTACCGCCCTCCTCCCAAGAATCCCGTTCACTGGGGGTTTAGTCTTGGCAAGACTAAGGGCTTCCCCTTCTACTGGTGCTCTTACTAGGATATTCATTGCTGTGTATGCAGTTGGAGCCCAGGGTCAGTCCATGTATAGTCTTTGGGTAGTGGCTTAGTCCCTGGAAGCTCTGGTTGCTTGGCATTGTTGTTCATATGGAGTCTCAAGCCCCTTCAGCTCTTTCAGTCCTTTCTCTGATTCCTTTCTCTGATTCCACAAATTGACAGAAAAGACCAGTTGTTGAAGTCTTCCACAACTCTGAACACAGAGAAGATGAGTTGATGTTTACCTAGAGTTTTCATCCCTACAAACTAATGTCCATGTAACCAGAGGGCACTCTGCATGCTACTAAAGGAGAAAGGTAAACACCAACCCAGGTTCAAACCCTTCCTAGAAGATATGCAACTTAACACAAAGCTTGTGGGGGTAACAAACTAATTGAGTTTAAGACAACTCTATAAGACAGAACCCATATCCTATGCTTCTTCAGTGCCTAAGAACCTGAGTCTATGTAAGTCAGATATCTAGGAAATACCAAATTCAATTGTTAAGTTTTATTCTATCCCCCAAATCTTAAATAATATATAGTAAAAACAGAGTTCTGCTGTTTGGATTGGTAATCAAAAACATGCAATTATATCAATGGGGGTAGGGGGATACCACTTGTGGAGAACAATATTTGTAACATAGAGATGTTCTCCTCACAAGGATCATCTCAATATGAAAACCTATCTGTTGACATTTGGGGAGCTCATGCTTGTCCTCCATTTCCTTTGAAGTCCTAGCGTATCTAACTGCCTGGCAAGTACTTGTGAGCCTCACCCTGATCTAAATAGAATTAGAAAAAATTACTTCTTGTCCTTAAGGATGAAACTGATGCAGGATGTTATCAATAGAACTCCACCTGGCAGCTAAGTCAAGAGACAGATTATCTTCCAGTAGTATGCAAACCTTGCTAATTGCCTGCATTATCTTGTTATCCAGGTTTCACAACAGGTAGTAGGTAAATTATAATTGGAACATCGTTAAAGACTGCAGATTATGAATAAACACACAAGAAAAACTACAGCTCTGGTAATTACCCTCCAACTCCTCAATAAATGTAGTTAAGAAGTGATTTAAAAATCTTGCCTTTGACAGTAATGGTTCATTTGTCAGGGGCCTTTGTGAAGCGATGATCGAGATTAGTGCAGCAAATTGTGTAGCAACTAATGCTGAGTTGAAGGGAGTGTTTGTGCCTGGGCAAACAGTAGAGATAAGGACTAGGGGCTGCAAGGGCAACACCGCAACACCGCTGAGTGCTTCTGGGAAAGGTAATTTGATTCTGAAGCATTTCTTCACAGAGCAGCACAAATCCAACAATAAAGATTTTCTGTCAACAATTCTGTGACAAAATTCATTCCTAAAATTCTGAGACCTGGGAGATTTCCTGCTGGTTTCTTTCCAGGAACCCACACAAAGTAAAGGAAGCTAGAGAAGTAGGCTAACATATTTAATTTTCAAAGCCTTTTCTATACGAATCAATGATTTGTTTTGTAGAATAGTCAGTGAAGCAGTAAGAATCATGAATAATGTTTTTCTAAGTGTGCTGGCTTTCCAAAGTTAGTTATTTGATAGGCAAGCTCTTATTACTCCTTCCATACACAATGTATTGGGCAGCAAAGAGAACATGGCCTCCCTTGTATCATTTCATGTGATATGCCCTAACTTTAATGCACACTCAGATTGAAATTTTAATTTTGTTGATTTATTCCATGTAGCTCACGGCATATCTTAAAATTTGTCTCATAGCTAGCAATTGATTTTTATTTTCTTGAAATGTAAAGTTGAAGGTTTTTCTTTCTTATTAAGAATACATGTAACTGTTATGATCATTACCACATAGACTATTTTATTATTTGATAATAAATACAATAATTGATAACATATATCACATGTATGTTCTCTCTCATTTCTTACCCAAACTACTGGATTCATATCTATCCCTTCTCTCAGTCCCAACTTCACGTTGTTTTCTCTTTTTTATAATTCACTGAGTCCAACTTCTGTTGTTCATATCTATAGAGGTATCTGATCATCCACTGGAGTATGATCTACCTATGAAGGACGACATTCCTAAAGAAAACCAACTCTCCTTCCCCTAGCAGTCTTCAAAGTTTAACAATTCCTCAGTTAGGAGTGAGGCTCATGAGCCCCTTCCCCTTGTTTTTGTTTTGGAATTTAGACATTTCAAAACTTTAAATCACAGAGAACAAAGGATCAGAACACATAGGGATAATGTATATGGGTTCATTATGACGTTGCAATTAAATTGTCCCAATGTAAACAGGTTATAAGGTCTTCAAGCAATATATTAGCTTAAAATATTACTATTTTAAAGGGGCTTAAGAGAAATATATTTTCTAACCTAACCAACACACATATAAAGTTTTCTCTGAGGAATCCCCAGGGGCTTGAGAGAGGATATCACCCTGAAGTTCAACATTATACCTATCTAAATTCTAAAATTAGCAGAAGGTATGATAGTTATTACTCAAAGCTCAATGATATTATAGAAATAAATTTTAGAAAAAGAAGGAAAAATCCTAGGCATATATTAACCCTTTGATAATCCTTTGAGTCAATCATTTATATTTCAGTAAATAAATAATTCATATTGAGTGTTTGGGGAGAAAAGCAAAACAATAAACTGCCTTTGATGTATGCATACTACCCTGAAGCAAAATATCACAAGAAAATGTTATTGCTTAACAATGAAAGAAGGAACACTTCTCAAATCATGTTATAGCGATAAGATAGCTTTGATAATCAAGCATAGCAAATATGCCACAGGGTGAAAAACTATGAAGCAATTTCATTAAAAAATTTAGACAGATATAAATGCCAGATAAAATATCAAGCAAATCAAATCTGGCAGTTTAATAAGTAGATAACACACTAGAACAAAGTATGTATTTAAAACAATAGTTAGAAGCCTAAAAATTGGAAAATCAATTTAGAAACCATAAATTATTAATAGCTCAAAAGATTTTAAGCATATGAAAGCTAACAAAAAAATGTTATTGAACAATAAGCTCTCATTAATATTATTAAATAAGTAAGCTTGCTGGAGAGGCCATTGACCCTGAAGGAAAATCAAATACTACTATTTTCTTAATTCAGCATAGCTTCTAACTGTACTCTAAAGTCTTACATGTTACATATATACATAAGCTGTAGTTCTGATCATTTGCCAAAAAACTTCTTTTTGTAGCAGATAGGGGCAATTACAGATATCTAACACTTGTCAAAATACAGACAATAAGTAACTGTGGATACCCAAGCCCAAGATCTACAAAACAAATGCTACAACTAAGAATTAAGAAGCCTTGCAGAAGATAGTACAGAAATATTATAAGAATGAGGACCAGGATGCCTGCTGTAATGATAATATCTTCTGCAAGCAATATGGCTGCTTCATCACAACCACATGGTTGCCTAAATAAGACCAACAAAAAGACCACATATAATGATAGGCCACTGTAAATGCTGAGGAAGTGATCAGTTTTCTCCAGAGACAAGCTCCTTCATAGGCAACCAAATGGAAAATGTTCAACACTGAACACATATACACATTAGCAACACTAAATGGACTCAATAATATGTGTGTGTGTGTGTGATTATCATAGAATGAATCATAAATATGTGAGAAATTGGAGGAAGGGGGAGTGATAAGAGAGAACTCAAAAAGCTAAATGCTAAAAAAGCTAATAATAATAATAATAATAATAATAATAATAATAATAATTGAGGTATAGTTGTGATTTTCTGTAATGGTCTCTACTTGTTGCAAAGAGATACTTCTTGATGAAGGAGTTAGGATAACACTGATCTGTAGGTATAAGGATAAGTATTTAGAAAGTAGTTGGGATTATTCTGGTATAGTAATGCTATATTAGAATCTCCTCCAAGATCCATGCCTTCTATAGCTTTGTAGGGTTCACTAGGTTTCAAGTACTAGGTATAATTCCCTTCTTGTTGAACACATCTTAAATCGATTATCACCAAGGTATGTGTGCCCCTTAATCATAATGCATAATCATGGATCCCAGTCCTAATGATTACGTCTTTAATACAACTGCCATGCCTAAATATCAGCTATCATTTCAGAAAAAGTGAAAAGATTGACAGAACCAGGGGACCGGGAGTTTTCTGTGAGAAGTAATGTTCATTAATGCTCATCAACATGGCTGCCTAAACATGATGTGAATAAGGACAACAAAGGACAAGTTAAAGTGAATGGGGCAGGGAACAAAGAAGCCTTAACTCTGCACAAGTACTACAGGCAACTAAGAAACACTGACAGTTGGATCAACAGTCTTCCCCAGAGAAGAACATCCAACCATTTACCTAATACCAAAAGGTCATGCCTGAGAGCATATACATACAAGGAACATTAAGCAAACTGAGCAGGTTGTATCTAGTAACATACATGTATTTAACAACAATTAATGAAAACAGAGGCCCTGAGTTTGAACAAAAGCAAAAGTGTTATATAGGAGGTTTTAGAGCAGTGGTTCTCAACCTTCCTAATTTTATGACCATTTATAGTTCCTCAAGATATGGTGACTCCCCAACCATAAAATTATTTCCTTTGCTGCTTCATTTTTGTAATTTTTCTACTGTTATAAATTATAATGCAAATATCTGATATGCAGGATATCTGAAGGTTGATAACTCCACATGTTGCAAACCACTGGTTTACAGAAAGAAAAGTGAATATAATATAAATTACTATGTTACAATATCAAATAAATAAAGAAAATATAAAATTAGATGTAGAACTAAACAAAGTTCTTAGAAATAGAGATGCAAACGGCTGAGAAATAATTTTTGATATTCAATATAATTCACTATCAAGAAAATACAAATTAAAATTACTTTAATTTTTTAACGTTCTATATCCTTAATAAACTTTTGAAAATTCATCTTACCTCAGTCAGAATGACCAAGACAAAAACAACCAAACAAATAAAAAAGCCTTCCCAAAAAGTAATGACAGCTATTGATATTACCATGGATGTGGAGAAAGTAAATGCCCAGTTCATGAGGTCCCCAGAGACCACAAGGAATTCAACTTGTATGCAAAAGCAATGAGTCTTTATTCAAACTGAAGCTTGGACCCTCCAATCCCTCCAGTGCAGTAGATGTGTATGGAAGGTCCAGAGCTGGGGAAGTCTCCTTTTTATCACAGTTACAGCAGAGTAAGGAACTTTCCAACTTAGCAATTACATGATTGGTTGACATTTGAAAATTGCAGCTTGGCGAATTTCTATTGTCTATTAATGATTTTAACTAGGTATGAACAATAGTAGCTAACTTAAGCAATCTATTTTAAGACATCTGGAACATTAGGTGCTTTCCCCCTAAGAGGTGATTGGTGACTGTTACTAAAAAGAGGTGGCTGTTTGTTAGGGGAATTGTATCTGTTGCTAGGGGTGTCTGCGTTTGTGGAACAAGTTTCAATTTTTCTAGTAACTGTGTTAAATCTAAGGACAAGCTTAACATAAGATGGAGTCTAAATACAAAATGGAGTTTGGAAATTGAAGCTGGGTACTCGGAAATGAACCAATCAATGTTGAAGGGAGTTGAAAACTCTTGTAGTCACTATGGAAATCAATGTGTAGGAACCAGGGAAAATAGGGTAGAGGCAGATCTACCATATGATACAATCAACTCCTTGGCATATTCTGAAAGGACTCCACAACATAAATACTTGATCATCCATATCCATTGCTATATTCACAAAGCCAGTAATGTCTTTGAGTCCCATTGATTGTTGAATAGATAATTAAATTGGCATATATTACCAAATGGAAAATTATTCAACTGTGAAAAAAAATCAAATCAACAACAAATGAGTGGGGCTGGAAATAAACATTCTGAATGAAGACATCCAGACTCAGGGAAGCAAACATCAGTTGATCTCTCTCATATGCGGATATTAGATTTTAATCTTTAGATATGTATGACTAAACTGGAATATGCATAAAAGTCAAGAAAATACTGAAGGGCCATGGGATGTTTCCCAGATGCTGTAACAGGAGGAAGATGATGATAAAACAGGGAGGGTTGGAGAGAATATGAGATGGGGTGACAGGATAGAAGAATACAAGACCATATGACAGGAAAGACCCTTAAAACTTTTATACAGAAACCTACCACTGTAGAAGTCTCCATATATATGAAAATATTCTATAAGTTAATATGAAGGTTCTCCTCTGCTTCCTCTCATATTTTACAAAAGAAGGAAACACACGTCCTGAACCCCAAACCTAGCCTTGGTAAATTGCTTCAAGTTCTTAAAATCACCAAGGGAATCTAGGCTAATTGCAACAGATAATTCTGAAAGAGTAAGACTTAGCAAGTACAAAACAAACCCATTTCCAAGAGTTAGGTAACAAGCACTTGCTGAAAACAAAACTGATTTTGAAATAGCCTAGAGTTGTCATTGTACACTGTTTAAATAATATTATATGAGTGCTCACTTTCTGCCCATCAACAGAAAAGGCAAAAGGAGGTCACACTTACCCACTTCTGCCAATCCAGATTTATCTATGGTTTCAATAGACAATAAAAATAGAATAAAAAATCATGCCAAACTGTTTTAATCTAACAGTAGAATAATATTCATCTGGGTACCCAAAATTAAGTTTGTGTTCAGAGAGAATTGCTATTCTTCCAGAGGACCTGCATTCAGTGTACAGAATTCACATAGCAATTCAGAGCTCCAGGTTAGGAAGTCCAATATCTTCCTGACTCAATGGCATCAGTAATACACATGGTAGACACATGAATATGAACAGGCAAAGCATTGATACACATAAAAATAAATATATTTAAAAAAACCACTGTTAAATTTATATTGTAATGGATTTTTACTATCAAAGATTTTAATTTTAAGCTCTTAGGATAATTTTGACTAGCCATATATAAATAATAAAGGGAACTTTTAAATAATATTTTTATAATATTTAAATTATGAGTCTTGAGTGCCATTCATTTGCCATTGTCTTCTTTCTCTTCCTCGCCAAATTCACTATCCTCCTCTTAAAACTTGGGAGAAAACATGCAATATTTGTCTTCCTGGCTCTGACTTGTACTATAAAGAATATGGTAACAATTTAAACCCTTTTTAATTATAAGAAAGAATGTTTTGATTTAAATTTATTACAAGTTTTGATAATGCATATCACTATGGTCTGTACACCATGAGGGTGTTTTGCATTTAAATAAAATTTTGAAGAGTAGGAGATAAAAGTAAGATCCTATTTAGGAAAAATAACTTCATACTTTATGTTGGAAAAGAATAATATCCATCTATATTTTAAGCAGTTGCAACAGTCAATAAAGTATTATGCAATTTATTTTTTATTAGGTATTTAAAATTATTGGCAAAAGCCTTCAGCGATTTTTAAATTTTTATTGTTTACTAGTATTTGAGAAATTCAGGCTGTGTTTGAATAAATTTACCTTTCTTCACTCAATCTTCCCAATATACCTACTCCTTTTCTCTCCCCACAAATTTCCTAACAGGATTTTTGCCCACATCAAGACCAATTTGAGCTGTTCAAATATTCTTAGATGTGAGACCGTCCAGTGGAGTATATTACCAGGGGCTACGCGTTGAGAGAAAATTGATCTGAGCCTTTCTGTCCTATCAATTGCCCCTTTATACTCTACTAAGGGTGGAATTTTGTATTTAATTCTCATTGGAACTGGCAAAGTTTAGTACTATCACAGGTGATATACTTCAAAAGTAAAAGCATCTCTTTAGGGAACAAAAGGTATCACCAAAAGAAGAGTTTTATATGGATTCTTTCCTGTGCGAGATTTCTGAATGCTGGGATTTGGTCTGGTTTAGGCTTGCACAGATTTTGTGCATGGTGTAACAACTACTTTAAATTCATACACTCAACTTCCCTCTGATGCATTCAGAAGACAGATTCTTTGTAGCTATCCACCACCCCTAGCCCACCCCTAGCTCTAACATTCTTTCAACCCCTCCTTCACAATCCTTTGAAGGAGTATGGTATAGACTTTCAATTTAGAATTAAACATTCTACAGTCTCTCTCTCTCTCTCTCTCTCTCTCTCTCTCTCTCTCTCTCTCTCCATATATATATATACATATATATCTTTATTATCTCTATCTTTATCTCTCCACATATATGTGCATTTTTGCTATATCTTGCATTTTTGCATTTAAACAATTTGAAAATAATTGGTCCAAAGCATAGAAAATTGAAATTTGAAGAAAATGGTTTCATTTTTAAATATCCACTAAGCTGTGTCTACACCTAGTCCAGAGCATTGCTGCATTGCCAGAATTAGAAGATTTTGCAAGTATCTGGGCTTGGTCTATGAGAAAACGATGAGCAAATTTTCTAACACTGTTAAGCCTGGCATGATTTTTCAGTGCTTAAAGATACATCGCAGCATATAAAACAACCAAGTATAAGTTTATTATAAACAATATGAATATAAGACCCTTTTTAAAAGCTGTAAAAGTGAATATACAACTTGCTCACTGCTAGGACTTACCGATTCCCTATCACACAGACGACCATAGATACAGTGACCACACATCTAATCCTGATGCGGTCCTGATCCTACAAACTCTCACGGCTTCAGTAGAATGCCTGCCTTAACAGAGGAGGAGAGTCTCAGCGAGTTTGCACTATTTTTCTAATTATCTTCATGAATCATATTATGGGTTAGCTAGATTTCTAATCATTTTAAGTGAAAAGTGCTAACGGCAGACTACCACGTGGTAACATTCTGTCTATCGCGTGTTCCCCAGACAATCCAAATAACTGGACACACCATGAAGTCACTTAGGGTTTAAGAGACATATAATGGGGGAGTGGACGGGGAAGGGAACACCCATATAGAAGGGGAGAGGGAAGGGTTAGGGGGCTGATAGACGGGAAACCAGGAAGGGAATAACATTTGAAATGTAAATAAGAAATACCCAATTTAATAAAAAAGAGAGACATCTGCTCCAATTTTTGTCTCTATGATGACATATTTCCATTCCTCAGTTACATGTATGATGAAGCTCTGGAAAACTGATTGAAGGATAACTTAAATTAAGAAGTAAAATAAGAAAATACTTTGTAGTTTTAGGTAGCTGTTTAGTTGCTACATCTCTGTGCTAGCTCACATCTGCTATTTAATATTATTAATTTTTGATGAAAACTAACAAGTACATTCTGGGTTTTTTGGTTCAGAGCATGTTCTGGAGAAATAATTAGTATGCTTTGAGCCTATAATTACTGTGAAAAAACCTTGAATATACTGAGATTATTCGGGACCTCTAAATTACTAACTAAGCTAAAAGGATCCTTACGGAAAGACTGCTGAGTGTTGTAATTTGAGACAGGATTGAAGGGCGAAAATTAATTTTGTAAAATTATAAATATATGTCTTAATGTCCATACATATAAGTACAATATGTGCTTTACATTGTTGAGCATGAAAAGAAATAAAACTTTATTATAAATATCACATAGATAAGAACTTGATTTTTATATTAAATTTGTTAATTACATTGTTGACTTTATCAAAATTGATCTGATAAAAATCAAATAGGATAAGGATAGAAAATTTTAACACTTTAACATTTATTACTTAAATTTCAGTTGAGATTTAATTAAATTTTAGTTACATTTCTCAGTAAATTTCAATGGGAAAATCTGCAAATTCCTTTTAGTTTTTCTCTTAGCAAAATTCTTTACTCTCAAAGGTGATATGCTTCACAAGTAGAAACATCTCTTTAAGGAACAAAAGATATAATCAAAAGGGAAAGTCTAACCTGTATCCTTTCCTGAGCTAGAGACTGACTGTCTGAGTGACTGACTGACTGACAGACTGAGTGCTGACTGAGTGCCTGACTGACTGACTGACTGACTGACTGACTGATTAATTGATTGATTGACTTATTGCTGTATTGATATTGACTGAACATCAGCCCTTACTCATCCTAGGCATACACATCCCTAGCACCTCTTTCTTTGCTTTAAATGAAAGGAAATAAATGTTAAAATTAACCATTGACCAAAATTATAACAATAATAGAACCATATTTGTAGGATAAAAGCAAGAAATGTAGTTTTAAACTGTGTTCTATCATTATTGTTGTGGGTTAAAAGCTGTTGGTAAGTTCTCTGGCAGAGTCAAGGGGCAGCCAAAATGCCCCCACCCCTGTCAGCTTGTTCCCCATTTGATTTCCAACCTGAGTCCTTGTAAATCTTTTCAAGCATCAAAAGCTCTTTTCCTCTGACTAGGAAGGAGCCTGCTGGCTTTCATAGTTGGTGAGTTCTTAGTTCCTTCCATGAGGGTGAACACTAACTTATTCCTGCTAATATTCCAAAATTGATCATTGCTGCACAGCCTTAGATGCTGTAAGGAGAACTTAGAGCTCTCTTTTCTTTTTTTCCCCAGCCACTTATGGTAAATAATAGATTGGGAATTAGGGTTTGTTAAATAACAGATGGGTTAAGGGTGGAACTGACTGGAACATCTCAATGTCCTATCCTATTAATTATGAACTTGCCTGAGCTTGGAGCCTATGTCTTTTAGCTCATTTAAGGCAGGTTCAGTGACCCTCTCCTCTACCATGGGACAGAATCCATTCTTCCTCATGATTCAAATCCTCAAATCTTGATGTCTCCTTTTTCCACACAAGGGATCCTTGATAAAATAAGATCCCCAAATCAACAGAAGAAACTCCAGGGTTCTATATTAAATACTTGTATATTGTTCAGATATTTGAACAGTCCAAACTGTTTTACATATTGGCAAGTTTAGAAAATAACTTTCCCTTTCATTTTTACTGTTTACCAGTGTATAGAAAGCTTTAAAATTTCAAATTCTTCTCATTATAAATATTGTCTATGATATATATAGATAGATGGAGATAGATAGATAGATAGATAGATAGATACATTTATTACTAGTAATTAAACCAATTTTCTTATTTCATCCAGAAGGGGAAAATATTAGAAAAAATCACAGGAATTTTTAAAAATTTATCTTAGATTCTCTAGAAGGAAAGAAGTATTAATATGTAATGACTCTATAGCTATTTTTCAAAACCTTCAAAATCCGAAAATCTCCAACAAACTGCAGTAAAACTATCATGACTTTATCTTTGCATGGGGACTTGGATTAGAGGACTTACACACCATACATTTGTTCCTAGATCATGGAAGAGCAATGAATCCTGCTGTGAATGTATTGATTGGCTATGAACTGAAGGGAACGGCATTTGTTTTGTCTATGACAGATACTTGGTCTCTGTTTTATGGCACGCCATTTAAGAATGCACACCTTGTTGCTCTGATGATATTTGTCTCAAACCTCTCTGAAGAAGTTAAAATCTCGTTTGTGAATCTCACTCACTTTTATAATATTACATGGAGGCACTGTGGTTATCTTAGTATAACAGATGCGGGTAGAGAATGGGAACCCTTATTAGAATGAACATTCATGACGTGACCATATTGTGTCCAGGGCCCAAATGCCTTAGACCCAAGGGGATGGTAAGACTTTCCCTGGGTTAGGCTCTGGGCAAGGAACTACTAACCCCCAGAGGACTGCAACCTGACACTTACAGAGAACCCTTATGGAGAATGGAGATTAGCTAACTTACCTCCTGGATCAGCAATGTATAATTAAGGCACCATTCCCAGGTGGCTGGTATTTCTCCACTAGAAAACCATCCCACCTGTTTCCCGATTTTCTGTACATGTCTGTTGTTTCTTCATTCCTCATTGCCCTTGTCAAATCAATCCCTAAGCCATGCAAGTTGCAGGAAGCAGATAAAGCAAAAAGTTTGAGTCAATTTCTTGCATATCCATGTATTCTTCAGATTGAAATAAACCTTATGAATTATCATTATTTGCAAGTAAATAAGCAATCACCATCAAATTTACAAGTTATAAAGTGGTCAGACAGCTTTTTGCACACCAGGGATATTAGTAGCATTTTGTGCAATGGAGATGTATTTTCCTAGGTCATTGTCATGCTTTATAGTCTTCATGGTGGGATAAGGCAACTGATTACTTTTCTTCTTTGCCAGCGTTTGTAGGACTTTCTGACACTATGAGAGCTAGTGCACAGGGAAGAGATTTCCAAATCAGTACTAGCTTTAGTCCTCCAAGAACTCTATCCAAAGTGTAGGGTGTCTTCGCAGCTGAAGCCTACATTTTACTAGTGGTCTCTTGACACCCATGACCAATAACTGAAGAGAAGTCTTCCAGTTTTCCTTACCTGGTATCCTATTATAAACCGACAGGTAATTGTAGCTCTGACCTCATTCAAAGAAGCATTATCATCATCATCATCATCATCATCATCATCACCATCATCATCATCATCATTATTATTATTATTATTATTATTATTATTATTATTATTATTAGAGGCAAACAGAAGCTACTGCAGAGATTCAAAACTAGTAGAAATGCGGAGGATATATGATCACGAGATATCCAGCTGTTTGTTATATCTGGGTGGTTTGAATAAGAATGCCTCCCATAATATTACTCAGCTATCAAAAACAATGACTTTATGAAATTCGTGGGCAAATGGTCGGAACTGGAAAATATCATCCTGAGCGAGGTAACCCAATCACAGAAAAACACACATGGTATGCACTCATTGATAAGTGGCTATTAGCCCAAATGCTTGAATTACCCTAGATGCCTAGAACAAATGAAACTCAAGACGGATGATCAAAATGTGAATGCTTCACTCCTTCTTTAAAAAAGGGAACAAGGGTTGGGGATTTAGCTCAGTGGAAGAGCGCTTGCCTAGGAAGCGCAAGGCCCTGGGTTCGGTCCCCAGCTCCGAAAAAAAGAACCAAAAAAAAAAAAAAAAAAGGAACAAAGAATACCCTTGGCAGGAATAGAGAGGCAAAGATTAAAACAGACACAGAAGGAACACCCATTCAGAGCCTGCCCCACATGTGGCCCATGCATATACAGCCATCCAATTAGACAAGATGGATGAAGCAAAGAAGTGCAGGCCAACAGGAACCGGATGTAGATCGCTCCTGAGAGACACAGCCAGAATACAGCAAATACGTAGGCGAATGCCAGCAGCAAACCACTGAATTGAGAATAGGACCCCCGTTGAAGGAATCAGAGAAAGAACTGGAAGAGCTTGAAGGGGCTCGAGACCCCATATGTACAACAATACCAAGCAACCAGAGCTTCCAGGGACTAAGCCACTACCCAAAGACTACACATGGACTGACCCTGGACTCTGACCTCATAGGTAGCAATGAATATCCTAGTAAGAGCACCAGTGGAAGGGAAGCCCTGGGTCCTGCTAAGACTGAACCCCCAGTGAACTAGATTGTTGTGGGGAGGGGGGCAAGGGGGGGAGGATGGGGAGGGGAACACCCATAAAGAGGGGGAGGGGGAGGGATTAGGGGGATGTTTGCCCGGAAACTGGGAAAGGGAATAACACTTGAAATGTATATAAGAAATACTCAAGTTAATAAAAAAAAAAAAAAAAAGAAAAAAAAAAAAAAAAAAAAAAATGCCTCCCATGGGCTCATACATTTGAATGCTTAGTCACCAGGGAGTGGCATTCCTTGGGAAGAATTAGGAGCTATGGCTTCAATAGATTTGGGTATTTCTTTGTTGGTGAAAATGTGTTACTAGGGAGTTTCAAAAGCCTAAGCCACACCCAGTGGCTTCTCTTCCTGTGGATTGATGATCCAGATGCAGAACAAACAGCTACTTCCTCAGCACCATGCTTGCCACTATGCTCCCCTCAATGGGTAATGAACTAACCCTCTGAAACCGTAAGCAAGCACTAGTTACATCTTTGCTTTTGTCTCTTGATAACTACAGAACAGTGGCAAAGGCCATACCTACACCTAAGGTTCACAGAAAATAATGGAAGGGGCTGAAAGATTGTAAAAGCCAGAGGATAGGGTCTCATATTTCAAGATAGTATCATCTAGATGTGACGGGGCAGTGGATAACAAGATGGTTGCTGAACCCAGCCCAAGACAATGAGCACTCCAGTTTTTATATCAACATGGATGAAGTTAACTTCAAAAGGCCTCACTCTTGGATGAAAAAACCCACAGACAATGAATGAATGACTGTTGAAAGAACAAGAATCAGTTTTTCTCCCCAGGGATGAACCTCTTCATAGGTTATCTGATTCTAACTTGTCACCTTGAAACACATGTACGTACCAGTCATACTAATTAGTCTCAGGAAGAAAACATCTTTCTCTCTCCCTCTCCCTGTGTGTGTCTCTGTCTCTCTGTCTCTCTGTCTCTCTGTCTCTCTCTCTTTCTCTCTCTCTCTCTCTCTCTCTCTCTCTCTCTCTCTCTCTCTCTGTGTTTGTGTGTCTGTGTGTGTGTGTGTGTTACATATGTATAAAACCATAATGATTATGGAAGAAGGGGTAATAAATTCAAGAGAAGATTGGGGAAATAGGAAGAGTTGGAGAAGGAAAATGCAGAGATGGAATGATGCATAGTGTACTCATATCTGAAATTCTCAAACCATTTAAGATGGATCAAAAAACTCAGGAGATTGTGGATTCCCATGCTTACAACAGATGTGTGGATGACCAACAGGCAACTGAGAAGACACTTGGTTACAGGAATTAGGTAACTGAAGCAGGGAAAAATCTGAAGAATCCTCAAACAATTGACAAAGTAAAATATCCCAAAGGAGAGGACTGACAAGAAAAGCTGGGGAACAGCAGATCCTGAAAGGAGGAACCAAGCACATGCTCCTGGTTGAGAATGGAAAGGGGGTTTAGGAAGATGCTCAGTTCACTGCCTGCTATTGATATCTGGGGGTGAGTATGGACCCCAGCACCCAAGGCAAAGCCAGGTTGGCATGGTCACGAACATCTGTAAGTATAGGGACAATAGAGCTCATTGCCCTGACAGTCTAGTCTGTCGGTGAATACCTTGTTCAGTAAGAGACCTTGAGTCAAAAGGTAAAGAAGATATCCAGAAGACACCAGAGTCCACTTGTGACTTTGACACATGCTCATGTATAAACATAGTCATACATAGACATTCACTGCACAGGTGTATACTTACACACACACACACACACACACACACACATGCGCGCGCACACACACACACTCACAAAAGAAACACAAATGGCAGTAACATAACTCTTGAATATGTCAGCATGGAAAGCAATATTAATAAAGAACTGCTACAAAGGAACAGATATTTCAAATCTCAGAGGCTTAAACAAGTAAGAGTTCCTCTTTCAAAATCAAAAGATGACTGGCAGTTGCTGAAAATATTAGTTTGTTGACACAACTCTAAATCCTGTTAATATTCATTAGTTCCTTCACATCACCATCATCCACTGGTGGCAAGAAAGCCTTGCAACTCCAGATGTGCTAACACTCAAAGAGACATGAGCAGAGAAAGTGATTGGCCTGGGTCTACAGCTCCCGTCACAATGCAAACACAAGATGGTTCAATGAAGCAATGCATTAAAGAGAAAATTTATAGAGTAAAAATGAGGCTGAGGTTATAGAAACCAAAACCTTCTCCAGAAAACCCCAGCAGAAACCAGTGGATATCTTCATGGACAGAACTGCCACATAGCCACTGTGGCCACAGGAAAGCTAAGAACATTATTGTTGTGTACATTTCTGTATTACAAATTATGTTACATAAACAGGGCAATAGCTTTATCATAAACCAGTAGAGTGTTTCTTTTATAACTTTTCATACACATGCAGGAAAAGTAAGAACTTTGACAGTAAAGAAATATTCTTTTGACTGAAGATATGCATTTTTTTCATTGCTTAACGTTTCTAAAACCAGCGGAGTTTATAATTGTTGTGGGCCAGGTGGCAGTTGTTAGAAAGTGCCATTGTCTCTGCAGGCACATGCAGATACATTTATAGCATATCATGTAATGCATCCAAATGAATTGCATACTGTTGGTTTCATATGCAGAGCATTGCCAGTAAAGGCAGAAAAATAGATAAATCTTCAAAATCAAAGTGAGAAAATTCAAAATAAAGGGTTTGTATAACTAGCCAATCCACCACCTCTGTAACACACATAGGAAAAAAAGTTCTTCTGAAAGTTAGTGCTGATTTTGAGAATAAATTACTTGGTATCTAATAATGCATGATTCCATGAAACTATAATTTAGCCTCACATAAAATCTTGGGTTTCTTAGACAGTCTATGCAGATACACACTTGCAATTCCAGGAACCAGAAGGCAGAGAAACATAAGAAAATAGATTTGGGGGATAGTCTAGGATACATAGGGAGAGAATCTGAAAACTAAGAAAGTCCAGCTTCTGAAGTTGTTGGTAACTTGGAAGAAGTTTTCAAAATGCTTTTAAGGAGTGCTACAACACCCTTTATGCATTACAAAGAAATATGGATGACTTTCCTGAGTCGAAAATTGATATGAATCAATTTCCAGAAAGAAAGAAGTTTTAAGAATACTTAAGCAACTCTTTATACATAGAGTGATTTAAGAATGATTTCTTAATAAAACAAGCAAAGAACCCATTCAATAAATCAACAACAGAATTCTACACTTTGAAAGTAAAACACCATGTCCTTATTTCCCTCAAATACCTCACCATGATCTTATAACAGCAATAGAATCCCTCATTCTAAAAGTCAAGACATCTTAATGAACTTTTATAATTGTCAAGAAATGAGGTGGGAAGAAAATTTTCTGTTAGCTATTCACGTCTAGTTATTTTTAAAGTTGCAGTAACTAAACACTTGGCAGAAACAACTTGAGGAGAAGTGTATGGAAATTTGACTCAGAACTTGGGAAGGATTGCTCCATCATCACAGGAAAGGCACGGAATATTATTCAGTTCACAGTTTCATACAAAGGAAGCTGTGGAGGAATTTCCTACTCAAACCAAGAGGGTTATTTGAATACTAATAAGAAATCTTAAGAATTAACACTTTCTGAATCAGTCTTTCTTGGAACCATAGACGGTTCTATGTTCATGTTCATTCTGAAAATGAGTTGTCCTCCAACTAACTCAGTAAGTGCTACTTCTGCTCAGGTTAGTTTTTTATAAAAGTTTCTCTTGTTATTTTTATGGATTTTAATATAGTACATGGTATCCTATGCTTACTTCAGAAATGCAGTGGATTTATAACAAGTGACCAATATTGAGATCTTGTTAAGTTATCGTATTATTTCTAAAAATTTATGAGTAGCTCTGGAATCACTATGTATGCAGTAGTGTGATCAATGATAATAAAAGTTCTGTTTATCCTGCCCCAAATCTTAATGTAGTTGCTCTTCTCGTGCTAGGATGAAGAAGACTAAACATCATTAGGACCGAAAGCAATGTGAGTGAACTTTGTTAGTTCTTTTTTTTTTTTTTGCCTTTCTCCATCTTTATTAAATTGGTTATTTCTTATTTACATTTCAATTGTTATTACCTTTCCCAGTTTCCAAGCAAATATCCCCAACCCCTCCCAGACCCCTTCTATATGGGTGTTCCCCTCCCCATCCTCCTCCCTTTACCACCCTTCCCCCAACAATCCTGTTCACTGGCCCAAAGACTATACATGGACTGAACTTTGTTAGTTCTTAAATGCAGCGAGAGCATCTCAATTCTCCTACCATACATAAACTCCTATGTGTAAATTATTTTGTAAGCATCTGGTATCTTTAACAGGTACAAGCACTTTCATATTCTTTTTCACATCTTTAACTTTATTTCACCTAAATTTGGAAATTTATAACTGAAAGCTGTTCAGATGGCCACATTATATTCTTAGAGGCCATAATATCTATAGCTATTTCAGTCTTTTCTATTATTATTATTATTATTATTATTATTATTATTATTTAATCTTTTTTACAGTCTAGACATTATCTCCCTTCCAGTCCACCATCTGACCATTCTTCATCCCATACCGCCTCCTCCATCTCCAAAAGGATGTCCCCACCTCACCCCATCCTCACCCCATCATACCTCCCCACTTCCTGTGGCCTCAAGTTCCCCAAGGGTTTTTTCCTTCCCAATATTAGCCATTTGTTCCCCATTTCACCTGTTTATTTAATTTCCTTAATGAACACATTTGTCTTAGTCATTTTAATGAAAGATTCTTTTTATTTTACTTCATTATTTCTAACTGCTTTTTTAGGATTTTTTTTCTTGTATATTCCTTAAGTGAATGCTTGGAATAGTTCTATCTGCACGCTACTAGGCAGACAGAAAAGCACAGGTGAAAAGACTTACTTTTCTTTTTAAAAAATTATTTCAAAGTTGGCAATGGCCTCAGATTCAATCACATATTTTTGTGCCCTTATTTTTTTTATAGTTCTGGAATATCTTGTACCTCTACCTCTCAATACACTTCCCTTATAATGCTATAACTCTGGCTCCTGCTCTTGTAACTATGCCTTCTCTTTCCTTTGCCGAGTCTCATATTACCTCTGTTTTACTCCACATGTAACAGAGTGTTCGGTATTCTGTCACTGTTCATGTATGTATGTGTCCCTACATTATACACTTCTTTCATTAGTGATTTGAAAGCCTCTATCATAGTAGGTTTCAAATTATTTCTTCATATAATCTTATATTCATAATTTTTTCTAAAGTACTTCCAAAAGTTTGGTTTCTTACTACGTGTTTCCAAGATGATTATTTCTCTTATCTTGTCATTCTCAGTACATGGTACCATAACTCCTTATTCAAACTGAAAGTCCAAGAATTATCTTAATCTCTTAACACCCCAGGGTATGCCATAATTTTTCACAATGTATGTGTAAGTGCACATGCATAGATTCTCATATATGTACAGAGCCTATTCAGTTTTAAAGGTATGTCAAGAAGCCAAACACACACTCTACCTCTGACCAACCCAATTCACGCCATCATAATTTTATTAGTTGAAATAGTAAAGGGCCTCCAAAGTGACTTCTGTTTCCTTGCTCTGTAATCTCATCAAAGGAGGAGTGATTTCTAAAATGCAGTAATGTCACGCAAATCACTTCATCACTCTATTTATAGCCCACCAAGGAATTCCAGCTGCACCAGATGAAAACCACAGAATTTTTTACCCCCTTGATCCATGCCAACGTTTATGCCTCATGGTACGTCATGCCTCACTCAGCCACAATGTTCCTACTTTGTACTGCTCTCTTAACACAATTGGACTCTGTTTTGGTGCCTTTTCCACCCTGACCATAGATTCTTATTTAACCTCTTTGAACAGCCAGTTCTTTTTTTTTAAACTTGGAATTTGATTTATGCCATGCATTCAGGAGAAGCAATATCACCTGAATTAATCACAGAGCCAATGCATCGTATTGATCAACGGCAATTCTGTGAAGATCACTCAATAGCTGTACTTTTAAAAATACTTTAAAATGGTTTTGTCTTCTTCAATGTAACCACTGAAGAGCAGAGACCGTGATTTTGTGTTTGTTCACTTGCTTTGCTCTCTATATCTATAAAACAATGACTTTAAAACTAAGTTAGAAAGTGATATAAATGAATCCTCAACAGAAAACACAAAGACTAATTATTAAAACACAAATTAACATTTTCATGTAAATATTTCAATGAGCTGGAAAAAATCACAAAATCAAAATCAGTCTCTGACAAATTGTGCTTGTGTTAACCTTCTTTATGACTGAACTGCTGTGGGCAATTCAGACATTCTGAGGTGGGTTTCATCCTTGCCCGAAATATCAAGCTGTCCCTCACTCCTTATTTAAATTTTTATAAAGCATAAAAGCAAGACCATTTAAACTCTTTCCGTAGAACCATTTGAAGATAGAATAGCTAGTTTTTTTTTATCTTACTTTAAAAAAAATCCTTTTAGTTTTTCTCTGATTTGACATTTTTCTCTCATCCTCTAACAAAACAGTTTATGACAGATCTCATTCTCTTGAAAGATTTAAGTTCCTATGCTCATGCTGAGATGGGGAATTCTGTTGGGGGATGGGCAGTAATAGCATGAGGCTTCATGACTTATGTCCCAAGTCTGCAAGGCTTGTACCGTCTGACCTCTCTGCTTCCACAGAACATTTGTGGGATTTAGAGATGTCTCTCAAAGCTGCCTGTGGACTGGAATAGCCAGCAGGAGCTGGCCTCTTATAGAACTGGCTCTGGGAGCTGGAAAATCCCAGCACTATCAGCAAAGCACTTCTACTGTTCCTCTTCATGTGAGTGAAGATTGTGAAATACCTGTAGGTTGCAAATGAACAAAAATTAGGAGTCAAAGTAAAATACTGCTTTCATCAATGTCCCTCTCTACCTTCTAGATCCAATAAAATCCTTGCTGACTAAGGATATGCCCATCTACTTTTCCTCTGGTCCTGTCAATTCCTGACTCCCAAACAGCCACAGCTGGGTGATAAATTGAAAGTCTCTTGTTTTTTCTCGCTAATAATTCGCTAATAAAATACCTCATGGATATTTCAAGTAAAGACTGGAAGTTATGATGATGTTCAGATGATTTGGCTTCCAGAAAACCTGTGCATAGAATATCCAACCTTCAGGAATGTTTCTTTCATCTCTCGGTCCTTGTTTCAATAGCATATATAAGTGACATGTGTATCACTTCAAATATCATGAAGGGAGAAGGAAAATCCAGCCAACAAATTGGACTAACTGAGATGAAGAGGAACAAGAAATGGGGAGGGTGGCAACATGTTTGGTATTTGCAAAATATATCATACACGTGTTTGAAAATGGTTATATCTAGTGTAACACAATAAAATAAGAAATTTGAACATATTTAATTATACATATGCAATTATTTCATTTGAAGCTAAAGAATTCAAAAATAGGCAGTATGTATCCCAGAGCAAAGTCAATTTTCTTGAAAATTCTCATTTTCACAAAGTCTGAACTCAGAGTGAGTAAATACAATATTCTGCATACTGTGAATTCAAGGGGCTGCTTAAGTTATCCCTCTGTATATTTATTAGGAATAGCCACTTATATTAAAACAGAAAGTGATGAATAATGATGAGAAAATAAAAGCCAAATAAACCTTTTCCTTCCCAACTTGATTTTGGTCATGGTGTTTTATCACAGCATTACACATCAATACACTAAGACACTATGTAAAACTTTGGGTGTGATGTCATGTGTCTATAGTCTCTGCCCTTTGAGCCAGCACAGAGGGATCCCTGCATTTCTTTTTGCCAACTAACATATCCTTCCACATGTACCCACATCCACACACAGACCTCCCCATATCTCTCTCTTGTTTATCTCTTTCTTTGTCTCTCTGTCTCTCTCTGCCTCTCTCTGCCTTTCTCTATGTCTGTCTTTGTCTCTGTCTGTCTCTCTCTCTCTGTCTCTCTCTCTGTCTCTCTCTCTCTGTCTCTTTCTCTATCTCTCTCTCTCTCTCTCTCTCTCACACACACACACACACACACACACACACAGCTTTTTGTGATGATATATGGTTTGCTTATGTGACTGGAATAGAGCACACCTATTCAGCAACAAATAAAACCTCAGACAGGCATTCTCTGTCAACTGCTCCATTTTGCTTGTCTGCTTAATCAAATTCTTCCCTCTCCCTTTCTGTAGAGTGCTTGTCTTTGATTCCCAGTTACCCAAGTAGAGAGCTCAGCCCCAATAGGTTTAGGTTTGTGTATTATATTTTCTGCTGCAGTGTCAAAGAATGATCTTTTCTGAATTTAATTAAAAAATTTCTAAGAAATAAATGTGCTTTGATCTTTGGTGTGTGGGTATAATTCACTAACTCTGCCCTACGTTTGTAATTCTCTTCCAAATGCAATATAATTCCATTCTACATTCTGGCTGACCTTTTGAAAGTCTTTCCCATCTTTGGCAGGATGAGCAAGAGAGACATACCATTTTGCTTACACTATAAATTAGTCATTTGTGGATCACCACTGTCATCTTCTGAAGGAAGGAAGAAAGCCAATGATTACTGAATGTCTACCGTACACTTGATGATTTTTAACTACAGTTTGTCTCTTGTTTTTTTTTTTTTTTTTTTTTTTTTTGGACAAAGAAAACTTTTTTTTTGTAAGTGAGGAAAATAGACGCCTAGGGAATTTAGCACAGCATGAATGCTACTGTGGCCAGGATGTGTCAAGGGTCAAAATTCAAAGCCAAATTTCCCTGCAACTCAGACACTCTCCAGAGGATTCACCTTCTAAGGGTATGGCAACATTTAAATACTTTAAAATATGAAGATTTCCTTCTTGCTGGTTATAACAGCATATATGCATAATCCTAGTGCCCAGGAGGGTTGTAAACTCTAAAGCAGCAGCCTACACAACCAGTCTACACAGCAAGTTTCAAGCTAGTCTGGATTATACAATGATATTATATCTCAAAATCAGTCAATTATGCTGACATGGTTCATCTATGAAAGATTTGGACTGCCTCATTCTCACCAAGCTGTGGATATTAACTTGAATAACCCCTATTTCACGATTCAAATCTTGTCACCAGCTCTGATCTAACTTGTCCTTAGAGACTTCAAGGGCTCCTTGTGTCAGCTCACATGTATTCTGCTAATGGTTGTTTTCTCTCATTTCTATGAGCTAACATCTCTGACCAGAGGAGTCATCTGAGGCTACAGATGCTTACTGCCAAAACATTGCAGTGTGTTCTGAGTCCTACGGCGCCCTTCCCTAAGGCTGCAAAATCCAGAGGCGGCATAGAGGAGTAGGAGATCTGCTTCCCTTTCAAGATTAAAGACAGTCAGAACTCATTGTGATCTTTTTGAAAAGAGATAGAAATTTCCCTCTCACTTTTTTTCCTGTTTTTCAGGAAAAAAAGTTTTTTCAATATTTCAACTGTTCATTTTAATTCATTTAACATTGAACTGTGCTATACATGCTAACATTTTGACAAAAAAATAAAATAAATGTTTGACTTTAAGTGGGGTGAGTTTTATTGTTGTGTTTGTTTGTTTGTTTGTTTGTTTGTTTGTTTTAAACTTGAAGTATGCCTTTTAGTTTCTGCATAAAAACTAAAGTGACAAACCAGGAATGATTCTCCTAACTCCCGTCTTCCCGAGAGCTGTCTTGGAAACGTGAATACAAGGGCAATTATTGTTCCTGTGGAACATTATCTGATAAGATTTCTAGCAGATATCAGCTTTGCAACCCACTAAAAGTTGATGTGGTAAGAAACATTTGCCACATTCCTATCTGAAGGCAGTGGTGTGCAGTAACCCTTTTAGGGCAGTCAAATCACACTTAACGGTCTTCTTTCCAAACACATGGAGCAGTATAAATATATTTTTCACTTAGTATCATGAGATAGATGACTCAGATAAGAAAACAATCACTTGCCCATAAATTTGAACTCTCAATATTATGCCACTGGCCTCACATGCTGGCTGTTTAAAATTTTAAGATAGTAACATTAGAAAGGAAAGGATATAAAGAAAAACAGGCAGGTTTCCCCATATCATTTTCTATGTCCCAGGGTATTTTCATGATTTTCACTTCGTATTGAACGTTTCTGATCTTGAGGAGTGATAACAGAAAGCATGACTCAACATGACTCTTCTCCAACAAAGAAGGGAGACAAAGAATAAAGAACAGTACAACAAAACAATGTGGTTGGCTCGTGGGAACGCAGTAGGGATGTAAAGAGACGCCATCCAGCAGAGATACAGAAGGTCCCCACAAAGAAGGGGACTGTGATAAAGCATCTGCACACCATCACGTCTCCTCGGACCAATAATATTTCTCCCTTGACGTCTCAGCTTCCCAGGATCCGATGGTGCAAGCAATCAAGCCTTCTAGTAGGTTCCGCTTAGGTAGCTCACAATTCCAGATTCTAGTTCATCATCGCAGGAAATTAAGGCTGACAGAATTTGATGCAGTTAGTCAAATCATACACACTCTCAAGAACAGAGAGAAGAGAGTGAATGCTTGCATGCTTACTATTCACTTTACTTCCTCTTCTCATACATCCGAACCCTCAAACACTGGGAATGCCACCACTTGCAGTGCTCTAGGACTTGTAACAATGAAATTAACACCCCACATACATTCCCACAGATCAATTTGAGTTAATAATTTCTTGTTGAGATTCTTCTGCCGGGCGAGTCTACATTATATCAAGTTTGTAATTAAACTAATATCATGGCATCTCTGCAGAATTGCTCTCAGTCTTAGGATGACCTTATTCTAATGAGATATAACCTGAGCAGAAATATTGATTTACTGAAAGGGAACCTCTCTGACAATATCAGCCTTCAGTTGTGTTATGGTTCAAGGCTATACTTAGGGATTAGGGCTCCAGGGGATCCTCAGGATTCATGTGGTATAAGAAACTTCCGCAAATACACATAAAAATATTTTTTTAAATGTTGAAATTGAAACAGAATTGATCTCAACACAAGAAAATATATGTGAAAATCCACAGCCAATATAATACTTAGCTAAGAAATATTTCTTTTTCTTTTTTTTTCCATCTTTATTAACTTGAGTATTTCTTATTTACATTTCGATTGTTATTCCCTTTCCGGGTTTCCTGGCCAACATCCCCCTAGTCCCTCCCCCTCCCTTTCTTTATGGGTGTTCCCCTCCCATCCTCTGCCCATTACCACCCTCCCCCCCAACAATCACCTTCACTGGGGGTTCAGTCTTGGCAGGACCAAGGGCTTCCCCTTCCACTGGTGCTCTTACTAGGCTATTCATTGCTACCTATGAGGTTGGAGCCCAGGGTCAGTCCATGTACAGTCTTTGGGTAGTGGCTTAGTCCCTGGAAGCTCTGGTTGGTTGGCATTGTTGTTCATATGGGGTCTCGAGCCCCTTCAAGCTCTTCCAGTCCTTTTCTGATTCCTTCAATGGGGGTCCAGTTCAGAATTCAGTGGTTTGCTGCTGGCATTTGCCTATGTATTTGCTGTATTCTGGCTGTGTCTCTCAGGAGAGATCTACATCTGATTCCTGTCGGCCTGCACTTCTTTGCTTCATCCATCTTATCTAATTGGGTAGCTGTATATGTATGGGCCACATGTGGGGCAGGCTCTGAATGGGTGTTCCTTCTGCCTCTGTTCTAAATTTTGCCTCCCTATTCCCTCCCAAAGGTATTCTTGTTCCCCTTTTAAAGAAGGAGTGAAGCATTTGCATTTTGGACATTCCTCCTGAGTTTCATGTGTTCTGTGCATCTAGGGTAATTACTGCCCACCCCTGCCCACATCCCTGGCCCAGGAGGAAACTGTATAGGGCCTCTGGGAACCAGAAGATAGGGGCACTTGAGCGGCAGGTCCCCTGCAGTCCAGACACCACCCGGACCTGAAGGGACCTGGTCAACAGTTCTCTGCACCCAAATCTTGTGGGAGGGAGAGCTGAACCTTCAGAGGTGCAAACATGCCAGAGAAGCCAGAAGAGACTACACTCTGCCCACATTTCTGATTCCAGAGGAAAACACCTAACGCCATCTGGGACCCCGGTGCTCGGGGGCCCCAGTGAAAGACCTCCGGAGAGGACCTTTCCCTCAGGAGGAGACCCAAGCGCCCAATGACCAAGCCGAGGCCATTCGAATGCAATCAGCAAGAGGGTTTATTGGAAAACACAGGTATCTGTGGGCACACAGTCTCTTCGGAGGACTTGCGTGCCCAGCAGCTCCAGCATGGGGCTTTTATAGGGTTTGGGGAAGCAGAAGCAGGCGTACAGAAGCAGATGCATAGTTACGGTGATTGGTGAATTTAAACGAGGCATATATACATGTTCACATATGATTGGTTATCTCACATGATGAGGTAATAAGGTATAGCTACACACATTGGCAGGTTTGAATCATATTCGAATGAGGTTGTAACGTGGTAAGACAGTACGTGTGGGCTGGGATGTCCTGAATGTCGGGGGCTAGGGGCTTATCCCTTCCTGCCAGGTGGCCTGTGAGTCAGATCTGGTACTCCTAGTCTGTTCTGTATTCCTTTCCTTTTATGGTCTGTTAGTTTTAACGGTGACTCGGCCCTAGGTATCTGGGCGTGCTGGGGTCATTCAAGCCTGTTGCAGCTCTGAGTTAAGACTCATGGGGGGGGTGGTCCTTTCACCAGGAAAAGGTGGTGCAGGCCCTCCTGGTTGCCGCCCTCACAGAGAGCTCAAAAGCAGCCCCCCACGAGCAACTTCAGCCTCAGGAACACAGGTAAGACCAACTTTTCTGCTCCAAGCGACTTGCTTGGTGGACTCAGGACACAGGCCCACAGGAACAGCTGAAGATCAGTAGACAGGAAAAACTACACGCCCGAAAGTAGAACACTCTGTTCCCATAACTGGCTGAAAGAAAACAGGAAAACAAGTCTACAGCACTCCTGACACACAGGCCTATAGGACGGTCTAGCCACTGTCAGAAATAGCAGAACAAGGTAACACCAGAGACAACCTGATGCCGAGAGTCAAGCGCAGGAACCCAAGCAACAGAAACCAAAACTACAAGGCATCATCAGAGCCCAATTCTCCCACCAAAGCAAATACTGAATATCCAAACACACCAGAATAGCAAGATCTAGATTTAAAATCACATTTGATCATGATGCTGGAGGACTTCAAGAAAGACATAAAGAACTCCCTTAGAGAAACGCAGAAATATTTTTTCTAAGGTCATAGACACATGAAGGTGTCTCTTGTCAACCCTGACTCATAATAGTACTTAAAATTTTAATCATAGAACCAAAATAAGGTAGAAATATAAAGATCACACAGATGGATAAATAATGAAATTATTTGTATTTGCAGAAGCTTAAGACCTTATGCAAAACTATGAATAATAACAAATTCAATAAGTTTGAATAATATACAAAAAACACAAGACAGTAGCTTTTTTATATGTAAGAATAAAACTCATAAGAAAGATGAAAGATTAATCTCCTTTATAAGAACTACTAAAAAAGTAGAAATAAAGAGAAAACATTTAAGTATAAATTTAGACAAGAACAGTTGCTGAGTAATTCTACAGTGAAACTTAGTTAACACTGATGAATGAAAATGAAGAGCACATACACACTCACGCAAGCACACACACATGCATGCATGCACAAGCACATGCGTGTGTGTGCGTGTATCTGCATCCTATGTTCATGGATCAAAGAATTTGCATTGTTGAGGCTTGAAAGATGATCCAATGACTAAGAATGCTTCTTGTTTCTCAATAAGACCTGATATCAGTTCTCTACACTGTCAGTCTGCTCACAATTCTCTAATTCTAGCTTTGAGGGATTGTGAGCTATCGTCTGATGTCAACAGACACACACACACACACACACAGACACACACATACACACACACTCATGAGACATATAATTACACAGACACATTTGCATATACATAAAAATAAAAACACATTTAATAATAATAGTTCATCATGTTAAAATATCCATACAAGACAAAGGAATCTATTAAGTCAACTCCTCTAAAATAACCAGAGGCATGAAATACCACCATTAGCTAAGATGCTGTTGGCACATGACAGCAACTTGAAAAGAAAGAAAGTTTTCTTTAAGAGTGCAGCACTTGGTAGAGTGACAGGTTTCAGTGGAAGTTGACACCTCTATGAATGGTTTAAACAAAACAAAAACAAATATGCTCACACACACAAATACACACAAAGTGTTGTAGTTAGGAAAGAAAGTAAATTTGGAAAAAGTTGAGGAGTACGTGAATATTATAAAGATACAAAACTGTAGAATCCTGTAACCATGGAAGTAAAGAAAATGTCCCAAGAAATTCGACATACATATAGAGATCACTTTTTCTCTATTACTTCATATACAAAAACCAACCTATGTCAGAAATACATAAAGATGCAGAACTATGCAACTAGTCAAAGAAAGGATAAGGAAATTCATTCAGAAGATGGTGTTGACAAATATTTTCTTTTTATAATATAACAATAAAAGTACTGGTGTTCGATCCCAGCTCCAAAAAAGAACCAAAAAAAAAAAAAAAAAAACTGGTGTTGAAAGCAAAATTGGCAAATTAGGATTACAGCAAACTAAAGGCAAAGGAGACAATCAACAGAGTGATCAGACAAAACCGAAATAGTTGTGAAGGGGTCCATGAAAGCTTGTGGATTACACCAGGAACTAAACTCAATAAAAGGAGGAGAGTGAAACAAATATGAGTAAGGATTTTATCAGAATGAAGATTTCTGGAAAGAAGTTATGTCCACCACTATTGACCACCACTGTTGTCCACCACTGTCCACCACTGTCCACCGTTGTTGTCCACCACTGTCCACTACTGTTGTCCACAACTGTCCAGCATGTTGTCCACCACTATTGTCCATCACTGCCACCACTATTGTCCACCACTGCTGTCCACTACTGTTATCCACCACTATACACTACTGTTGTCCACCACTGTTGTCCACCACTATCCATGACTGTTGTCCACCACTGTCCACTGGTGTTAACCACTGTCCACCAAGTTGTCCACCACTGATGTCCACCAGTGCCCACCACTGTTATCCACTACTGTCTACCACTGTCCACTACTCTTGTCCACCACTGTTGTCCATGAGTGTCCACCACTGTCCACTCTTATCCATTACTGTTGTCCACCACTGTTCACCATGTTATCCAACAACGTTGCCCACCACTGTCCACCACTGTTGTGCACCACTGTTGTCCACCACTATCCATGACTGTTGTCCACCACTGTCCACTAGTGTTAACCACTGTCCACCAAGTTGTCCACCACTGATGTCCACCAGTGTCCACCACTGTTATCCACTATTGTCTACCACTGTCCACTCCTGTTGTCTACCACTGTTGTCCACCAATGTCTGCCACTGTGTACTACTATTGTCCACCACTGTTGTTCACCACTGTCTAACACTGTTCAACGCTGTCCACTACTGTCCATCACTCTTGTTCACCACTGTTGCCACTGTCGTCCACTACTGTTGTCCACCACTCTTGGACAACAAAGAAGATATGTAGTTATTTGTAAATGACTAAAAAAGTGTATGAAATATTTTCACAATCACTAATAAGCATGAAGATGGATAATGGTTTTAAAGGTAAAGTTGGATAGGATAAAGGGATTCTGAGGTTTTATAGAATGGTGAGGTAATGTTAGAAGTTCTTTATCTTATCCAACTCTCTGGGTCATAAAAACCTAAGTAAGTTGAACCAGTTATTTTAAAGCAACAGAATGCATTCTTCTCAGGGATTTTCAAGATGTTTGATTGAGATAGGGAGAGAAATCTCAGTACCAGAGCAAAATAATTCCAAATTCTTCCTGTGAACATTTCTTGTCCTTTGTTTTATAATGTGCACTGCCAGGGTCATTTTAATGAGTTCATTTTCTTCAGGCTAAGGGATTGTGCTTTAATTGCATCTACATGCTTAATGATAAAGAACTGGAAATTGAAATAACATCTGGACTTTCCCAAAACACTATGAACAAAGTGTCAAGTTCTAAAGCCAAAGTACAACCAGTTAGTTTCAGAGCAGATATTCTACGGAACACTGACCGCTAGCCATATTATGGATTGTTATACAGAATGCTCAGTGTTCCAAATATCATTAGAAACTTGGTTTTGCAATTTTTCAATCCGTTGATGATCTTCAGTTTTACATTATTGAACAAGAGATGCTGAGTTCTGTTGACTTCAAATTTGTGTGTTGTTCCTATGACATTAACTCTAGGTCAGGGCCCCAGTAAAACAATTTTTAAGAAGAGTTTCTACTGACAAGTGGGTATAAATTGTGTATAAAGAGAAAATATTTAAAGCAATACTGCTGGTTATTAATCCCTCAATGAATTGTCCTCAAACAAATTATTGAGAAGATGATTCATTTCCAAATGTACTTGAACCAGTTTTGCCAATTGGTATGTAGTAGAATAGCTAAAAAATGTTCCACAAAGGCTCATGTATTTCAATGTTGGTTCCCAATCTGGTGGCACTGTTTGGGGAGATTGTAGAATTATTTGAGGACATTGAACATATGTGGAAGAAGCAGGTAACTGTAGGGTGGACTTTGAGATTCATAGTGTAGCCCTACTTCCTGTCCCGTCTCTGATCCCTGTCTCACTAAGAATGAAGCAAGCAGTCCCCTCACATCGTCAACTCACACCTATAACCATGCGTTCAGCAAACACTAGGCTGAAATACATCATCTCTGTCTTCAATTGATTCTTCAGTATCTGTCTATAGCCACAGAAGATGACTAGTTCAGAAAATGCCACAAGAAATGGAAATTATTGCTATGAGAAACCTAACCGTGCAGCTCATGGCTTATGCAATTGGTTTGTTGTAGAAATGTGGGAAGGGACTTTGACATTAGAATATGTTTTGAACTATGAAATATCCATTAGTCTATGGAAGCTAACAGTAGAATGTTGTAAAAAAAAAAATGGAAAATGTCCTCCAAAAATCATGTGCTTGAATAATTTGCCCCTATCTGGCAGCATCTTTTGGAGGTTGTGCAAGTTTTACAATGTTAAGTATATCTAAGGGAAATGCATTGCTCCTTAGATAGAAGTTGGGGTTTAAAGCTTGGCTCTGCTTTGCTCCCTGACCTGTCCACTTCCTGATCTCCTATGAGTATCCAATAGCCTCATGTTCCTGCCAAAATGGCAACAAACTGTTTCCAACAGCATGCCTTTTCTTTTACATTGAGCTACAATCTCAAACCCACTAGCTTATACAAATCCTTCCTCTCTTATATTGCTTCTTGCCAGGTAGATATAGCAAAAAGAAGAGTGAGGAGGGAGAAATGTCTCATAACCATTACTTACCGTTCTTGTCTAAGATGAGGGTTTAGTTCCCCGCACCTGCAGGGTAGCTTGGAGCCATCTGTAACTCCAATTCCAGGGAGCTAGTACTCTGGTCTGGTTCAAGGGCATCAAGCATGCGTGTGATGTGATTCACATACATACATTTAGGCAAGCACTCACAAGCTTCAAGTAAAATAAATAATGTTTACAAAAAGATAAATTACTATTACAGTATAAATAGAAAGACTGTGTAGTCTCAGTTATCATTACAAGTCTTCTAAAACAAAATTTTAAAAAAATGCAGAAGTAGTTTGCATTTATAGTTTCCCCTGTTCAAGGAAAAGGCTGGGTCATGTGAAACATGAAATCAGTGTGTAACTATTTCATACACACCACACGGCATTCTGTTTGCGTGAATTAGAGTGTGTTGGTTTCCATTTTCTCCATCTGTCATTGACCATGCTGCATGTGAAATGGATTTATGAATACATCTGAAACATCATTGGTACTTCAGCAACTATAAAGAAGGAAAATTAAATTGAGTAAAAATTTAACCATTAAAATGGAATTTGTCTTGCTTCTTGAATACACAGAACTTTGAGGGTGATCAATAAATACTAAATGAAGTGCCAAGATTCAAGGCCTTTTGAATCATAAGGAGAAGCTAATTTCAAAATCCTATACAATCTGCAAAGGACCCCCTGCTTCCAGGCTCCACATTCCAATTTTTAGGCCCCTACCAGGTACCCTTTAACAGATAATACACACACCAGCCTGCATAGGGAGAGATATTATCTGTGAGTCAAAGAAGATTTAAAACGTATTGAATGTAATGAATGAAACGTCTACGCTGCACCTACAAGCCAATAATGGGAGCAGATGGGAGACCACAGGAGCAAAGGGTTTCATCATGTCGACTGTTGGGCAATTTCTTTTCCTGCCTGATGGTGAAGATATTTTGAAATGTATCAAACACTACAACACTTTCAATTATTTTATAAATGAATTGAGGTGTATACAGACCAGCATTTTAGAAAGAAAACTACCTGAGTTCAAATTATGCCAATAGCCTTCAAGAATTCTAGAAAATTAAAGTTTCTTAAATGAACATAAACTCTAAAATTATTACTATTATGCATGATGTATATATGAGTGTGCTAAAATATTCTATACACATTAGAGTTACTTCTATACATATTTTATAAAAAATTTTTGGATACATTTTGATTCATATTAAAGACCAGATCCATAACAGTTTAAAAGCAGAGATAATTTTGGCCCACTCGCTTTGGAGCCATGTGACCTGTGTGTGTCCTTTAATCTCTCATTCTCAGTTTCTTGTTATCATATACACCAATAATCCCTTGTTCCCAGGTGATGGTTACACAAGGTGCACCATTAAGACCAGAATGATGATAAGACTAGGCCAGCAGCTCCCTATGCAGATAAAAAAGAAAATATGTGGGATTTAAGAGTTACAGGCTCTGTGATACTTCTTTTGTATGTCAACAGAATAAAATTTGAGGATTACTCACTCCAGGGCAAGTTCTAAATATTTGCTGCATATTTATGGCCTAAATGACTAGCATATATTTTCTCAGGATATTAGTTCACAGTTAGGAGATATCTGAAGCAATCCTATTCAGCACACTCACAACAAATGTCTGCAGCATCGATTTCTTGAATGAAGAGTTCAGTGCATCCTTATGGGAACACTTAGTGCTCCTCGGGCAACTGTATGTAACTTCACTATAGTGTGCTACATAAGGGCAAAGAGAGCTGAGCTGGGAACCTAACCAATAGCACTTCGGTCACCAAACTGTGATTCCAAGAACCAGGTAAGGCCTGGGGTGATGAAAATGAGGATTACCTCCCGCGTGCTGGTCTCTCTGACAAGTGTGTGTGACAAACGTTAGTCATTTCTACAGTTTATTACAAAATAGGCATCAAGGAGAAAGACAGATCTTCACAGAGATGAGGCCTAGAAACCAGCCAGACATACTTTGCACGGGGCAACTCTCCCTTGCCAGTCTCGTTTTTATTTTATAGCTCCCTTTAGGGGCTAAGGTACCAAGGTCTGAAGAGGTAAACATGTTTGGTGAGCGAAACGAACGTGTCGCTCTTACTCTTCGTCCTTCGCTTCTCTGGTCTTGCCTCCCCTTCCCTGTCCCTTCTCTCTACCCACCACCCCCTTCCCTCCGCATGCCCAGGGCCGGCCTCCTTTCTACTCTTCTCTCATTAAAGGTCTCCACGTGAGAAAACGAAAACAGAGAAAGAACGTGTTGAGTATTAGTTTGATGATTATATCCAAGGGGAGAAGTGTTTAGACGAATCTTTCCGGGTTTTGTACGAATCACTCTGGGGCTACGTCAACACAATGAAACACTTAACTTCTCTGATTCTCGCCTGTGATGACAGGGACGTTTCAGCTACAAAAATGCCTCAAGACCCAGTGATTATTTATTATCTCCTGCAAAATAATTTTCACATGTCACGAAGTTATCAACAGTCTTCCAGCCTGTTAAATATAATACTTCTTCCTTCACTTTGTCTCCTGTCTCCTCACGTCACCTATCCTGCAGGGAAATGTCTAGGCTCAGTGGAGTCTAAGGTTTCTATGAAAAGGATGCTGTCTCTTTAAAGACAGGTCTTTGAAATTATAAACACATCCTTAGATTGTTGTTCAAAGCCTTCCCATGAAAACTTTATCTTCATTAGCTGCTAGATTAATCCTCCTATGTCAAATAATAATTCACATTTATATTATTTAAAGTATATTTATGCTGAAATAATTTCTTATATGTCAGAGATTCACATTTACCTGGGTATCCTATATTTTTATTTAATAAATCTGGAAACATTATTGAGATAGTATAGGAAAGGTATTCTCTTAAATTTCTCTAATAAATCTACCGATCCCCAGAGAGATAACCCCCGGGCCTTCTTTAACTTCCCAAGATAATTAGGCACAAGAACCTTAGATTAGTATTTAATTTTTATTTTCATTCTTCTTTAGATAAACACTAGAGCTTTTAATTCAATCTGTCCCATAACAGTTTTATATGGAAAGAGTATGGCATGAGTGTATATGTTTTATTCAAATAAAACATCAAGAGCAAAGAGGCTACAGGGCTTTGTAATAAATAAGAACTGATTGTCATGTTAAAATATTTTTTTCCAATCAAATTCGACCAGTAATGTAGTCAAGCCTCTCAGAGCCTCTGCAGTTGTAACCCTAACCTTCTGGATTAAGATGGACCCTTTCTCCTAGACTTGAATAAGAGAATACCACTCATTAACATGCAGTGTTCTAGGTCAAGCCTCTTTTTTTTTTTTCTTTTCTTTTTTTTTTTTTTTTGGAGCTGGGGACCAACCCAGGGCCTTGTGCTTAGGAGGTCTTCCAGAAAATCCCAACCCCTAGGTTAAGCCTCTTAACCTGCAGATTTCCTTCTGGAAGTAGAATAACACACACACACACACACACACACACACACACACACACACACACACACACACACACACACACACACACACATGGGGAGGTTCTCTCCTCCCCACTGACAGTTCCCTGATGACCTCTCAGGAATCTGAGCCCTGAGCTCTAACCAATGACAAACAAGAATGGATTTGAAAACCAATATTGAAAGCTGACCGTGAATAATGTCATAAAGCCCAGGATGTTTTGGAAAACAGTAAGCTTGTTGTTGGACTTAATGTTGTGATTACACTGACCAGGAAATAGAAACCTTTGTCAAACAAAGGAAGATTGTAATTCTATGAACTGTATAGAGGACCATAAATGGCAGTCTCAAATCCTAACACTTTGGTTCAATAAGTTCAAAGATTTTTTAAGATATATCAGGAAACTATTTAAGTACAAATAAAATTAAGATAATTTCCAAAACAATAAAATTAAAAATATTATATACTAAATATTTAAATATTCAATGAATATATATATTTATATGTGTATATATATATATATATTCTAAAGTGACAACTTTGAAAGAGATACACTATGTTTCCTTGGTTTAAAAAATAAAGTTTAGGGTATAGGGGATTGCAGAATTCAATTGGCAGAATGTTTGCCAAGAAGTACAAAACCCTGAGCTTTATCCCTATCATGGAATAAGTCCGGTGTAATATCTCAGCCTCCAGTACCAGGATTCTGGCAGTTGGATGCAGAAGCATCATAAATTCAAGTTCACTATTAGCTACATAATGAATTCATTGTCATCCTGAGGCACATGAGACCCCATTTTAAAATAAAATGCAACGTGTACCCTGTATTGAAAATTCACATTTAAATGTAAAAAAGTATTTATGCTATTCATATTAAATGTCAATACATATAAAGGGTAGCACCATAACTATTCATTCAATGATGTTTTCCATCTTTGTTATTACTGCTCATCTGAAAAATACACAAACAATACTTTTTCTTTTTTTACTTATGCTTCTATGTAAAGATTTTACTTTTAACTAACAGATGTTGGTATAACTGTATATTCTTTTTTTCTTTTTCAGCTTTTAGGAACTTTATTTTCCATCCACCCTTTTCCCCTTTGCTCAGATGTCTACAGAGTGGCTCAGGACCACTCAGTGGTGGCTCCAACCCACTCAGTGGTCTGCGCTGTGAGAGCTGCTGAGCAGTCCTCAGTGTCTGGCCACACACTCCATTCTCCATGGAAAACTGCTGGATGGGCACAGCGGGCACCAGCACACCCTCAGACCAGTCGGCCACCTCAGACTGAGCAGCAGTGAACTCAGGCATTGGTGAGGTCCATTTGCCCTGGAATTCAAACTTGATCACAGCCTTCTCAGCAGCAACCTGCTCCTCCTCAATCACCTCTGGGTTTCTGTAAAAGTAAAGATCAGGCATAACCACCCATGGGTGCTCAGAGGTACTTCACATGCGGAGTACTTCCCAGGCCAGCATCTACCACATCAGACCGACTGAGTGAGCTACTTTGTTGTTGCACGGGATGGCAGTGTCCATATAGCACAGGAGAGAATGAATCTGTGTTACACGGAGCAATGGTGGGCAGGTTGACATAAGAGGCCTCTGCGAGGAGCTGGTGGTCAGCCTTGGAATCAGTCACCAGTAGAAGCCGTGGCTCCCTGAAGGCTGCTGGATCTGGTTAGTGAAGGTCCCAGGTGTGAAGCGGCCAGCGATTGGAATGGCTCCTGTGGCAGCAGCAAACTTCAGCACAGCTCTCTGGCCAGTGCTCCTGAAGGAGATGATGCTGACATCAGCAGGGTTCTCAATGGCAGCAATAGCGCGAACGGCGAGCAACAGCTTCTCGCAGGTCCTCTTCAGGTTGATGATGTAGATACCATCACTTATCCTTTTGTAAATGTACTGCTCCACTGAAAGTCAAGATTGGTGCCACCTAAGTACGTTCCTGCAGCAAGGAATTTGAGGACATCCTCCTCCTTCATCTGTAGGATGTTAAGGGCATTGTTTAAGTTTCCCTTTTAAGTTACAATGGGAACAAAGAATAATGCCATTTGGACCCAACCCCAGGTAGCACAGAAAGCTTTAAACTGAAAAAGTTAACATTGGATCAATTTTGCGTCAAAAAATTTATGTGATAAACCTCAGAACTCCATCAGTATTGTTAAATCTCTGCATGCAATGTTCAGGCCACTGCTAGCAATTCAGGTGACAAGATACTTGGTGCTGAGTACGAAAATCAGGTGGCCTGAATGGGGATGACTCCAGAGAAGGTATTACTTGGTTGGAGGAAGTATGTGACAGTCAGAGCAGGCTTAGCACTCTCCTATGCTCAGGCTCCAACAAATCTTATGCTGTCTTCAAATAAAAATGTACAACTCGCAGCATTTCCAGCACCGTGTCTGCCTGCAAACTGCCATGCTTCCCGCCATGATGACAACCGACTAACGCTTGCTCTGCAACTGTAATCCAACCCCAAATAAATGTCTTCCTTTATAAGAGCTGAAAATGGGGTACAGAGCTAAACAAAGGTTTCTCAACCGAGGATTATCAAATGGCTGAGAAGCACCCAAAGAAATGTTCAACATTCCTACTCATCTGGGGAAATGCAAATCAAAAAACCCGGAGATTCCACCTCACACCAGTCTGAATGGCCAAGATGAAAAACTCAGGTGACAGCAGATGCTGGCGAGGATGGAAGAAAGAGGAACACTCCTCCATTGTTGGTGGGATTGCAAGCTGGTAAAACCCCTCTGAAAATCAGTCTGGAGGTTTCACAGAAAATGAAACTTAGAACTACCTGGGACCCAGTTATACCACACTACTCCAGGGCATATACTCAACATATAACAAGGACACATGCTCCACTATGTTCATAGCAGCCTTACTTATAATAGCCTGAAGCTGGAAAGAACCCAGATGCACCTCAAGAGAGGAATGGATACAGAAAAATGAGTACAATGGAGTAGTACTCAGCTATAAAAACAATGACTTCATAAAATTCATAGGCAAATGGATGGAACTAGAAAATATCCTGAGTGAGGTAACCCAACCACCCCCCCCACCAAAAAACAAAACAAAACAAAGTGCAGATGCTTCAGTCCTTCTTAGAAGGGCAAACAAAAATATTCATAGGAGGAAATATGGAGACAAACTGTGGAACAAAGACTCAAGGAAAGGCCACCCAGAGACTGCCCCATATGTGGATCCAGCCAATATATATATAGTCACTAATATTGCTGATGCCAAGAGGTGCATGCTGACAGGAACCTTATATAGCTGTCTCCTGAGAGGCTCTGCCAGAGCCTGAAAAATACAGAAGAAAATACTCTCAGCCAACCATTGAACTGATAATGGGATCCCCAATGGAGGAGTTAGAGAAAGGCCTGAGGTAGCTGAGGGGGTTTGCAACCCCATAGGAAGACCAACCTGAAACCCCCAGAGCTCTCAGGGACTAACCCACCAACCAAAGAGTGCACATGGAGGGACCCATGGCTTCAGCTGCATATGTAGCAGAGGGTGGCCTTGTTGGGCATCAATGAAAGGAGAGGCCCTTGGTCCTGCAAAGGCTTGATGCCCCAGTGTAGGGGAATGCCAGGGCAGGGAGGTGGGAGGGAGTGGGGAGTGGATAGGGGAGCACCCTCAGGGAGGCAACAAGTCGGGGATGGGATAGGAGGTTTCTGGAGGGGAAACTAGGAAGGGTGATAATATTTGAAATGTAGATAAAGAAAATAGCAAATAAAAAATGAAAGAAGAAAAAGAGCTGCTGTGCTCCCTAAGACAGGTACCATGTAAAAGTCTGACCTTAAGACAGGAGAACTCCATCCTTCAGTGGCTTTGGTGCACTGTTATTAGGTCCATCCATTGGTGACACATGCTGCTCTGCTTCTTCAGAAAATTAAAAGCGATCAGCCTCCTGGCAGCTCCCTGACAAGTGCCTGAAAATGACATTTGAGTCACTACCCACATCAAGCCGTTTCTTTTCAAATTTAGTTTACTTCAATTGGGAATCAAAAATCTGTAATTTACTGAAACATTTTGCATTTTCAAAGCAGGGATGAAAGGAAAATCTTTGAGTACAAGAAGATGAATTTAATGTAAAGGAGGGTTTAAAAGGCCAAGCACTATGAAACAAATAAAACAGTTGGTAACAACCTTAAACATGAAGGTCCCTGTGCTTCAGCCTTCCTCATTGTCACTATTCTTAATCCTTTGCTCTTCCTTAAGTGTCCCTAAGCAAGTGGTCCTCTATCAGGGAAAAACGTATCTTCCAGAGAGTACTGGGCATGGTTTGGAGACAATTTTACTTTGTTCCGCTGGGTCAGGACGTGGAAATTCCTCTTGGCATCTAGCAGTTTATGTAATTCTAATGACAGTACATTACATCTCACCAGAAGATATCAGGTCTTTGCAGCTGGACCTCACTTCCTCTGTATGCACAGAGATGACATACAGTGATTTTACTAAACGCTTCCCTAAAATGGACGCTTCCCTGGGATTTCTATTTCGGGGACAAAGGAATAGAATAGATCTATGCAACTTATAAGAAAAAGCACCGAATTTAGGGTTCCTAGCTCCAGAGGGGCAGAGTCAAGGGCCACCATGACAGGGAGTATCAGGCAGGCAGGGATGCCACACTGGAGCAATAGCTGAGGGCTCACATCTTGATCCAGAAAACAGAGATAGAAAGATGAATAACTTGGAATGGCATTGGAGTTTTGAAACTTCAAAGCCCAACCCCCAGAGACATACCTGCTCTAATAAGGCCACCCTTTCAAATTCTTCCCAAATACTTCCACCAACTACCGGTCAAGTATTCAAACATATGAGTCTATGGGGACATGGTCATTCAAACCACCAAAGAAGAATAGTTTCCGCCTTGTGGAACCCTGATAAAATCCACCCATTTGAGAAGATTATAAATGTATAAGCTGATGATTATGCAGAGCATTCAGACAAACAAACAAACAAACAAAGCATGAAGCCAGGCCTTCCTGCTTCTTTACTGTACAATTTTAAACATATTTTGTTTCTTTCTAGAAACAGTAACACGCTCTCTCTGCCCCTAAATGTTCCAAATTTATAGTACTGGATTTAGAAAGAGTAGGATTTCTCTTCTACTTGATTTAAATAAATTATGAAAACTATAGTCAAGATGTTTAATATTACAGTTCAAAAGTATGACATTGGATATTTTAAACATTCTTTTACATAGTAAATTTGAATTTCCTCTTATAAAAAGAAACATAAAATATACATTCAGGATTAAATAATATCTCTTCTCTATATACAGAAAGTAATTTTTCATCATTCTTCAATGCAGTTCAATATAACTTTTCTAAATCTTTTCTCAGATGTAATTCTGAAACATCATTGGATATCAACCTTTAAGCTAAGCAGAATCCCAATAAAACCCTCACCACTGTTCAAAAACATAACATCTGTCATTTTCACTGGTAAGTCTTGCTAATATGCTGCCTCTCAGTCAAGTATTAAATTCACATTTGACTTATTATCAAAAGCAGGGGGCTTCAATTTCATGTTAGTTCTCTCACATTTAAACATTTAATGCAGCTGGCTGCTGGTACCAGGGTTGACGAGAGTTGGCATAAGGAGTACATGCGACAAATACTGTTTTTACTGGTAGGAATGATTTGACAGTATTATGAATCAGTCTTATCCTGAAATGATAGTTAATTATTGAGTTCACTATAAATGAGGTGAACTATCCAACTATGATTTTAAGGTGGAGGGAAATGAGCTGTTTTCAGTCTTTCTTAAACTCTCACAAATCTTACAATATTTTTTAAGAGGAAACACTGCTAAAAATATTGAAAGAGCCGTCATAAGGATTTCATCATGACAGGCTTATCCAGGTGACAGCAAGGTATCTGTTGCTGATTCCCTTGTATGTGAGGCATAGAACAAATTTTTCACAGAGCCTTGAAACGGGCTTTAGCCGAGAATATCAGTCTGCCTACTGAACACTACATGAACTCAAATGCTTCCCAAAACTAAGTAGCAAATGGATCCTGGCTCCCAAGAGTGCCCAAACTCTCCATGCCATGTCCACAAGTGGGATGTTATACTGTAATACTAAAGAGGTAGTTTTAAAGGGGTATTCTGTGAAAACAAAGACTATCATTTTTTACAGTTTCTCTCTACATAGCCCTGGCTGGCCTGGGACTCACAGAGATCTGCCTGCCTCAGCCTCATGAGTGCTGGTGTCAAAGGTATATGCAATCATGCTAGGCTGTACCATTTCTATGGAATACTAAGTCTTTTGTAGGTCCTTAACAGATTGAATAAGATTGTTAAGAGAGAGAACAAACTGATGTGTGTAGTCTATCCACTGGAAAGCTAATGTCATCCCCAAACACTCTCACAAAATATTTTGACCAAGTATCTGAGCATTCGGTGGCAATGAAATAGAATGGCATGGTCACCTTTGCTGTCTTTCTCTCATTTTCCTCTTTCATTCAACCAAGATCTAGCCTGTGAAATAGGGTTGATCTTCCCTCGGTTAATCCTTTCTGAAGACACCCTCACACACTGACAGATGCGCTTTAATCTCTGAGGCATTTCTCAGTCTAGTCAAGTTGACAGTTAAAATTAGCCGTCACAGAGTTCACATGGTAAAAGAGAATTCCTCCCATATGGAATGCCTCAATAATGAGGTCATAGTTCTCTGCTGACTTTGGATTCACACTGAAGCACTGACTGTCAATAGGCTTTAATCCAATCTTCTTCCATACTGGAGATTGTTTTTATGTGTCACTTCTCTTGCCAACCCACCCTATAGATGTTGGGACTTGTCTGTGTTCTTAATGACAATCATCAATTCCACACAGAAAATCTCTTATTTAAAGACACATATCCTGCTGGTTCTATATTTCTTAAGAATCCTTATGAATAGACCATATGATTATAAGTGTGTGCTCATGTATAATACACATGCACATAGATGCACATGCATGTACAGGATATCATATCAGTTATCGTATCTTAGGAACAACCTTGCCCTATTTTGCATGTGTGAAGTCATGAGTTTGTGGTGTACATACTTGTTAATGAAGGTGTGTACATGCGTGTCTGCTAGTACACATGTATATCTCTGTGATTTTGTGGATAGGCCAGATGTATACTTTTGGTGTCTTTGCTTGGTCACTCCCACATTTAAATTCTTGAGACAAGGTCTCTTCCTGAACCTGAAACTCAGTCATTTGCCTAAATTAGCTAACCAATGGGCTTCCAAACTTCAGGCTACACGTGCGTGTGACCAGCCTGGAATTTGTTCTGTGGCAACTGGGGATCAAGACACAGAAGCTCGTGGTTTTATGATAATCAATTTATTGGCTGAGTTATCCCCCGACACACTAGACCCAATACACAATTTTATGAATACAGTATATATGCTTTTAATATTCAGCTGAAACATACATTTTCTTTTCATCTTCTGAAAAACTTCAAGCTTCTCCACAGCACATTTTTTTTTTGTTTCATTCACTGAAGTGTTCCAAGTGAATGGGATTAGGAGTCACACACTGGGAGTCAAATCTGCCAATTGAATGAATAAATTCAGGTGGAAGGAGACAGAGAAAAGACTACAAATTTGGATTGTTTGCTACTCAATATTCCCTAAGATTCTTTTTAGAAGATAACTTATAAAATAGTGTTCTGCTTCTTTTTTATTTGGTTAATTGTTGCTATTGCTTGCTTATTTGTTTGCTTTTATGTTTTTGTCAACTTGACATAAGCCGAAGATATCTGGAAGTAAGATCATTAATTGAGAAATGCTTCCAATTAGATTGCTAGTAGAAAAGTCTGTGGGGCATTTTCTTGATTAATGATTCATCTTGCAAGGCCATCCTTTCATCTGTTAGGATTGTCTTGGATACTAATTGTATTTTCCTTTTAATATTAATAGCTCTAAAGTGGATCTCAAACAACATAATAATGCTTTCACAAAAAATTATTTGTGTTAGTTAGGTTTCATTTGCTGTGAAAACGATCATGACCTAGCCAGCTGAAGAGGAGGTCCAGAGTTATATAAGATACTAGGCTTTCTCAAAAGCCAGAAAACAACCTTTGTACTTGTCTTCTGCATCAGTTTGTCTTTTAAGACTCTTGCCCTGCTTGGGCTCCTTCTCCAACTTCTTCCAGTGATGGACTGCTACCTGGAAGAGTGAGAGAAATAAAGCTCATTCCTCCCCAAGTAACTTTTAAAGGTCATGATTCTTATTCCAGCAATAGAACCCTAGGACAAATGGTTTTTGCAAAACACCCAGCTATCTGGTTTGAGCTCCTCTTTGGAACTATTAATTTTTAAAAGGTGATGCAGTCAGCATCCAACACAATCCCAGCGGATGGAAAGATGGACCTGCAAGATGGATTTAATTAGGGGAAAATATAAAATCCTATCCTTTATTCCAAACAGCAACTAAACTAATATAGATTCAGAGACATTGCTTAGAAAGAGCATAAATAAAAAAGTCCCGAAGGATTAATTGACAGGGAGCTTGATATAAATCAGTACTGAAATGTGATTGCCAAAAGAGCTAATGTAATTCTTGGCTGCATTAATAGAATATTTTGTCCAGATCAAGGGAAATAATAATTCCATTCTAGTATGCCTCTATATCAAACCACATCTAAACCATACACTTCAAAAATGAACTAAGCTGGAGCACATTCAAAGGAGAATCACTAAACACATAAAGAGAACTGAAGTCATGTTATACAAAGATTAGTTTTTGAAGAAGGAGTAGATGTTTGTTAGAAGCCTCTATAGCATTCTTGAACCTGGTTGGGCTGCGATGGTTAAATGACATTTTTTCCAATTGACTGCAGAAGATGCAATTTTGTTTCTGAATGTAAACATTGTGTAGTACCTCTAATTTCTCAAAGTGAGATGGTCAACATCACGAAAATCTCAATACCAGCAATCATTCAAAATTGATGAAGTTGTCGATCATCGTTAGTTAGGAGTTAAGCTTCTGATCTACGTTAGATCAAAAGATTCTTCAGTATATTTGAGACATAAATTTCTTAATAATCATAGAAAATGGGGTAGTTGACGAATAAATGTACTCAGGATGGTGGTGTAACTTAAATATATGACATGCCTACTGAGGTCAGTAGTTCCACTTTCAGATGTTTGTTGAATCACTCTGAGATCAACTATTACTCCCATTCTGAAGATGGGAAAATGTGAAGGAAACTTCACATTCGTTCACAGTCATGAATTCCTGAAAAAAAAATACAGAATCCTATTATTGCAAGATTTTGTGCTCCAAACAGAAAACGTATGATTGACAAGACTTTTCAGTTTTGTATATTAAATAATTAAAAGTCTGTCCTAAAGAGAACTAAGCCAATTCTATCCAACCCCCGAGAAAAGATCTGTTTCAAGCTGACATTGTAAAGTTCACCTGCTTCAGACCCGTAACCTGCCACACACCGCTTAGCAGGTTCTGTGTTTTAATCCACACCATGATTATTAATATATCATAGCAATGCATTGTAGAGAAATCTCTTATTCTTTGCTGCATTGAAGTTCTGCATGAACAATGAGATTTTCATGTAATCAAGTTTAGACAGTAGTGCCAAAGCACATTTACAATAAAGCATCACTTCACGGAATTCCAAAATAATCAAAATATTAGTAGAAACACTCCTCTTCTGGTTAATATCCTTGGATGATTTGTTTAATGAGCAACAATGTTTAGCTCTTCTAAGTTTTTACCTTTAAATTTATTTACCCTGTATAACCTGAGTTTCAAATTCTCTTAAGCCCCCCAAATCTTGTTTGGAAGAGAAAACAAAATGATATAAATGTCTTCCGCAGTCCTGTACAAGGGCTTATCTTCTTACCTTGGTGAGCAAGTTGCCTACTCTCATCCTTCTGTCTGAGCTCTAGCCATGATGGCCTCAGGGCTGAATTTTATTTTAAACAACTACTTTAGAACTCTTCCACAGCCCCAGAGGTCTTCCAGAAAGTATGGCATCTACCAATGCCAAAGTATGGCATTGAGGAAAATACCATCCAAATAAAGTTTCTTTAACCACTAAAACAATGGCCTCTTTACCAGAATCCTTCATTTGCTTAATATTTTTCCTAAAAACTAAATTACCAAATTTGACATTGAACACATTCTATTCATTTTCTAGGAATTTTATTCACTCCTATATCCAGGAGTTAGAACAAATGAACGAGCAGTATATTATAGGACGTAAGTACTTTTAGATGTTTTTATCTCATATACATGAGAGTTTTGTCTGCATGTATAATTATGTATGTGCATGCCTGATGCTCATGGAGTTCAAAGGAGGACATGGGATTTCCTGATACTGGATGGTTATCAGTCACTCTGTGGGTTCTGAGAACCAAACCCAGATCCTTTGCAAGAGCAGCAATCGTTTTCTTCACTACTGGGCTATCTCCCAACACCTGAGAGAGAGCCATGACATAAAGGTAATTAAAACATTCCACAGGTTTACATTTCCCATATAAACTTCTCACCTAACATGTAGACTCCTTGAAAACTTCCTATTCTGTTGTAATAATTTCTCTGAAACTTAAAGAAAATAATATAATTTACATTTTTGCTACATACTTAAATAGCCTCGTTTCATACTGCTGTGGTCTTTGTCTTACAAACAACTGCCAAGAGAGTGTTCAAATCGTAATGCATATCTTAGTCTGAGGAGCACAGTCTTCCCACAGAATACAGAATGGAAAGAGTAGTCTCAGACACTGGCTCCTTTTCAAAATGTGTCTTCAGAAACATTCCTAGCAAGATAATTAATTGCACTTCAAAATTCCTCCACTAGTTTTCATGCCTGTGCCAGGAGCTAAGGACAGGAATAAGCAAGTGTACCCAAAAGTCCGATCCAGGAAGGGATTCTGATTGGAACAAGTAAAGATTGTCACCTGTAAAGTAAAGATTGTCTAGACCCCTGTATGCAACCATAAGAATATCATTCAGAGTGTCAGATTGGCGTTTGCTCATGGGATGGATCGTAAGTTGGGCTGGTTATTGGCTGGCTGTTCCCTCAGTCTCTGCTCCATCCGCCGTGCCTGCACTTCTTGTAAACAGGATACATTTGGGGTTGAAAGTTTTATATGTGGGTTGGTGTCCCTGCTGCTCTATTGAGATTCCTGCCTGGCTACAGGAGGTGGCCTCTTCAGGTTCCATATCTGAAATGCTGTGAGTCACAGCTAAGGACATCTCCACTGATTCTTGGGTGCCTCCCTAATCCCAAGTCTGTCTTGTCCACTTTCAGAAGGAACTGCTCCTCAGTGCTGTTGATTCAGTCAATGCTACCTCTAAGGCCGGAGGCTTCCTGGTCTTCTGTACCTGTTCCGTTACAGTGGAAGAGAACGAGTGGGTGGTAGACTATGCCTTGGAAAGGAGGCTGTGCAGCTGCTGCCCACTGACCAGGAGGGTTTTACCCGCTCTTGAGAATGGCAATTTCACCTGTCTCTGCATTCCATCAGACGCTGCTGCCCTCACACTCATAATATGGATGGTTTCTTTATTGCCAAGTTCAAAAAAGAAATGTCCAGTTCCCTTCCCCAGCCCCAAGCAGACAACTGTAGGCAGCAGCTACCCCTGAAGGATCAAGTCTCCCCAAAGACTAAGAACAGTAGTCAGCCCACCAAGAAAGCCCTCAGGCTGCAAAGGCAAAGCAGCAGTTGGGGAGACAACATTCCAAGAAGCCAGTCCTGAAAATGAGTGGCATCTCCAAAGGGCCAGGCTTATCCACTGAACCTTCTGTCCCAAAGACCCAAGTGTCTGCCAGGCCCAGGAGGGCAGTCAGTCTGATAGAAAGAAGCTGGAACGGACAGGAAACCAAAGGCTTAGCTGGGAAGCTAAGGGAAAAGCTGGGGACTAAAACCTAAGCACTCCAGGGAAGCAACATTCCCAAAGCAAACTCCAGGACTTGGAACTCGTGCTGTGCCTACTCCCTCTGAAATTTGTGCCATCTAAGACCTAAGGTCTTGCTTAGTCCCCTAGGAAAGACAAAAAGAGAGAGAAAGTAGAGCTGCAGTTATCAGAATAGCCTGCCGAGAGAACTGCTTCCTTGAAAGAATATGCTGTCCCCAAGGGACACCCAGTCCCCACTGTTTCCTCCCACAATTCCACCAGGCTCCCACCGGCACAAAGGAGAAAACCTATAACAAAGGGCAGCAGCCAGCCATTGTTGTCTTAAATGAACTTGGAAACTTAACTGCTGACTCACTGACACTGTCTCTGAGTGGGAACTTTTAGGTCCTTCTACAAGGATAGCCTCCTCCTGGGCATACATATGAAATTTAATATACATATTACCACTCCTAAAATAGATAAAGCTTCCTGAATACTTATGAAGGGACTACAGCTGGATAAAACACATTGGCGTTAGTTATGTGGTTCTCAGATTGAGAACTGTATCCTCTGAAAATCTAACAGTATTAACAAGACAGTAGGTCACAAACCTAAGTGTTTTAACCTGTATCCAGGCAGCAGCTGTGAACCCTTAAATGTGTCTAAATTGTTGAGTACTATCGCTTGACATTGATTTACATCAGAATACCCTTTGATTCTTTTGCTTCCCAGTGACTGTGGAAATCTACAATATTTATTGGTGTCATTGCAGTAATAATATTTGATATGATCTTATAATAACATTTTATATGATTTTCAGCTCCCTAATTTTAAATCTCTCCTTTTAAATCACACTTTAGATCTTCATCTAAAAATCCCATCTTCTCCAGTTAATTTCCTAGTCAATTAAGTTAGAGAAAGTAAATACTGAACAGTTACATAGTGTCGAGGCATATTGATATTAAATTGCATCTGTTTCTACAAGGAAACACTAGCACCACAATTTAAAATGAACACCAACTTTGGCTCATGAATTTGGTGTGTAATTTTTCTTGAATTTCAGACCGTGCCTACAGGTTGATGATATTTGGGGGCTACTTCTAAATATAACAATAGTCTGAGGATTATTTTAAAAATATAGATATTTGCTGCTTCACGATTTGGAATGAGCTAGCCAGCCAGTTTTGTAATTCTAGACAATACAACCGAAACGGTATAGAAATGAAAGCCAATTGCAGCTGCTTAACAGCCACTGTCAGAGTGCCATGCGGCCAGCATAGATCCCCCTTCCCTGCATTAATGATGCTTGTACAGATGAATGCTACATGAGCTGCACAGGCAATAGATGCTGCATTTTGATAAGGTTTTAATGGACATGGACATCTTAACGAAGCTATAATGGGTGATAGCCTAAATTCAGTGTCTGCGAAAGCCTTTAATTAAGATTTATAAGGCCAGCTACCAAGAGCAAATATAAAATGATGGCTAGACATGGTGTAAAAAAAAACACACGCACACAAGGGAAGATGACTGATGGTCCCTCTGGTTTATAACTAACCCTCATTCTAACTTCAATGATTTACTGAAATTCCTAATCTACAGAATTTTGTAGCTGTCTCACATGAGAAAAAAATAGCAATGAGGCAGGGACCTCTCAGACTTAGCATGTTAATAAGAAAAGGCCCTTGGAAGGGGTGATGAATACACAAGTATTTCAGTACCCCACTAGATTCTAATGACCAGAGATGACCATTCCCACCAACAATGCCAACAGTTCTAATCTCATGCTCTGGAATACCAGACTTCTTACCATTACCTTCTCCTGTCTAAAACTAGGTTGAAAAATGCCCATGTGGTCATCATGAAACAAACAAACAAACAAAACCCAAAGCATATGTTAATCTATTTTAGTGTCAAGATTGTTACACTTCTTCCTACAGTGCCCTACGGAGATGGCCATAGTAGCCACCAAAGAGCATTAACAGTGCACAATAGCTATGTTTTCTGTATTAGGGAGAAATTTCTATCGTAGGACAAATGACAACAGGTTTACCCTTAATAGGACTCTACTGTTTGGAGATCTTTTGTTTCAAACAAGACTAGTACCCCACGTACTAGTAATAAAAAGGCTGGAAGAACTGGAAATTATAGTACACTGAGAAAATTGCATGTTATAATTCTAATTATTTTCAGGTTTTGCTAAACATTTATTGTATACCTTAGAAGCAAAGGATCTCAGATTTTGAATGACTCTAACAGGTACCCGGTGAAAAAAGTTGTGCAGAAAATACTTCTGTATTTGCAGCTGGGGAGATGAAACAATGGTTAAGAACACTTATTACTTGAGCAGAGGACCTGGGTCTAGGTTCCAGGATTCACATGGAGGCTAACAACGAATTGAAATTCAAGGTACAGAGCCTTACTCCTCTTCTGATCTCACTGGTCATGAGGTGTGTATATGGTACAATACATACAAATTCAGGTTAAACATTCATACACATAAAGAAAACTGAAAGAAAGAGGGGAAGAAACAATGAAATGGACAAAGGAAGCAAGCAAGGAAGGAAGGAAGGAAAAGAATACTTTTCTAGTTAAAAGTTAAGTATGTGCTCTCTCAGGAGGGCTCAGTTAATGCCAACACTCAAGTTTGATTCCTAGAAACTTATTGTGGAAAGAGATAATCAACTCACACAAATTGGATTTTGACCTCTTTATGTGTGTTGTATTGTGTGTGTGTGTGTGTGTGCATGCACGTGTGTGTATATGCTCGTATGTGTGTAGACATTAAACACAAAATTGAAAAATGAAATGTTTTTATTTGCAAGTAAGAGTTAAATATGAAAATTTCAGTAATTGCTGGGTAAATAACTCAGTTAAAGTCTACTTGCACTGCAAAAAAAAAAAAAAAATAGCAGAGATTGATCCCCATGGCCACACAGAATCTTAGGAACTCTATGCCTTCCTAGCTAGGAAGTCTAAGCAGAATGATGAGCTCTACTTCGCTGAGATTCAAACAAAAGGTGGGAGGTAGAGAGAAATTGAGGAAGACACCTGATATTGTCTTCTACCCTCTGTACACAAACACACACATGACCATGAGCACACATGTGAATATGTACAGTATACACTCAACAAAGAAAAAAATCAAAGAAAAATTATACAAACAGAAAAATTAGAGCTTTCAACTTGAGCAAGATTTAGAATTTATAATTCTAAATATTTACATACAGTTGTCCATATAGGCTCATACATAAAAGAAAAATAGGATATATTTTTATTAAAATATTAGAAAATATTAAAATAATGAAGTTAAAATAATTATCAAATACTGATATTCATTTTGTTATTTAAACAACCCAAGTTTCAACATACTTTCTACTGTCTTGTTATGCACAGACTTCTCTGACAGCAAAACATTTTATTAAATGCATTTCATTACAGACAAATGCCTAAAGTACTTTAGTGTCTTACTAAAGGATAGATCATCTCTTAAATCTTTTCATTATACAGTCCCAAAATAGAACCTACGGGTACTCAATAGTGGTGAAATAAATGCTTTTGGATAAAGAAGGGTTAAGTGAAAAAGCATCTGAGTGCCAAGAACAGAGCTAGTTTTATTATAATCGTAGGAATGGAACTGGTTTGTTCCTTTTAGTTCATATGTATGTATGTATGTATATGTGTATTAATATATGCATTGTATTATGTATATTCAAATACATTCATTATACGCACATACAGCAGGTATGAAAATATACAGGCATTGTTCAAGATGTTAGATATGCCAGGTAATATGAAAAATACTTGTTTTTGTCTTTGTAGAAAAGGGACAATCTAGGCAGCTTGGTATATATAGTTGAGACATATTCCCTCTGTGTGTCTCTTTGGATCTCTGTCTCTCTTTCTCTTTCTGTCTCTGTCTCTCTGTCTCTCCATCTCTCAAATACACACACACGCCCACACACACTATAGTTGAGGTTGAAGTACATCATGAAAGATTTAAGATAAATAGCAAGGACAAGACCTATATTTAAGTTACTGTCCTAAACTTGGCAAGAGTTTTAATACTTAAGCCAAGACTTTCAATTACCATTAACAGTAGCGAAAAATATTTTGACCTCTATTTTCTATATCTTATGACTAAATTTAATTCTGTGCTTTTAAGTTCCAAAGCTATATCTGTGAAAGCGGAGAAAATGAGACTATTTTGACTGTCTTGTTGAGGTAGCGTTTTTTTTTTTTAAATCTGAGGTAAAGAAACTAGAGTAGGTATGGTGCTTTACCCATTGCTCCATCAGTGGTGAGAGAGAGAGCAATGTAGAACAGAGAGCCGAAGAGGAAGACAGTGATAACATTGCCAAAGAGAAGAAGATATGGAGAAACAGATTTTGGGACAAGAAACAATTGATATATCCAGAAACACCAAAGATGAGGCAGAGTTGAACTCTAGGTAGAAGTTTTCAGTATACAATCCGGGAGAAAGCTAACCAGTATGCCCTGGTATCAGCATGGAAGTGGTCTTCTTACAGGCTATATTTGGTTAAAACAACAACAACAACAACAACCTAGCACCTAGCAGATACGATTGCCCAATGACAGAGGAAGAAATGAGCAATGAGCGAAGGACACCTACTTGTTTAGTGCAAAGGGACAGAAGTTGTCACTGAAGACACAGGGTTGAAATGAACTGAAGAGAATGCTCAGGGGAAAGACACAGACGAGCAGCGCGTGTGCACGTTGCAGCAGGAAGTGTGGTGAGGAACTCCGAGCATCTGTCTGTCTGAGTTTTCAATAAAGGAAGTCCTTGTTATCATGACAAGAGCAGGGAGAGGGCTGGAGGAGAGTGAGTGGTACAGAAGTACAGGTGAGTAAGCCAGGGTCCAGCAGCAAAAGGATGATACAGAAAAGATCATTTAAAATAGAGTGCTCCAGACTACTACCAAAACTATCACCTTAAAATAAAACATTTTCAATATAATCCTGTAAGTAAACGTTGTCTATCTCTGTCCCTTAGTTACTTAGGGATGCTTTCAACTTATTTATTCATTTTGAAAAAAAAATCGATCCTGGAAGATTTTATATGATTTATCTTTGTTAATTTGCCATAACATAAGCTGCTTTAAGATCAATAAATGTAACTAATTCAGAAAGCTTGATTCACAATCCCAGATGTCAATGATTAAAAGCATTAAAAAAAAAAATTCCTCTTTTCCCTTTTTCTCCCCCCACATACACACACAGAATCTAACTATAAAATACCAAGTACAGAATGATATGTATAGGCAATTAAGATTTTTGAAATCTATATGATCATTTTAGTTCAAAGTAACTATTTAAATCATTAAAATCGGGCTAGAGAGATGGCTCAGCATTAAAGAGCACTGGCTGCCCTTCCAGAGGACAGGGGTGTTTGCTTCCCAGCAGTCACATGGCAGCCCACAATTATCTGTATCTCTAGTTACAGGAGATCTAGTGCTCTCTTCATGCCTCGACAGGCACCAGGTATGCATGTATGTGGTACACAGACATACAGGTAAGCAAAAAAATTCAGAAATATTAATTTTTAAAATTTAAATCATTAAAATTTTAAATTAAAATATGTTCTTTAAAAATATTCCTTCAAATAGGCTGGAAAGGACTTTAAAATTTGTCATCTCTATGCTGAAATTCCCAGACAAAATTAGCCAATTTTCCATTAGCACCTTGTGTGTTTTTGCTGCCAAATAACTTGAGTTACCTTTCATTTGCACTGCTTCATTTCGTTCTCATTAAAATCTTCTTTGCTTTACCACTCATTGTTTGCCCTTTGTATCTCAGTATCTACAGTTCTATGTCCACTCAGTAAGGCCTTTCGTTCCTCCTCAGGTTTTGTTAGTTATTACTTATTCTTTATTTTCAAGGAGTACTTGGTAGGAAAGTTAAAAATAACAGCAAATTCACAAACCATGAAATTGCCGCATTGAAACAAATTGCACTAATTTAGTTTAAGAGTTGAATACCACCAAATGAATCCTCTTAACATGAACTGTAAGGTAATAAAGAGCCCTCATTTTTAGCACTGCTGAAAACATAGGGCTTCAAATCTTTGAGAATAAGGTGACATGATAAAGAAGACCATAAATTGTACATAGAGAAGAAAGACTTGGTATTTGGGGAAATCTGTAAGAGAGCAATTACTCTCTACAGCAGCTCAGACGCTTCCAGTTTATGAACACAGAGGCCCGTGACCCCTGAGGGACAATTAGTCTGTAAATCTTGGACAGATTCCCATCACAGGTCTAAAAGAGACAGGCAGACATTTCATGTTGCTTTTTGCTGAGTTTCCTAGAATAAGGTTTGAGTTCAATTGTTACGTTCAATTGTCAAACGTAAAGTGTCCTCTGTCTGATTCGGATATGAGTGAAGGACATTAATGAAGCCTTGGGGGAATGTCTAAGCTGAGTTTACCAGGCATGTAGTTGTCCTGTAGATCAGTCACTAATTTCATCTCTAAGGGATTAGCAGGTGGTGCTTCTCTGGAATGTGTGACACTATTGCAAGAAGCAGTTCTGCATTTTTTTGAGAAGAGAATAAAAATGTCTCATGAAGACATAGAACAATTTTTCTCTTTAAAAACACATAAAATCTGAGGCTGAAGCCATCTGTCCCCATTCCCTTCACCAATTTTAAATCATTTTTAGCCCATTCAGATGCTCTACAAACCACTGCTCTGTCTCTCTATCCGTGAAGCTGAGGTCATACAACTGATTCCCTTCTCAAGCCCAAATTACTATTTAAGCTAATACAGGGAAGCAAGGCATAGATAAATTGCACTTCTAAGAATGAAACAGTGTGCCTTTACTAGTGGAATAGTTCAAACTTGGGGATTGGTCCCAATGGTGCCACCTGACTCTCCAGAGTGTCCTCCAAAGCAGACTAGGGAGAAAAGGTGCTGTGACCACTCAAATCTCATTAATGGCACGCACTTTGCAACTCAGTGGCTTCCCAAATACAATTATCTCCTGTTTGATTCAAATAAAATGTTTGCTTTTAGACCTCACTGGTTAAGAAGTTCCATAATTGTTTAAAAGAAAACCTCTGAGGTTTTCACCATCCCTTCCCTGGACCCTTACCAGTCTGCTGGAAGCACCCATTTGTGGAAAACATAATAAAAATATTTTAAGTAAAATTTAGAACTCATATTACAGAAGACCAAAACCAAAGCCATTCTTTAGTTGAGGGATGACTCGAGTTCTCATCTTCAGTATTGCTCAGCTGTTAAAGAAACTGACATCATGAAATTTGCATGGTGTTTTCGTGGTACTCCTAAGAGTGGGAGCTGGTATAACTCTGACGCATTTGCCTACTCTTAAACTCATTTCTTCCTATTGGATTGCAATGTCTAGCCTGGATATTAGGGCATTTGCCTTGTGTTATTAGATCTTGTTTTGTCATATCTTACTGTTGTCTCATGGAAGTTTTCTATTTTTTGAAGAGGAAATCAGAGTGTGTTGGGGAGATTGGAAGTGGAAGGAGCTGAAAAACTGTGGAGGAAAGGGAAACTGTTTTTGGGATGAATTGTATGAGAGAGGAATCTATTTTCAATTAAAAAAATAAGTTAATTTAAAACAAAAATAACAAAAGAAAGACAAGATTAAAAATGTTAACAGTTACCCAAACAAATTAATAAATAAGATTTGATAGAATATACAAAGGTCTTGAGTATAAAAAAAATGTTTACTTGGTCTATGTTAAAAACAAACAAACAAAAAACAAACAAAAGATTTTAGTGACCAGATGTCTAGTTCGAACTCAAGTCTACAGGGAAAACTGAATGTTCCTATAACGGTATACCTGTTGAGGTGACATTAAGGTACTAGTACATTTATTAAGGTAACATATCTAGAAACTTTGGGGGGGTTGCCTTATTTCAATCTCACTAGCATATATGATTGCTCTTAAACCTGAATAGGACAATGCCACAGCTTCATGGAAGCTACTGAAACTAAAGAATGGAGTTTTTGAAAGTTTTGAAATATTTACAAATTGTTCTTCTAGCATGTTCCTGAGGAAACAATACTGTCGTCAGGGTCCTAGGGATGAACTAAGAGATCCAGGTGATACTGGACTATGCCAGCTCCTTATCTCTATGTGGTATGTCTTCGGATTTCTACTGCTGTGAACGGATGCCATGCCCATGATGACTCTTATAAAAGAAAATGTGTTATTCCCTTTCCCGGTTTCCGGGCAAACATCCCCTTCCCCCCCCCTTCCTTATGGGTGTTCCTCCCCACCTCCCCCATTGCGCCCTCCCCCGACAGTCTAGTTCACTGGGGGTTCAGTCTTAGCAGGACCCAGGGCTTCCCTTCCACTGGTGCTCTTACTAGGATATTCATTGCTACCTACGAGGTCAGAGTCGAGGGTCAGTCCATGTATAGTCTTTAGGTAGTGGCTTAGTCCCTGGAAGCTCTGGTTGCTTGGCATTGTTGTACATATGGGGTCTCAAGCCCCTTCAAGCTCTTCCAGTTCATTCTCTGATTCCTTCAACGGGGGTCCCATTCTCAGTTCAGTGGTTTGCTGCTGGCATTCGCCTCTGTATTTGCTGTATTCTGGCTGTGTCTCTCAGGATCGATCTACATCCGGCTCCTGTCGGTCTGCACTTCTTTGCTTCATCCATCTTGTCAAATTGGGTGGCTCTATATGTATGGGCCACATGTGGGGCAGGCTCTGAATGGGTGTTCCTTCAGTCTCTGTTTTAATCTTTTGCCTCTCTCTTCCCTGCCAAGGGTATTCTTGTTCCCCTTTTAAAGAAGGAGTGAAGCCTTCACATTTTGATCATCCGTCTTGAGTTTCATTTGTTCTAGGCGATAGGGTAATTCAAGCATTTGGGCTAATAGCCACTTATCAGTGAGTGCATACCATGTATGTCTTTCTGTGATTGGGTTAGCTCACTCAGGATGATATTTTCCAGGTCCAACCATTTGCCCTAAATTTCATAAAGTCGTTGTTTTTTGATAGCTGAGTACATAAGAAATACTCAAGTTAATAAAAAAAAAAAAAAAAAAAAAAGATCTGCCGTCAGGTTAAGTAACACTAGCTACAAAAGTGAAGGAGTCCCAAGTCTCTGTGATTTCCTGTCATAAAGATTCATTGCTGGACTGGAGCTCACTGGTCAAGAACAATGTCTGCTCTTAGGTCCTGAGTTAACCAGAGGTCCTGAGTTCAAATCCCAGCAACCACATGGTGGCTCACAACCATCTGTAATGAGATCTGATGCCCTCTTCTGGCCTGCAGGTGTACATGCAGGCAGCATACTATATACATAATAAATAGATCTTAAAAAAAAAAAAAAAGAAAGAAAAAAAGAAAATGTGTAATTGCAGAATGTTTATGGCTTAGTCCATTATTGTCATGCTAGGAGGTATGGTGGCACACGGGTAGACACGGTGCCGGAGAAGTACCTGAGAGTTCTACTTCTGGATTGGCAAGCATCAGTCCAGCAATGAGATGATGGGCCTGGCTTGAGTGTTTGAAACCTCAAAGCTTGCCCCAGTAACACATTTTCTCCAACAAGGCCACACCTACCCCATTAAGGCCATAACTCTTAATAGTGCCCCCAGTAAGTGCTTCCTATGAGCCTATGTGGGCCATTTTCATTCAAACCATAGCAAGGCAGTCATTGGTTCCTGCTTCACTTCTGTCTTCTGTGTGGCTCATTCCTAGCTCTACTTCACACTACCAGCTTTCTACTCAGACGTAACACACACGAAAGAACTGTGGTCAGTCGGAAGTACGTGGAAGTACTGTGTTGACTACAATGAATTGTTTTTCATGAAGCGGTTACAAAATGAGAATCATAGCAACCCTCATCCCAACAGGTTAATCATCTACTTTGATCAAACTAAAACTATATTTCCTTTAGATGTGCTGTAGCCTGGTAGAGCAAATGGTAGAGCCTGTAACATAGTTCACACTTAAGGAAAAGAATTGACGCTCAAACTTACAAGTTCCCCCTACTTCATGATAGTAAAGGATGCAAATTAAGAATATCTTCATGTATGCTATGTAAATAGCAAGAAGATAGTGACAATAATGTGGACATCTTTAAAGAGAAATTCTAGTAAGCTTGCTATTAGAATCGAAGACTAACAGGTGTGCTGCAGGTGTTTTTAAATATTTGAATACATACCGAGTGATCTAGTAATGACACATAATAATGAGGTAAGCTCTTCTAAAATAAGAAAATGACTTTTCACTTTTAATCGAACTAATAGCATGGCATGTTGAACTAAAACCTCAAAATAATTTTTTGCAATCTTTGCATCTATTGAAACCTTAAACTTCAAAGGATGATAATCCTAGTTTAATAAAAACATCACCTCAAATGTTTCATGAATTTTCAGATAAATTTACTTGCCTACGGAGGCTGTGTTTCATCAACATACCTGATTGCTCATGAAGAATTATTCTAGCTTATACATGTCAACTTTTGCGTGATCACGTATAACATCATTCAGGATAAAGTTAATGTCTTATATAACATTAAATGTACAAAAAATGTTTGCATATTTTCTACTACTGTCTGATACATTTGCCAATCCTAAAACATCTTACGTCTCCTTTTAGTGCCTTTATATTGAACCATAAAAGTATAGATTTTAAAACAAGGATAAAATATTGTAAACGCTATGATAGAATTGTACAACTTGTTTGTCATTTGAATTTTAGAACAATTAACTTTCAATTGGCACAATGTCCTGCATACTGAACTTTGGCTAAACAGTTGCACAAATTTTCAGGCAAAGTTCTGGATGACTCTATTTCCCCAGGTTGCAAGTGGATGAGAGCATTCAAAGACTAAAGTTTTTGCTCACACAGCACTGAGCCAAGTCCTGCTCATCTCCAGAGCCCTTGCTCCTCATGGTCGATCTCTTTTGCTTGAGTCATCCTCAAATAATCAAAAACACAAAGCAGAAAATGCTTTTCTTTCTTTGAGACTTCTGTATGTAGTTGTCATTCTCCCTTCTGTGGTATGATATTCTACTATTGATCAAACTGACAGTCATATACACTGGATGGCACTGTATCATTGAATACAACTTTGAACCAGTTAAATACAACCTTTAACCTGATGAATAAGATCTTTAACCTGTCAGAATCTAGTTTTGCTTCTACATTTGTCAGCTGGAAAATGAGACACTAGAAGTAAATAACCCAGTTGAAATTCTGAATATTGAATAAGCATACAAATTGCCAATACAAAAAAGTTAAAAATTTGCTCCTTAGTAAAATATTTTATAGTACAATAAGTGTTATGCTGCAAATTAGAAGTTTACAGAGTGTCAATAAACAATGGTCCATGGTTGAATATGTCTGCCATCTGCTTTTATAAATAAAGTTTCATTGGAACATAGAAGAAAATTAAAAATCATTTCTACGTTTCAGATCATTTGGTATTGGAAAAACCAATCAGTGTGCTCTTCCCAGCATTCTTTTTTTTTTTTATTACTCATTCCGTTCGTTTACATGTCAAATGATATCCCACTTCCTGGATACCCTTCCATCAGCCTCCGATCTCAAATCTGCCCTCCCCATCTACCCTTTGCTTGTAGATATGGTTGATGTCCCCAGGAGGGGGGATGCCTAATGGGGGAACATCCTTTCAGAGTCAAAGGGAGGGGAAAGGGTGTGAAAATTCTAGAAGGGGGATTAGGGTGACATTTGGGATGTAAATAAATAAAATAATTAATTAAAAGAAACAAAATAAAAATGCTTACAAATTTTATAAAAATAACGTAGGGTTTAGGAGGAAATGGGGTGATATAATTTTAATCTAGAAAATAAAAATAATTTTAAAATGAATTCTAGCATAATCATTTAACAAAAAATACCAGAAACCGAGTGATGTTTATTACTAAAATTTGAGTAACAAATGATTCATTTGCTGTTCAATTTCCCTAATATACCAAATGATGTCTTTCCTATCTAGTTCTCAGTAGGAAATAATCACTTTCTAACGTCGATTTATAAATGGCACAAGAAATATACTTATTAATACACTGGTTTATATAGAATCATTCAGAGAAAGATATTTCATAAACCAAAAAATGAATTTGGGGGATTGTGAAGAGGCAAAATTAACTTGTACAAATACTAGCATAATTACATTAAATTAACTCCCTTCTATAAACTTGTTTATAACAAACATTACCCAGTCTTGTGTCATTAAAAAAATCTATAAATTTTGTACAATCTCATAAAGAAACATTGATGCCGCCTTTAAGAATGACGGATCTAGATTTATAGGCATTTTGAATTAATAAACAAAATTATAAAAATAGTTTTTTTCCTGAGGATTGGCCCCAAAGAGAAGAATTTTCTCTTCCTAAAATTACTTCCTGATATATCTGGCTGTTTACCTCAAACTATGTCAACTAACACAAGACTCATCGTTTAGAGGAATGTGCCCTGCCAACTCCAACTTGTGGCTAAGATGACAAGGTTAGGGGTTAGCTTAAAGATGTGTTTGCCTAAATAAAGGAAACATTCGGTAGTTTATGTCACTGTCCACATGTTTTCTAATGCCAACCAAACACTTGATGACAGTCACTATCTGAACAATACACCTTGGTTGGAGCAGTCCTGACAAATACAGTCTAAGAGGAGGACTGAGATCCTCCACCTGGCCAGTTGAATTTGAATTATTAACACCATCCACATGTCAGAATATCTCTGAGGGAAATGATAAGCAATTAGTAACCTGACTCAGTTATTTGCTTGACTTTCCAATGTGTAGCACTTGGCAAGAAATGTTATATTAAACATGCTTTCCTTTACTCTCTTTTCATAGAACTGAACATGTTCAAATGTGCTAAGTTCATGTCCTTGGGACAGTCAGCTTATAAATTCCTTTTTTAGATATGGAACAACAGCATACTGCAGAAATATTATATTACACACACATCTGTAATGGTGTAAAGGAAATCATCAATTTCCATTTAAAAGTGTTTTGAGTTCCAAATAAAAGATTTTCTGTAATTGGTAATTATTTTATTCAAAGTATTTATTTTATTCAAAGTCTTTCTCAATACATGCTTGACATTTTTTGTTTATAGCTTTACATTACTTCTCTTGGTTTTTTCTTAATCTCAATCCAATAGCGTAGGAAGTCTGAAGACTCATTGCTCTAGGACAGCTAATTACTTCCTGTCTCCTTTTAATGATAGTACATGAGGGTCACCTCCTCTTAGGAGAGTTTGTCACTTCAACAAATTTTTATCTGTTTGTTTTTAGTATCTATAATATTAACTCATGAAGGGTATATGAAGCACTGATGCTGGAATAACTAACTGTAGATTTTTCTTCTGTAATAAATCAGAAAGGTGTAATAAAATATAAGTGCTATATTCAAGAGAGCAAGAAGCAACATAGTAGAAAGTTAGAATGAAAATAGCATATGTTAAGAAGTTAAGTGAGAAAGATCAACATCCATAGCCAAACTACAATGTTGAAAAGTGATTCGATGATGTCAGCAATCTAACTTTTAGATCTCTTGGTTTCTTACACTTATAAACGATTTTATTTTGCAGGGCTGATCTCTAACAATACTCTTTACTAAATCATAATTCTTTAGAGAGTAACTGGTCTTAGGATGGGTTTATAATATCTTGGTAATGCTAGAAAAGAAGCTTGTGTCATGTCTAAAAGGAAGGTGAATCAATTTAAAATAGATTCTTCCAGCAAAATCAGTCATGAGCATTAATACATCTAAATATATTCTGGGACAAAATAAAGGTACAAAATGACATTAGTAGATGGATGTGCTCAAATGAGAAAGGTTAGTATAAATTACACAGGCAAGCAGTCGTAGAAGAGATGGGTAAGTTAGGCTGAATATTATTGTAATAGAGGAAAAATCACATCTGTGCATGTCTGATACATTTACATTTCTTCCATTAATCATGTACATTAGAAATGTTGAGCAATGCTTCTCTTTGCATAAGCAGAAAAGATAAAGAAATCATGAATAAATCAAAAAGTATTTGGGAGGGTAAGAAATTTACCAAGAACTCAAAAGACTGATCAATTCTGTCCATCATTTAGATTAGGTCAGTGAGAAAATAAGAAAGCTGTCCACATAATCAGTCCTTGGTCAAGTGTAGCTTCATTTATTGTCCTGGTGGTTGATAAGGCAAACATGCCAGTCACAAGCTTTAAGTCAGTTCACTCAGTTATTAATATCCAATGAAATATAACAAAAGCCTTTAAATAGTACATAAAATCTAAGTATGATCTGAATGTTATCAACAGATCATACTAACAAAGCAAATGAGTAAGTCTCTATCAAAGGGATGGACATTTTAAAATCAAACAAAAAAAATCAACAATAAAAGCAAGATTCAGAAACTGACCTGGGCACCCAAGATCTCTCAGATACTGAGCCACCAACCAGGCAACATACACCAGCTGATATGAGGCCCCCAACACATATACAAGCAGAAGACTGCCAGGTCTGTCCTCAATGAGAGAAGATGCACCTAACGCTAAAGAGACTTGAGGCCCCAGGGAGTGGGGAGGCCTGGTGGGGTAGGGTGTGTGGTTTGGGGGTATACTCTTGAAGACAGGGTGGGGGAGAGGAACAGGGAAGAGGAGATATGGAGATATGGGGTGGGGAAGGGTTGGGGGTGCAGACCAGGAGGGGTATGAAGTCTTGACTGTGAAAAAGGATTAAATAAAAATAAAAATAAACTATAATAATAATAATAGAAGAAAAGGAGGAGGAGGAGGAGGAGGAGGAGGAGGAGGAGGAGGAGGAGGAGGAAGGAAGAAGAAGAAGAAGAAGAAGAAGAAGAAGAAGAAGAAGAAGAAGAAGAAGAAGAAGAAGAAGAAGAAGAAGAAGAAGAAGAAGAAGAAGAAGAAGAAGCAGCAGCAGCTCTAGAGACTGGAGAAATTGTAGTGGATGGCTTTATGTCAACTTAATACAAACTAAAGTCATTAGAGAGGAAGGAGCCTCAATTGAGAATATGTCTATAAAATCCAACTTAGGATTTCTTTTGTAATTAGTGATTGATGGGAGATGGCACAGCCCTTTCTGGTGGTACCATCCCTAGGTTACTGGTCCTGGGTTCTATAGGAAACCAGGCTTAGCAGGCCATGGAAAGCTAGTCAGTAAGCAACACTCCTCCATGGCTTCCACATCAAGTCCTGCCTCCACTTTTCTGCCCTGTTTGAGTCCTTGTCCTTAGTTCCTTAGATAATGAACAGTGATAGGGGAGAGTAAGCCCTTTGCTCCACAACGTGTTTTAGTCATAGCGTTTCATCAGATCCATAGTGACTCAGCAACTGAGAAAATGTATCTGGATGCAAATGTTTGGGTACAAGTGAGGACCTACATGAAACTTGGTACCCAAGTCAAGAAAAATTATGCATGGGGGCAGGCATTTGCAAGTACCTCTAAGGTGGGGTGGAGACAGGGTCTCATGGACTCACTGATCACACAAGCTAAAACTGTAAGCTTCAAGTTCTGCATCTGAATTCATTCATTTTATATTCAATATGAACCAGAGTATGAGGGATTTTATCTGTCTTAATTCATTTAGCACAGTGCCTTCCAGTTTCATCTATATCATCAAAGAATTTTTTTGTTGTTGCTTAAGCAGGAATGGTACTTATTTTCTATCATCTTTACATCCAGTGGTTTGATTTTGAATCACTTTGGAAGAAGCAAGACAGATCTATGTGTAAACAGGAATCCACTGGCTAATAAAAGGTAACCTTTAAATCTGTTTAGAGAAGAGATCTTTTAGTCTTTTAACTAATGGAAGAGAATGATAGCTCTAAAAATATACAAAAAGTAATATTACTAAAACTTTGAATACCTATCAGAATAACTACTTGTTATACTTGAATGATAGCAAATAGAGAGTTTATGAATAATTAACTAAATCCTAGAAATGGTTTGAGTGCAAATGAAGTAATTAATTTTGGGGTACACTGTTTCTGTGCCCTTTCTCTTCTGCTTGTGGCACATAAGTCAATCACAGCTATAGTTTAATTTTAATAAAATTAGAAATATGTAATCCACTTCAGAGAGCTAAAAATGCTTTCAACTGCTTTATTATATTGACATAGTTAGAACACTGAGTTTTAAGCAAAGAACAAATATTAATAATTATGTCTGTCCCCGCCCATGCACAAAAGGCAGTCAGACATGAAAGAACTTTCACCAGGAAATATGTGCACGCTGCCTTGCCTCAATAGCTAGCAGAAATCATCTTCTCAGTAAGACCAGGCCTGTATTTCCAGAAACACTGTTCATATAAAGGTCCTACAGAAGGTGAGGTCAGAGGCAGAAATATCCAAAGAACCCAGGTAGTATCAGTGCTCCTTGGTTTTTGCCAGTGTTTCCAGAGATAGGCCATGCCTATTATTTCTGACCTGTCATTTAACCTAGCTTATACCTGGATCACTTCACATGATTTCAGGGTAATATATTTTTTAACAAAGCTAGAAATTTGGAGTGTGAAAATCCAACCCATTAATAATTTCATGCTCTGGCATCATTATTTAACATACTCTAGCTTCAAGTGTTTGTCATTATTGTAGGCCCGTTTACATTTATCTGGACACTAAAGAGGATTCGACATACTTAAGTACTTGCTATATAATAAATACATTCTCGGTTTTCCCAGTTCATTAGCATGAATTAAAAATGTGCATAATTTAATCTTCTTAGGTAAGAGTTGGTTGTTCCCCTTCAGAAGTATAGTGGTTATCCCTCATGCCAGTGTACCCTTTAGATTTCCCACTATACAGTGTGTAGTTGAACAATAATCTTGTTTGTTAAGGCTGAAACCATCATTAACCTTTGTTTTTACTTCCGCGTGAAGCTCCTAGCCAATTACAGAGGAGCCAGCATCTAAAGGAGATGCTCATCTGACTGATTCTACTGACTCAGAGCTTCATCTCTTTTATAAATTTAATTTAATTTAATTTAATTTTTATTGGATATTTTATTTATTTACATTTTAAATGTTATCTCCTTTCCCGGTTTCCCCTCTGCAAATCCCCTACCCCATTCCCCCTCCCGCTGATTCTACGAGGGTGTTCCCCCACCCACCCACTCATCGCCATGGCACTCCTCTACACTGGGCCATCGGGCCTTCACTGGACTAAGGGCCTCTCCTCCCATTGCACAAGGCCATCCTCTGCTACATATGTGGCTGGAGCCACAGGTCCCTCTATGTTTACTCTTTGGTTAATGGTTTAGTCCCTGGGAGCTATGGGATGTCTGGATGGTTGATAGTTGTTCTTCCTACGGGGTTGCAAACCCCTTCAATCCTTCAGTCCTTTCTCTAACTCCTCCATTGGAGTCTCTAACTCCGCTTAGTTCAATGATTGGCTGTGAGCATCCGCATCTGTATTTAAAAGGCTCTGGCAGAGCCTCTCGGAGCTTCTTTTATAAGGCATATTGATTGGTGTAGTCCCATTTAGCCTTGCTGAACTGCTTTTCGCACATGGCGCCTGCATGAGATGAAGGCACCAGGTTGTCTTCAGCCTGGTCTAAACCACAGTCTATGAATTCACCAGGGTTTATGAGCCTTCTTTCCATTTTCTTCACACGTGTTTTCACTAGGAAATAGCGCCCCTAACAAACCCTACCTAGGCACCAGCTTTTTGGAGAATCTGTACTAAAACAGGAATACAAATGGCTATATTCAGTGATGTAATGACAATGATTTCAGTACAAAAGTCTAAATTCTTTAGTGGACTACTGAGTTAATTCTCTGAAAGACCTTCACAGGCTAGCAGAGAGGAGGACACTTAGTACTGTACATTACTATCTCTTTAAAGGCTACATTAAATCCATTAAAAACAACCCCTTTGCAAAGTCTAATGCTGCCATTAGTGGAAATAATGACAACTATAGGTTTAGAATTCAAAGATAACCCTTGTGTAAAATCAACCATAAAATATGTTTCATAAACTATATGGCTTTCTTGTTAAGAGCAAGTGCCTCAGAAAACAGTAGGACAGAACTATAAAGCTCTAATGGGGTTAAAATAACACTAGCCAAAGAGGAAAAAACTTTAATGCAGTTTCAATAACAAAAACAGGGTCCAGCATCCTAAACTGATACAATAATAATAATAATAATAATAATAATAATAATAATAATAATAATAATCTATTCCAGGCATCAAAATCTCAATATTTCTATTGTTGGAGAGGACTCTTTCTATATCCTTATTTAAGCATTTTAAAAGGCCCATTGGAGGTTGTCAACAGAGCACATCAATTGTTGGTTTCATCTGTTGTCCCACTGTACAGTTTCCTACAGTAGACAGCTCTTAGAAGAAACTCCCAAGTAACATCTTTAAATATTCATGTAGTTAATTATTTTTACTGAAGTACCCACATTTGTAAAAATTGACGACATTGTTCAAGAATTAAATATGCAAGCAGACAAAGTATATCTCTGAGACATATGTGATCTCCACAACACAGAAAAAGTTCCTGTCGCCTTATCTTGTTTCAATTAAATCCAGGCGTAGTTTATCTTCAGGAGAATCATGATCTAAGTAAGTTTTAGAAGTTACACCTGTCAATCTTACTTAACAAACTTGCAGAGATCACTATCAAAAGAATTTTTGTAGGCTGAAACATCAGTGAAATTCCCTTAGCGGTCATAGAAGCAGACTTACCCCTGCTGGGAAAGCAGGTGATATAAAATATCTCTTCATTGTCACATAACCCACAGCCCACAGGGAGACAGGATCCACAGCACTGCTGTCCACAATATGACTTTCAGGAGTACAAATAGTAAGTTATGTAACTCACCACTAAAGGTCACACCATTCGTTTCCTCTTAGATAACCAAAATGATATCCCATTGTTTTACACCAAAGAACATTAGGTGGTAGCTGCTTGAAGGTCTGTATTAAAGAGAATTCTGAATATAAACCAATGAATAAGAGGAAAATGTGCTTGGAATAACCAGAGATGACTAATAGACACATGTGGTCTGGGTTCTCCGTATACATAGTAATCATCCCTGAATTACTGTGTCCCAACTGAAGCTGATGTAAGTTTCCCTTCTATATTTCAAGGTGCATGGGGTGTTTAAGATAAGATTGAAGCAACTAGAAACATAAAGCTAGGTCCTGGGCGATCATTTAGAATTAGATTAATGCTGTCTTATACAGAGATGATGTCTGAGGTCCATAGTCTAAGCTTCAGGACATTTTTTATTACACATATTAAAATTTATTTGCATATATGTGATATATGATACAGCATTCCAATACAGTGAATCAGAAAGCAAGTATAAATAAAACAACAATTTGCATTCTGTAAAATACCAGCCATAATCAATACACAAAGAACTTGTAGGGTAAAAAGAGATAAAAAATTAGAAAATATATAAACAACATAAGAGAAAAATAAAATTAAATTAAAAATATACAAAGCCGTGACACACATTATGAGACAAGCAACTTGCAAAGATACCATTGAGTTCATCTTCTGTTGGCCATATACTGCTGGACATGTAGCCTACCTCTTAAGGACTCTCTTCCTAGCAACTTGTACTTTTATGACATCGTCTACAAAAATCAACACTATCCTGGTGCAGGTGAGGCTGTGACTACAACTTGTCCGATGTCCAGATATAAATAGATGAATAATTTTGAGCAAAATCTTCTGGATGAAAAGAAAAAGATATTGTAACAAAATAATAATCTTCTCAGAGTCTCGGAACTCTCAGTAAATATATTTTGCTTTTGAAGCAGTGCATTTCCAACAAGTCTCTCTACTCAGAGATCTCATAAAATAGATTCCTTATTACCTCTAAGGTAAAAACAAAAATATACGACATATAATATATATTATATAATATATAATTATACATGTATGAATATATGTATGTATTATATATATATACATTATATATATGGTATGTGTGTGTGTTTAAAAGAAAAAGTTTCCTTACTAGAAGCCGATGACTTAAATAAGAACTTATGTGCACATTTTCTGTAGTCATGCAACTGTTTATCTGCTCACTCCTCAAATGCTTCCTGCAGAATGTAAACACCATGTGCTTCATAGAACACAGCACATAACAAAGCATTAAAAAGCATATAACAAAGACAGGCTCTCTAAATATCCAGAGTGCAGCTAAGGAGCAGACAGATCACAAAAATACCTTCATTCAAAACGCTTATCGAACAGTAGAGGTGGCTGCGTGCGTTACATAGGAGAAAGCATAATTAACTGTTTGTCTCCGTGAAGTCAGGCGTCGGACTATTAGTCACCTGACTCTATCTGCCCTTGGGGGTTGGAAGTGAGGCAGCACTGAGTCATTGACACAGACTCCAGGAACAGGTGAGAAATGCCACAGCAAACTCATCTGAACACTGCTGCAAACCCCTTTAATACCCTCCACCTGCGCCCCATGGTTCCCAAGAAAGATCTCTTCTAAAGAGCAGTCGTGATTGGCGGGCATTGTGTGCACCAGCAATCCTCGGTCTCTCAGGTAGTCTTCAATTAGGTCCTCCTGCAGGACATGCTTTTGCAGCCTCCCCACTCCCTGCCCAGCGTTTACTTAGAGATGGCCCCCCACCATTCCTGCTAGAGTCAGGCAAGGAATAACTAACAGTGTTTAGTCTTTAAAAGATTTACCAAGTAATCAAGAAGTGCTTTAAATCTTTTTATGAATTAGCATATGAAAATACATAACAGAAAGCAGCATGGAATGAAGCAGTTCGTTGGTAAGTTAGACAGGGAAAGAAGAAGCTACATGGAACTGAGCTCATGGAACTGAGTTCATAGGCACCGTGAAAGAGCATGGGTATTTATCTGTAGGATGTGATGGAAAAATGTTTATTAGTAGTGTGGCATGTCTGCAATGGTTTATATATTTCATATTCATGTTTCAAAATATCTTTGTTTAAAAAAAGCATCTTTCTAGACAACAGAACAGTGGGGTACTGGAAAGATTGAAACTTCATTGTTACTGAAGAAATTACTTGAAAATTCAGTAAGGATGTGGTAACTTTTTCCATGACTCTGGCATTACCCAGAGGAGCATAAAGTCTGTGCTTATGTTATGTGTCTTTGTTATGTGCAAATTAGACCAGAGCAGAACTAGGCCTGGCTGAGAAAGATGAGATCTGAACTACTAAATTAATTAATTACTGAACTAAACTAACTAAATTAATCTTTCTCCTTCTCCTCCCTCTCTCCCTCTCTTTCCCTCTCTCCTCCCTCTCCCTCACCCCTCCCCCTCCCCCTTCCAATCCCCCTTCCCCCTTCCAATCTCCCCTCCCTCTCCCTCTCCCTCTCCCTCTCTGGGTTTGTGGACTGATGGTAGCATGTTGAGGACACTCTTAGCTTGATCCTAAGAATGATAAAGACAATATTAGCAAAAACAGTAGGACATTATTTTACAATGGTAACTTTGGTTGTCCCTTATAAGCAGTGAATAATCATCTCCCTCTTCCCCTCTCTCTCCCTCTTCCTCTCCCTCTCTCTCCCTCTCCCTCTCCTTCTCTCTCAAACAAGAAAGAAGACAATATGGCCCAGGATGTTGCCTCTGCCATGAATTGAAAACATTGAAGCAATTGCCTAGAGAGGTCATCAAGATGGACTCTGATCCAACTGTACAAGAGGGTGCTGATGAAGGACTCCCGCATCCTGGTCAACTGATAATACTGAAGCTTCTTATATATAAGATGTAGCCTTTTATATAGAAACAACTATATCATAGCGGGGACATGGATTAGAAGACACCTATGAAGATGTGACTCAGTCTAAAAGGAAAGTAGCATTCAAAGGGATGTGGGGCCCTGCACTTCAGTATCATCCATGTAGAAAGTACCACTCCAAATGATGTGGACCCAAACACATTGTTATCAGCCCCTCAAGATGGAGAAGAATTATTCTGAAGGATGTGGACTCCAATATATCAACATCAGCCTTGAAGGCCTGGGAAATTACAATGCTAACAAGGCCAGGTAAGCCACCACTAGTTCCTGACTTGGAAAAACCTAGTGTGAAGGTAGTCTTTATTGTATCTTTATGGAGGCATAGAGATGCAGCACCCATGCAGGGTCAAGTAAGAACTGGTGACAGGTGCAAGTAGAGACTGGAATGCCGCCCTTGAGAAGAAAATGTTTTTCTCACTTGGCCTTAAACTATGTTCTGCTGTGTCCTGTTTCTGTAGAAGCGGTTCTCACGCTCTCTTGGTAATGGCGAGTATACTTTGATAATAAGAAGAGGGGTGATTTGGTATGTGAATATTTTGAGAAGAAACCTTTGTTTAGTCATATCTCTTTGTTTAGTCTTGTCTCAGTTGTTCCTGATATCATGGGAATAACGATCTTGTGGTATCTTGCCAAAATGGAAATTGTAGTGATGCATATTCATATCTATATAAGGATTAATAAAGCTTGCAACTGCGTGCAGTTGCTTCTGCCTTTGCTCTGCACCCCCTGTGTCCTGGTGGTTCGCAGACATACCCAGGGCCCCCAACGCACAAGACGTTGTCATATCTTGAGCTTGTGCATTCAACCATCCATAGAATTTCAGGTACAGGAAGATAATCAGCTTCCCCCTGCTGTGAGTGGGGCTTCTCTTCATTGAAAGGAATACACGGGTAGTGAAATGCATGATCTTAAGTGTATACATCCAATTACAACTACTGTGCAGAGGATTTGCATGTTCTAACTTTCCATTTCTGGAAGAAAATTAATCAGAGATGGATTTGTGGATTGATGGTAGCATGTTGAGGACACTCTTAGCCTGATCCTAAGAATGATAAAGACAATATTAGCAAAAAGAAATAGTAGAATGACATTATTTCAAAATGGTAACCTTGGTTGCCCCTTATAAGCAGTGAACAATCATCTCTCTCCTCTCACCCATAGATCTATTCTTCTAGAACTTAGGACTGGCTTTCCCAGTGCCATCCCAGAGGCCACAGTTGCTATTTAAGGTAATCACAACCATGAAAACATACAACCAAGGTTTAATATTCATCCAGAATCCCTGTATGTACTGGCAGGGGAGAAGTGATAATGACAAATATTAAACCCAACAGTGTATATAGACCTCCCCATTATATACTATGATTAGTATACTGTTAGTACACTAAAGTTATTTATAATAATGCAAATACATTCTAAGTAAGTACTGGTTGTATTTTTATGGCTCTCTGTAGAGTCAACTTCCTCACCGACATTATTTTTGTTCTGTTTAAAATGTTGCTTTCCTTCTCATAAATACGCTGCCACTGTTCCTCTTGCTTTTAAGATTTTGTGAAAATTTTTAGTCTGAAAAATGTTTTATACTTTGGGAAAGTAATTTCTACCTGAAGAATTCTAAGTTGACATGTTTTCGCACCAAGTGTTTCGTCCATACAATCAAAACCACTCTCAATGCTGTTCAACAGAACCACTTGGTATATGCTCATCCTGCCTTCAGAAAAAACAGGCTTTTTCCTGAGCAGTCTTTCTCCTTCTGTTGGGAGCCCAAGTACGTGTACATCCAGCTGAATATTTAATGAAACAATTCTGAAGATTTCTAGATTCTCTGTGCTTCTTTATCACCCACATTTTACCCACAAATTTTTAGCCATTTTGTTCTCAACAAATCTGTTCAACTCCACAAACTGCCAAAATCAGTTTGTTTGATTGGTTGGTTGGTTGGTTGGTTGGTTTTTTCCCCTCTGTTCTACAAAATGAAAATTGCCTCTGGGCAGAAAACACTAGTTTGGAGGCATTATATTTTTCATATTTTCTTCCTCAGTTCCCTGCTATACTATCAGAAAACAGCTGCGTTTAATTGTTTGAAGTGAGAGGAGAATTCGAGACCCTTCTATTCCTACACTTGATAGCAACAGACACCTTTCATGTCTCTCAAGAGTCTTGTATATTTGTGTGTGTATGCCTTGAATTCCTATGCAGTATTCCTATGTCCAACAGCACATCAAAGGTGTTCATCAACTTTCCAGTTGATAAGTGTTTTCTAGTTAGATTTTACCTGTTAGACTAAAGGTTTTTTAAACTATTCATATTAAATATGTATGAATGTATATGTGAATATATGGCATACATATATATGAATATATATAACTAACATATTCATATATAATTCAAATGTAAAAGCATTTGTATTCAGGTACATTTTTATTTCTCTTGGGTATTAACTTGGGTAATGGAATTACTACATTGTAGAAGAATACATATGTACATTATATTTTAAAAGTTTTACTGTTTTGTATGTCCATCAGTAGTGCATGAACTCTGCAGTTTTCTATATCTTTGTTACCATTTGATATTTCAGCCATTTTAGATTTTAGCCATTCTAATTTGTTTTAAACTGTATTTAATTGGATTTTTTGTTATTTAATTATTTAATTAAATTAATGCAATTAAATGTGATTTAATTGCATTTTCACATGATTGTAATCATTTAATTTAAGCACTTTTTAAAATTTTTATTAAATTTATTTATTCACCTTATATATCCAATATCATCCCTCTCCCTCCTCCCAGTACTCTGACATGCAGATCCTCCCCCAATCTTTCTTTCCCTTCTCCATCGAGAAGGAGGATCCCACCTCTAGGTGTCATGCCCATCTCCAGGCACATCAAGTCACTGCAGGACTAGGTTCATCCTCTCCCACTGAGGCCAGACAAAGCTTCAGTTAGGGGAACAGGATCCACAGGCAGGCAGGGAACAGATTCAGGAACATTTCCCACTCCTGTTTTGGGGGGCACTTACAAGAAGACTAAGCTGCTCATCATCTGCTTCGTAAGTGCCAGAAGCCTTGGTTCAGCCTGGACTTGCTCTTCGGTTGATGGTTCAATCTCTGGGAACCCTCAAGGGTCCAGGTTAGCTGATTCTGTTGGTCTCCCTGTGGAGTCCCTGTCCTCTTCAGATCCCTCAATCTTTCGCCAACTCTTCCATATGACTCCCTGAGCTCCATCTAATGTTTGGCTGTGGGTCTGTGCATTGTTTTCCTTTGGGTGCTCAGTTAAGACTCTCAGAAGTCAGTTAAGGTAAGCTCCTGTCTGCAAGCATAACGAACAATCATTAACACTATGAGGGATTGATTCTTGCCCATGGGATGGGTTCTCAATTTGGGTCAGTCATTGATTGGCTACTCCCACCATCTCTGCTCTTTATTGCTGCACATATACCAGCAGGACACATTTTGGGTCAAAGATTTTGGGAGTGGGTTGTTATCCTTATTGCTCCCCTGGGAGTCCTGCCTTGCAGTAGAAAGTAGCCACTTAGGATGCATGGAAGAATATACTTTTTCAAGTGTCTTTAGTTGACTTTTCCTTCTAGTTTAATTTTGTAGGTAATTCGAAGCATTTTTATCAGTTATTATCATTATAAGCATTGCGGTCATGCCAACTCTGCTAGACATACCTGAGACCTGCAGCAGCTCTTCTTGTGTTAAGACTAATGGATTCTTACACTTAGTGCTTAGATATGAAAGTCGGGGCCCCTGAGGCTCATGAACTGAATACTTAGTTCCCAGAGCAGCAGTATTCAGTGTTATAGCCATGTAGTGGTGAGTCTATCATGGGAGCTATAACCTCATCCCTGGATTCATCCATTATTGGATGAATAGCTTTAATGGGCTATTCAGAGGTAGAGATTAATTAAAAGATGTGGAACACTGGGATGTGATAGTATGGGTTTCTTTGGTCACTCATCTCTTTTCTCCCTCTTCCCTTCTCTATTCTCTAGTCCTTGGCTCCCATGAGATAAGTACCTTCTCTACAAAAATACTAGCACCAGGAGGATGTCCCGTCTTCCCAGAGACCAGCTGCCTTTGTGCTTTTACCATAAACCAAAATAATATTTTTGTGCTTCGATTCTCATTAGAATATTTTCATGCAATGGCAAGATAAATAATCCCTAACCTGCATGCAGACCCTACAATTTGACCAAGAACTTACAACATGACCCTGGAGGCTTAAACTTGAACATATTCTTTCATAGCCCAACAAGACCGCCAGATATGCCATGATTGTCTTTGAAAGAACCTCATGTAGTGTTTTCCACCATTTTTATAGATCTAGTAAACAGTTGGCTCATACATTGTTCTTAGGCCCATTGTTGTTTCCAGACAAAAAGTTAAATCTAATCCATGTTGCTCCATTATGCAAAACAAAAATGTTTCCTTACATTTAACCCCAGATATGTGTCAAGAAATCCATTCCTCCTGCTCCCTCTTCCACCAAGTTGCCATTTTGAAGCTTCCTATTTATCAGGAGAATCTACTTGTCTTGTGATTTTGAAAAGTCTCCTCAAAGAGATACTTGCTACTTCTTAGGATCTGCCTCCCAAATCTCAACTCTGTGATAAAACATCAAATAACATTGCAAAGTTTACTAGTGTCACATTAAAATTATATACAAACAATAAACTTCATATAATTCATGAATGAACTGCAAAGAATATTAAAATAGGACACAAAACTAGGCAATTATTCACAGGCTTTTAAAATGCATGAATATAGTGATAAAATGATCTCTATTCAGGTACAAAAATCTTATGTGTCAGTCAAAAGCAATATTATATATGGATCTGACAAAAAATCAGTGTACTAAATGACATCTGACAAATGTGTGAGGAACTGCAAAATGTATTAAATGCTATTTTTAACAAATCCCAATTTAGTTCCAAAAATGTATATCATAATCCAGAACATAAATATATAATAATAAAGCCAAAGCATAAGTAATAGAATCTGTTCTAAAGTTTTATAAATAAGAGAAAAAATGACAATAATGGGAACCATACAGATATTATTAGTATGTTTTAATTTAAAGCTATATTATGAATATATATTCATATATATATAATTTCATATATGTATGAAAATTAAAAATCCTTAGGTCAAATTTGGTAAATTTGGGTTACACATATTATAGAATAAATCAAAGTATTTGTGAATATTACCCACCTTTTTTCACAGAGTTTCTTCCTCTATTACATTAAATTGCTCTGCATATTTTGAGTTTCTTCTTACTGTCATTGACCTAGATTTCTTAAAACAGAGATCGGAGTTGAAGGGACACTTACCACTGTACTACTACAATTCAATAATATTGTTCGTCTTCTACCTTATGAATGTTATTGTAGAAATTCTGTGTTCATTTTCAGGTGTCAATGGGCACAGTTTATATAACATGGGAATAAATGAAAATATAACTGAGATTTAAGGACTAGACTGTTGGGGAGAGGGAAGCAAGGGGGGGAGGGTTGGGAGGGGAACACCCATAAGGAAGGGGAGGGGGGAGGGGGATGTTTGCCCGGAAACCGGGAAAGGGAATAACACTCGAAATGTATATAAGAAATACTCAAATTAATAATAATAAAAAATATATATAAAAAAAAAGATTCTCAAAAGCACTTTTCATCCTTCTACATGGATATGATCATGTTTTAAAATCAGCAAAGACCTTGAATTCTTCCACAGTAATAATGTCGCATAAATTGGAATAAGAAACTCTGAATAACTTGATTTTAGATTTTTTATTTAATGCTTCAAAGTTTTTATGCAAGTACATATTGTACATTAAACACCTTTTCTCCCATAGCTCTGAGTCTCCTTTTCACACTCTCCCCTCCCATATGTACCTTTGCCCCCTTGGCAGTTTCAGCTCTCTAGTTACATACATACATTATTTCACGTGTCCATGTGAAATCTAGGAATCACAAATGACAATAATGCCCATCATTTGCCCTTCAAACACAAGCTTTGTTACCTCTGGTTACATCTATTTTCAGGAAAAAGATATAATTTCCTAAATGATCTCTCATTTCTATGCCAAGTATTCTTTTGTTGTAGGGATGTGATTTCTTTTCTAAATTAATTTTGGTCAATGGAAGCATTCTTGGAAAGAAATGAAAGCTTCCCAAGATGACTTCTCAGACTGAAGCATTCATTTGAAGATGAGCACTGCAGTGTGTTATAATATTTGTAGCATGTGTTTTAGCTGTCATTTTAGGTTTGGAAGCAGAATGTTTTTAATCAGAAATGATTTTAGGAAATTAGTTAATAGATATACTGTCTCCAATTAAACTTCTTTCTCTTGAATCTACATCAATCTTTCTGCCTCTCTTTATGGCATCACAATGACCACTTCATTCTATCTCCAATCTCGGGTTCCAGGCTTCTATTAGGTTCCATGACACATCAAAATCTTGGCTTCTCATCTCCATTTTTCTTTTTGAGCTCTTTTACTTTCTCTAATTTGCAATGTTGGAAGTCCTGCAAAAGTCAGTCTTTGAGTCTTTTTCTTTACTAACACAGCTATTCTGTAAATGGTCACATCCAATCCCTTTCTTTCAAATGCCACCAGTAAAGTAGACATGGTCCAAATCTATGCTTGCCACATTTCGTTTAACCATCTCCATCTGAATTAGTCTAACAGACATCTCAAAACTACTATAACTTGGTCATCTCTCAGAAACACTGTCTTTCAATCTTCTCACTTCATTAACAGATCTATCATTTTCTAGTTGTCTAGAAGGGGAAATCTTGAGAGAGATCTTTGTCTTTTCATGTTCTTTTCAGCTGTAGTTTCATCAAGTCCATCAAGTACAATTGCCTACCCTTTCAAGTTTATCTAAAATCCCCCCACTTCTCTCCACCTGTGCAGCTGACAGTCTTGTCCAAGCACCTGCATTCTTGCCTATGCGGCTGAATTTTGTTCCTTTCTATTATCGTTATTTCTTTCCTTACCTTGGCAGATTTTCTCAACAAAGACTCTGCAATAGTCTTCGTAAAATACAAGTGAAATTATGTTATTACTCTGCCCAAAACTATCTAATAGCTTCCAATTTCACTTCAAATTAAAGCCAGACTTCACAGTGGCTAAGCTCTCACATGACTCACTCTACCTCAATTTTCAAAATTGTTTCTTATTGGTTTCCCTGATGGATTGTCATGTTATTCCTATAGCACACAGTAATGCTTCCTCCTGAAGTCCAAGAGTCACTTTATTAAGGAGGCTTACAACTTGAATATATTGCCTTTAGTCTAAGAGGTTTGTTCTTTTGCAGTCTTTCAATAATGAGTTTTGTGGCCACCCTATCTAAACTTTTAGTAGTGTACTCCCTTGTTGAATTCCTCAATGTACTTATCACTATTCCTGGAAGATAATCTTTAAAAATTTGTCTGTTATCAATGACATTTTAGAATCTGAAGAATTTACCAATAGGCAACAGTATCTACTTCTGAGTGGTTGAGCATATCTATGAGAAAATAATTAATCTATCTAATATTAATATATTTTCACAATATTACTTCTATCTTTTGAGCATTATTGTAGAAATTCTGTGTACATTCTAAGGTGTCAGTGGGCACAGTTTATATAACATGGGTATAAGTTAAAACATAACTAAAATTTAAGATTCTCAAAATCACGTTTTACCCATCTGCATGGATATGATCATGTTTCAAAATAAACAAAGATATTGAATTCTTCTACAATTATTATGAATCACATTAGCAGTAGCAACAACAAACACTCATGTGTAGGACTTAAAGTCTTGTAATTGGATAAAAAAGAGCATTAGTATAATAAAGTCATCAGAGAACTGATTTAAAATATAAAAAGTATTAAGGAATAAAGAAGAAAAGGACATTTTTTCAACTTACTGGAAGTTATATACAAGAAAACATCAACTATAACTATAGCACTGTGTGAGTGAGTGAGTGTGTGTGTGTGTGTGTGTGTGTGTGTGTGTGCGCGTGCGCGCGCATGCGCACTCATGTGCCTGTCAGAACCCTAGAGCTAAAGTTATAAGACACTGTGAAAGTTTGAAGGAAGAATAAGACTTTCTTTAATGGCTGAGCCATCCTTCCAGTCACTCATATACTCTTTACCAGGATCACAAATACTATTTTTTAAAAGTCTTTATAAAGCTAGGCTTTGTTATGAATAAAATGCTATAAAATGTTATGCTATAAAATCTGAGTAATTTACTTCACAGACTAAAGCCCTAAAATTAGTTTAATAAAAATCATTAACATAGGGGATTTAATATGCAGCACCTTAATTAGTTGACTATAAAAACTGTTATCTTTTTTTCTCAGCTAAGGTACATCTAAATTAAATACTTGCTGTGTGAGAATACACTGTAAGGGATATGATGGTTTTAAATATTCAGATACTTAAACTTGAAGCTGTTTGAATTTCTTAGTTTTTCTGATGCTGTATCTAACTCTCATAACTGTCCAGGCATTCCTTACATTAGGGCCACTCCCAAATTTGCCAGATACCTCAAGATTAAATTACTCAAATGCCCTTTGAAAATCTGGACATGTGGTAATGTACGCCACCCTCATTTCTCAATTCTGAGATTTCACAAAAGCACCCCAATAAGAACAATATACAAAAACTAAAAAATTTCTTTATGTGTACTATAAATCTAGTATCCTATAGAAGGTCAGGATGTTCTTTCAGAGGCCATATTTTTTAAAAAAGGAAGAAGACAAGGAAAATATTTCATCATAATAATGGTTTCTATAACTGCTCTTTTTGATAGTAGGGCACCCATATTGTAGCCTAGTCATTGTTGAAAATATAGGACTGTGGAGATAGGCAGGTCAGGAAAGTGCTTGCTATAAAAGCAGTGGGTCCTGAGTGTGAGTCGCATAACATACATGAGAAAGCTGGGGATGATGGCATGCTTGCAATCCCAGCACTGGGTATTAGATACATCCATTCTGCATAACCACAAAAGCTCTCTCTGCTCCCCCCTCCCAAAAGACCTGTCTATGCTTAGGCTAATGTCATTCAATCATTTAGCATTTCCCTATTGAATCTCCAAAAGAATATTTCATTAGGGCCTGGATATTACTTCCTCTATTCACAACATATCCATACTTTCTATGTTCATTTTTAAGGTCACTTAGAAATCTCTTCCCATGTATACCGACCTGCTAAGGTTTTCTCCCACAAGCATATAATTTTCCTTCATTTTTACCAAAATCCTACCTATTCATTAACAATTATTATGATTTTAATCTTTTCAAGGATTACTCTATGTTCCATTTTTAAATGTCAATTCCATTTTCCATCTCAGAACACCAGAAACTTCCTTATCCAAATTTTGTTTCTTATTTATTTATTCTAAATATGTTTACTAACTGCTCATAATGTAAGACATAAACCTTAGGTGCTGCTGATTCTGAAACAAACAAGGTAAAATCACTACTACTGTCACAAAGCATTCTTCTCATTCATAACCCAAGATTAATATCTTAGTGACTGAACAAATTGCCATCACTCAAGTATGTTTCCCCAAACATATTTTGTATGTATACTTATTTCATATTTACAAATTATGTCACTTATTTTGTATTATTTCTATATCATCTGGTTCATAGGCAGGATTCATAAAAGGCAGGTAAGTTAAAATGGATAAAAGTGTACATGAGACTAAATTTAAGATGAAATGATTTTCTCTTTTGTCCCCTGTCTTTATACTTCAAGAAAGATTAACAATATGAAAGGTGGCATTTGATTCTAGAATTCAAAACAGCATTTCTCATAGATCTTTATTTAAACTTAAAAATAAAATGTCTTTAAAGACTAATACATTTAATAGATGACAGTATCTCTCTAGGGAACAGAGACCTTAAAAGGTTGTCCAACATTTTATTAACAAGCTCCTTCTGTAAAGTTTCTTCCAATCTTTTTGTTTTTCTTTTATTTTCTTTTTAGAGTCTCAGCAAAATTCTTTCCAATGCTTTACCCTTTGCAATATCTTTACAATAATATAGATCTATAATATATAATTATATATAAACTACTATCTAATGCAAATAACCAGATAAACTTCATCCATGAAGATCTTCGATTAACTATAGCAGTAATGACAATGGTGTTCCTGTTAAATAATTGAATACTATAAAAAAAAAAACCTCTGTAAATGACAAAGGCAAGGTATATCCAAGTTTTAGAGGTGTAGAAAAATGTTAGGTAATCTCAGCCAATACAGTGGCTCATCAATCAAATAAAAATCAACTTCAACTATTGTCCTAAATTGGTTTTTTTCTTGCTTGGACCCTGCATTTTCAGAATTGCCTTCTCCTAATCCTAACTTGTTGTTTAAAGACCATATTATTTATTGCCTTGGGCAAAACATTCAAAATAATAACAGTGTATACACACGCACACACACACACAGAGAGAGAGAAAGAGAGAGAGAGAGAGAGACAGAGAGACAGAGAGACAGAGAGACAGAGATAGAGACAGAGACAGAGAGATAAATGCACTCCTATATACACATTCTTATTTAACAGAAAAAAACAATCTCAAAAGGTGAGCCATAAACACATATACATATAAGCAACACTACATGGATCCATCAGGTTGTATTTATGTATTATCAATAATAATTAAAGAAAAAGGGTAATTAAGATTAAGGAGTGGAAGAGATACAAGGGAAATTGAATGGTAGCAAGGGAGGTGTAGAAAAATATAAATATGCTTATTGTGTATGAGATTCTTGAAAAATAATTAAAATTTAAACTTAAAATTAAAATAAATACTTCTAGTCCAAGAACCTGTAGCTAAGGAGATTATAGGCAATAGGGGAGAACTTACTCTCATGTTGTTAAAAGAAAATAGTATCAAACAGACTCCTAATGACTCATTGTTATACCAATAGATTGACGCATCTCTTGACCCTCACCAGAGAAGCTTCTATTTACAGTAGATGGTGATTAACACAGAGAACCACAACTGGCCAGGATCCAGAGAAGAGACTACAGAATGGCTTAGTCTTAAATGGAGTATCTATAATGCAACTTTTCATTCCATGGTTCAGGCTCACTGCAGAAGATAAGTTACAAAAACTGTTAGGACAAGAGGCATTGCATGAGTATAAGGAAACAACATCCTTGGACACAAGAGCACAGTTGCACATATAACGACATGCACAAACACCATGCCACCTCAAGCCAAATCAAATCCCAGTAGGTAGTGGGGAGGTGGACAGGAAGACACACCCTCTAGCCTAGAAGCTATAAGCAGCTCTTAGCTTCTTGGAGAGGAATAGGCTGTGTTTGCTTGTTTGCTTGCTTGCTTATTTGTTTGTTTTTTTAACAAGTGTTGCCACTGGTAGAACCAGGCTCAGGTGGAAAGCTGCACAAAAAGTCTTGTTGGGTAAAATAGTGAGAGAAAATAAGGTTGGGTAAATAAGGAAAATTAGGAATCTGAAAGGAGTTGGGGAAATGCTAATATGATTAAAACTCACTGTATAAAATATAGAATAGAGCTAATAAAAGATAAAAAAGAAAAAGAATGTTGGAAACAAGACAAGTAAGATAGTTTTATTCTAGTAATACTACTCATACATTATACATCATTTTTCAAAAGTTTTCATTGTTTTATTTTCTAGGCCATGATACATTTAAAACATAAGTATTTTCCAAAGCAGTAATCCTACCCATAGTCACAGTTTGCTGAAAGGAACATGAAACTTCCTACACTCTTCCCATCTTATTACCAGACTTGCAGCTCAGTCAGCCAATGTCTCTGAGGTCTCCCACACTCTCAAAAGCCTGAATTTCTGAGTGTTTCCATCCCTTTTTCTTAATGAAGCCCACAGACAAGCCAGTAGGCAGAAGGATGATGATGTTGACTTCCTTTAACTACGACTTAACATTTTTTCATAAACAACACAACTTCTTTCATATGTGTGGCTATTTTTCTTTCCTTTGTTGTTCATCTTGGTTTCTTATATTCTAAGCTACAGAGTGAACAGTGTTTTATAAGATGCTGGAACATAAGAAAGAAAATAAGGTGACATAGCAATCTTAAAAGAGAAAAATTTTTCAAAGGATATGTTACCTATAAATCATAAATTCAAGATTAAAGTTCTTAGCTTACTCACATAGTGAAATGAATTGTTAATTTTTTAAAACACATGTCCAGATCACAGAAAATGTTCTTAGGCAGACTCCCTGTAGGATTCAAATGGGCTCTTTATTAATCCAACATGGAGAGAACAGTCCATGTGGAAACATATAAGGAGTTCAGTGTTTGTTGGAGTAAGAGAGAAGCTGAATGAGGAAGCCAGGAATAATCTGGCCTTTCCTCAGTTTTCAGGACATTGTTGATGCAGAAGATAAGGATGTCAATATTTCTACAGACTCCAGGGATTGGTAATACAGAGTGAATTTTCTCTTCCCAGAGAGCTAAAGTCAAGCTGTAACTCTGCATACCTCAAGATGTGACCTACTTTTAAAACAGTGTCTGTAGACGATACAAAGCTACCATGAAGTCATGCGGGTGACCCCTAACCTAGTTCAGGCAGCAGAATTTTGGAAAGGGAACATTTTAACATAAAGATGGATATACATGTGAGGAAACATTACAAAACAACATGGGTACAATATGGTCATGTGATTGGATGATTCTTTACAAGCCTTGCAAGCAATGCAAACCAGAAAATTGAAGAATATTAAAAAGAGCATGGTTTCACCAATACCTTAATTTCACACTTCAAGCTTCTAGAACAATGGAACAGTGACCTTTTTGTTGCATTATTTTTGTTGCTCCAAATAATGTGAAGGACATTGACCTCTAGGTACTGAGATTTCTTTATCCAGTTGTCGCGCCCAACCTTGACCAGCAAGGAAGACACAACCAGCGAAGATCTTCTTCAAAACAGTTTTACTCAGAACCTGATACAATCTTCTGACCCGGAAATCCCCAAAGACTACATAAATAGCTAAATTTGAAGCCAATCCCAGCAAGCCACGTAGGGATAGCAGATAGGTTGTTATCTATCTTGGTCTTGACCAGGCCAAGCAGGAACAGCCAAATAAGGACTTGTTTTTCTCAAGGACTTGTTTTTCTCAATGAGCGGAAGGCAGAAACCGGCGCCATCCTTGGGGCGCGGGACCTCGCAGCTCCCTACATCCAGTGTTTATTTCTAATTGATAATTGACATAATCTATTTACCTTTCTCCAAATTTAATTGTCTAATTATCACTAATATACACATTTGCTAGATAGTTTATGTCAACTTCATATAAGTTAGAGTCATCTGAGAGTAGGGGACCTCAATTAAGAAAATGCTTCCATAAGATTAGGTTGTAGGCAGGTCCATAGGCAATTTCTTAATGATTAGTATGGAAGGGTCTAGCTCATTGTGGGTAGTGCCATCCTTGGGCTGTTGGTCCTCGCTTCACATGGTCCACTATGTTCATAGCAGTCATATTTATAATAGCCAGAAACTGGAAACAACCCAGATGTCCCTTAACAGAGGAATGGATACAGAAAATGTGGTACATTTACACAATGGAATACTACTCAACTATTAAAAACAATGACTTCATGAAATTTACAGGCAAATGGATGGATCTAGAAAATGTCATCCTGAGTGAGGTAACTCAGTCACAAAAGAACATAAGTGGTATGTACTCACTGGTAAGTAGATATTAGGCAAAAACCTTGGAATACCCATGATACAACTCATGGTTCAAGGAGGAAGGAAGACAAAGAGTGGATAGTCCTCTTAGAGAACAAAATAATCGAGAGAAGTAGAGAGTGGGAGGGGTTGGGAGGAAGGAAAGAGGAATTGGGGGGAGGGGGAAAGAGGACAGAATCAGGTATGAGAAGGGGAGGAGATGAACAGAGAGTTAGGAAACTAAACAGAGGTGTGTAGGAATAGGATATGGGAAACTGGGGGTAGCCAACAAAAAGTCCCAGATGCCAGGAAAACAAGAGGCTTTCAGGACCCCACAGGGATGACATTAGCTGAAATATTCCACAAAGGGGAAGGAGAACATGTAGAGACCATATCCAGAGGTTAGGTATGACCCTCTCCCAGTTGACGGATGGGGCCACCCACCCATCTCCAAAATTTCAACCCCTAATTGCTCCTGTCTAAAGGAGATACAGGGACAAAGAGTGGAGCAGAGACTGAAGGAAAGGCCATCCAGAGACTGCCCCACCTGGGGATCCAGCCCACATGCAGACACCAAACCCAGACACTATTGCTGATGTCAAGAAGTGCTTTCTGACAGGAGTCTGATACAGCTGTTTCCTGAGAGGCTTTGCCAGATCCTGACCAGTACAGATGTGGATTCTCAAAGCCAACCATCGGACTGATCACAGGAACCCCAAAGGAGGAATTAAGGGAAGGGCTGATAAAGCTGAAAGGGGAGGCCCTTGGTCCTGTGAAGGCTTGATGCCCCAGTATAGAGGAATTCTAGGGTGGTGAGGCAGGAATGGGTGGGTAGGTGGGGCTGCCCTCATAGAAGCAGAGTAACGGGGTATGAGATATGGGGTCTGCAGGGGGAAACCAAGAAAGGGGATAACATTTGAAATGTAAATAACTAAATTATCCAAATTTTATAAAAAAGAAAGTAAGCTGAGCAAACCATCAGAAGCAAACCAGTAAGCAGCCCTCCTCCATGGCTTCTACATAAGTTCTTACATCCAAGTCCCTGTTCTGCTTGAGTATCTGTCCTTTCTTCCCTGATGAACAGTAATGTGCAAGTCTAAGCCTTTCCTTCTCAAGTTGCTTTTGGTCACTGTATTTCATCATAGCAACTGAAACTCTAACCTAGTAGCATGCAACAACTTAACAATCATATTTCCTTTTAAAAATGATTTTGTGCTATTAATTAAACTAGCATGCACTTTCTCTAAGACAGCTCAAAACATCAAAATAATTAGTAATGATCTGATAGCCTACACTGTATGTACATATTCTATTCTGCATAAACATTTTAAACATTTGTGCAAATAGGAACATTTCCATTTTATTGTAGATAGAAAAATAACTACTTTGGAAGCAATAAAAAAGGAAAGAAAACTTTAAGCACTAAAAATAGATATTTAAGTGATAATGATGAAATCCTGCAATGGTATAGTTCTTAAGTTGAATATTGTTTTTGTTCATTACTGTGATATACTATAGACATTTATATATAATTTTTGCTTGTGTATTTAAATGTTAAAATTCAATACTTTTAGCAAAATGTGCTATAAGGATAAGTATAAAATGATATACATATTTATATATGAGCTTATTTATGAGTTTATAAATTCATGTATAAATGACTTTAGAGCTGATATATAGATAAAGATATATTTGTTATACTAAAATACTTACTTGTAACTTTTATAATGGTTCTGAGTAGCAGGCTCATTATATTCAGCTGAGAATAAGACCTTTGCTGAATTTATTGGCTGTAAAACAGCCATGAAAACTCGAAGTAACCTCTGCCCTGTACCTATTGGATTTATAACTCACACACAGTCCCCAACACTGATATTTACAGTGCCTGTGCTGAGACTCTAAAGTTCTTAGAGAGCAGGAACCTAGCAGCCTTGTGTGCATGAGAGAATGCCAACAGGGAAAGGCCTAAGAAAACATCAGGAAGAAGTCTGTGTTGAAGTTCCAGGTCTCTAGTTCCTGGCTAATTGATTCCAAATGAATAAAAAACCTACCTGAGGTTCGGCTGTTTATTAAGATATAATGTATTAGACATCACTAGCAGTGACATGAGAAACATAAAGTAAAACCATCCATTAAAGAGCTTGTCGAGTTCCAATTCTCTCCCTTTGTATCATGTTTTAAGTTATGTCTAGTGTAGTCATACTCTCTTCTCACCCCTACATCCTCTTCCTGTAAAACGACATCGATTGTCAGTTTCCATCATCTCTTCTGATCTTTGATACTGAAATGTGTTCATTAAATGTATCAGTTCATGAAACTGTGACTCATACATTGCTCTTGGAGGTTATAGTTATTGCTAACTCCCACAACTCACTATCTCGTTCAGATATCTCATCAATAGCCAAACTATAGTCCACAAAGGCGTCCTTCTGTCATTCATGTTCCTCTTCTCTATTCTCTCCCCTTTATGAATGCTCTCTGGAAAATCAGTCTCTTGATGTCACAGGTGCATAACTGACTTCTTTTTATCTGTAAGTGGGCAGCTGAGGTCAGGTGCAGACAACGCATGAACTTGCATCATTAAGGGTGACCATCTATCTAGGCTCCTGGTAAACCCACCCACATAACAGAAGATGGCTGCTGGGTACGAGGATAACACATATTAAAGAAAGTATGTGTCACACATAATGAAAAGTTCCTACTGAAATGCCTCTTAGTATTTAATGAGCATCATTATCTGGAAAGGGGTAGAGAAGTATTAATGAACAACTGTGCCTGGACTGATGGATCCTAGCAAACCTTGTCCATGCAACACCTCATTGAGAAAATTCAGGTCAGAACATAACTTGATTAACTTTCATTTAGCAGATCTGAGACATCTGTGACTTTGGATAGAGCTTAGGGGGACTTGCTTTATGCTCACCCCAAGGAGCAATTTGGAACTCAGATAAGAAACTTGCTTTATATTAAATAGCCTTAACAGTGTTGCCAAGCCAATTGAACCCAATTATTTTCTTTTTAGTACTATGAGGTTGTTATCTCTATTTACAAAGAAGCAAATGGCCCAGAGAAGCCAAACATTTGCTCAAGGGACAAAAGAATGAACTGTCAAAAGTCAGGGCTTAAATTACACAATGTAGTAATCAGACCACTATTAGAATCCCATTTAAAATTCTAGGATTTAGTTATTATCTTGAAATAAAGACAAAAATAAAAAAATATAAGGAAAGGTCCCACTCAATCATACTGGGTCAAAAGTTGATTTAAATAAAAAGAATCAAAATCCTTGACATCTTCAAAAAAAGTCAATTTTGTTTCTTCTATTTTAAGACTGTACAGTAACATAAGCAACTAAACTTTGAAATTCTATTTCATGGTTACACTAGAATAATAACAATAAAAATACTACTTTATACAGTCTTCCAAGTTTATAAAAAGAATAAAGAACTCTTCCCTAGAAATTTTTGTCACTAATTTTTTTTAAAGAAGTTTGTATCATAAGTACCTTCAGCCTTGACTATTTCTGTGTAACAGCCGTGTAATGATGATGATCACTAACATTTGTCTAGGATTTACTATGTGTCATGCACCACAGTGAGAGCTTTATAGCGTGTCTTATTTAAGCCTCCGTGATCCCCCAGGTAGTAGCTATTATTATTACATTACAGAGAAAAGTCAGTGAGTTCTGGAAAAACCGGTGAGTTGCCTTTTCCAACTCACAAGCAAATTATATTCAAGAAATTCTGACCATTTGTTTTAAAAACCAATCTCCTTTATAGCTAACTGCGAAATTTCTAAATAACACAGATAGACTAAATTTAAGGAATAGCATTACAATATTAAGAAGACTTCATGAACTTCCAGCATAATACATAAGGTACATATACAACCACGCCAGGATGATTCATTAAAATACATTGATGCATTTTATACATGGGCTGAACAACTCCTTCTTAAATAAGCATACCTTCACACTACCTGTTTGTTGACATAACCAATATTACAGAGCCAATTAACCCTAGAAGATGCTATCATATCATGCCCTATTAAATTCCATAATTGGCCTTGGGTTTCTTTCCTGGACAAACAGAAAAGTGTTGAATTTTAGATGACCCCAAACCATGGCAGGGGTGCCTGTGAAGTTTACATACATGTATTATGTCTTTCTTTCCTCTGCTTCTCTGTCCACAACTATTCAAGTTTTCTTCAAACTCCAGCATCCATGTCCCCTCCAGGAAAGCAAACTGCCCTGAAGTGTAAGGTTACAATTCTTTTATGGATACCTTAGGGCCTTGGGCTCCCAAATTGCCAATTAGTATACTGCAAATGAATGGAATGCCCTGAAAGAGTTAGTGTTCCAAAGAGGCAGCAAGGTGTTTTTTATTCACCTTGAGGACTGACTAGCAGCAGCTCCCTGTCTAAGAACCAGTGCACCATTATGAAATATGTATCCTGAGAGTAAACCTGGGTTCACTCACCTTTGTCTAAATCTGCCACAAGCTTACACATGAAAAGTGAAATAAACCACAATGTATTCATGAGGGAGAGTGACATTATCCGAAAGAAACTAATTGGAAAACTTTTATTTGATCTGAAAATACCCTGAAGATAACATTTATCAAAAACCGTGTCCTGAGTGGTTATATATGGCACTTTCCAACCGTGGGCAGTTAATTCACTTTCCTTATCTTTCTAAACCCACTAATCTTTTTCCTCATATTTTACTTTGAATGGAGTCATGTAATGAGTTATGAGACTGTGGGGTTATATGTACAATACAACAACCACTGCAAAGTGCATTTGTGGGAGCATGGAGGACACCCCTAACTCATATCATTCTATTCCCCAATACACTGGGACCTCCTACTGGCACAATTCCTTATCCCTAAGCCCACAGACATCATCTCTGCAAATTGCGTTCCTACCTCATATCACCCTTCATCACACACATGGATAAAGGGCACATTTACACTTCAAGGTGAGAGAATGTTAAAGTACAAGTAATTGCTGTTAAGGGATATGGTTGTTGTAATGCCAGAATGTTCACATTGGCTCATAACATTAAGCCTCACAAGAACTTAGTATCAAGTTAAAGGCAGGCCATAAATGTATCAAGTGATTTCACCAGATTGCACTTTCTGCTCACTCAGCAGTTAATTATGGGGCCGTTTCTGTGCTGTATTGGAGGTAGAGCTGTGCTCAAGAGGAAGTGGTCTTCCTCTCTCAAATCTCCTGGATTAAATGAATATACATGCTAATGAGCATAAAATTTCAACGCACTGTCTTCATATCCTAGTGACAGAACTGAGAATGTCTAAGGTGGCCAACAGGAGGATGCACTTTCTCTTCCTTGAGTCCAACTTTTGTTGTTCCTCATAAGTCTCCATTGAATCCCATGGTCTGTCACCTGCAAAACTGATTCATTTAATCACGGATTAAGCACTAAGCATAGTACTCTAGTTAAATTCCAACAGAGCAGTGAAACTGGTATTATAATACTACTTGTCTCTTTAATAAGTGAGACAGCTCAAACAAGAAAGCTTACTGGATATGGTAGTTTGAATATGTTTGGTCCAAAGGAAGTGGTAATGTTAGGAGGTAGGGACCCTCCTCCTAGCTGCCTGGAAGACAGTCAGTTCTCTCCTGGCAACAATGGATCAAGATGTTTAACTCTTACCTTCTCCAACCATATCTTCATAGATGCCATGCTTCCTGCCTTGATATAATAAGACTGAACAAAGTTAAATGCTGTCCTTTATAATAGTTGCCCTTGGGTGTCTCTTCAAGTGGAAACTATAACAAGACATAAAATTGTCCAAGATCTACAGTTACTAAATGGGGAAATAAGGAGTCTATCATGGAAAATTCAATTTCAGAGGCCATGTGCTCAACCACTTCACTAGCCTGCCTATCTGTTCTCTATATCTTTATAATTGGGATATTCACAATGTAATTCTTATTCACATATACATCATTTTGGTTTGCCAACAAATATGTACAGAATACTTTCTTGAAATAAAGAGTCAGAAAAAGTCATATATATGAAATGTAAAGACGATTGCATACTCACCTGAGTATACAAAGTCTTGGAAGATGACTTCAAAGAAAATCCACATGAGTAAAGACTACCACAAGGAAAATTAACTGGTCTGACAACTTCCTTCAGTAAAGACTTCGTGAGAACAACAAAGTATAAGCCAAAAGTAAAGGAAGGTGCATCTCCCCATCTGCTGCCTCAGACATTATCACTTTTGTCTCTGAGGTATGACAGTGTATTGAAATTTTATTCTTCTTCTTATATATCTTATTTTATCAAGATTATACCACAGACAATACCAACCTACCCACGAGCCTAAGGGAAACAAGAAGAGTTGCACTGTTTTTTTTTTTTCTCTCCATTCCTGAAAGGTAACCAGAAGTTAGAATGGGAAGGGTCTTTGAGTTAGAGTATGAGCAGAGAAAACATAAGACATGTTTCTGAAAAGCCACAAGCCCAGGCTTAGGAGACATACCTGTTGTATAATGAGGTGGAAATGGCAGGAAGAAGGGACAAAGAAACCTTGAGTCATACATGAAGTGTGCCTTCAACATCAAGGAAACAAAAGCCTCCAAGGAACTGCAGACTTTTAATCAAAACACTGAAATCATCAACAAAGTTTTGAGCAATAATTTTGACTCTGATTTTTCTAATTTTTTTAAAATCGGCATCTAACCAAGTTCTATATTTAAGCACAGACAACTGCAAACCTTTCTCTTCGCTTTCCTTATCAAGGTTGGAGAACTCCGCCGGAATAACAAGCCATGACAAAGATATTTTCTGAAAATATTTCAATACATTAAATTTGACTCTGGTATTTAAATCCCTTCCTTCATGTTTTCCCCTTTGATTTCAGAAAGCAAAATATGAAAATGAGGAGAATGATAAAAATACTACTTTGAATATAATGAATGGAATGTTAATGCTGTTCTCCAAGAACATTTTTCTCAGAAAAAAATTATTAAATAGATAACAAAGGAAAATGCCAAAAGGCAAAACCTAGTAATGGAACTGGGTTCAACCACTTGGCATCTATGTACAGTTCAAACATCTTTGCTGGTATAACTTCACTCTCTGACTTTCTTTCTACCCTCAGCTTAAGAACAGTATTACTAAACCTTCTAAACATTTAGAGACTACTCTTGTACATTTGAGTGACTACGTTTTCTTGTGCTTTTGAACATATCATGAGGACAAAAAAGTATACTATATATTCCTGAACATTAACTTCAATCTTAATAAAAACAGTAGGACATTACATGTATCAATAAAATAATAAAAACTTTAAAATATATTTGAACTCCTTTCTATGCCTATCCTCACACAATAGGCTAATATTTTGTTAAGGACACCTTTGTAGTCTCTGCAGTAACAATACTTGTGTGGAAATTTGAAAACCATAGAGTTAAGTTTGGTTATTTAAAACTTTATATTAATGAACAGAAGATTGCCTGCCTCGCAACTTTTGATATCAAATAATAAAGTTTATATAAAATTTAAATATATTAACTATCAGGTGCCCACTGGAGGCCCAAGAAAGATAAGGGGCTATCTAGAGGAAAATGTAGTGGATTGTTTTTTGTAAAATAGGCTCTAGAAAGATACAGAAAAAAAGAGGAAAGTTCTTTACATATTCCCGCAAGTCCCTATTCCTGAAGAAATCATAAACTTTTACACAGGACTTAAAAAATCCAAAATGGATCTGACCCTGAAAGCCTCCCCTCTGAGGACTAACTTTCATAGTCCTGGAAGTGTTCTGCAAGCAAACAAGTGACGGAAGCAGCCAACAGTTCTGCCCATACTTGAGTCCTATGACCAGCTCAGCAAAATATACTCATACTTGTTATGCTGGCATTCATATCTAGATAACCAACAACTATCTAATTGGACTTAAGGCCAACTCAACCAGAGAGAGACAATGCAAGGTACTGTAAGAGGATCCAGCTATCTGGAGTTAGTGAAATCATAGATCTTGGAGGATGAGCTATTATCACTGCGTCACCAAACCAGCATAATTTTGAATTGTATAATAAATACCCACCCTGACACTCATATGTCAAGGATGTGAGTAGAAGATTAACTTCTCAGGTTTCTCTTCCATATCTGTAAGATTGGGAAGGGAAATAGTTTGAGAAGATATACTTAAGTCTTGGGGCTTCATTTACTTCAAGTTTAGGTTAGATGATCCTGTCCTTTAAGCTGATGCTATAACAGAGTAAAAATGCATATCTAGAGAGGGTGAATATATTTGGCCATGTCCTTGGGTCCAAAAGACATTCAGGGACAGGCAGCTGCTAAAGGGATCTCCATTGATTCCTGTTATTTGATATCCATATCTTGTGTATGGAATAAATTGAGTACTGCAATTTTATTATTATTATTATTATTATTATTATTATTATTATTATTATTATTATTATTAATGTATATAGACATAATGGATGTTACTGTAGAGACTGAGTTCTAAAACAACAGTGACTTTCTACCTCAGTTTATTTCCATCCTCTCCCCTCTTTGTCATTTGCCCTGTGAGAAGACACACTATCTGTGGAGAAGACCTTCTAGCACCTATGTAAGTAAACTTGGAGACAGATCACTCACAGCCAGTGTTAATGAGATCAGAACACTTCTCCTCCTTAGCTTAGCTTGAAAGCAACATCATAAAAGAACTCCAGCCACATACATGCAGCTAAAGTTAACCCCTTACTTCTGAGTCAAAGATAATATCTACTGACTTTTGCAGCTACAATTTTGATTTCTGATACAAGAAAAAATAATTAATTTAGATTTTATTAAAGCTAATATAAAATTAAAATACACAAATCTCAGATCTTTAGACAGTGATGTTCTTGATTACATAATTTCTCAGACTGGATTGTCTTAAAATCAGTAATTCTATCAGAATAACTCCAGAGTTTCTGAATAACTGGGGCTGAATAGCTAAACTCTACAAAAATTTAAAGAAAAGAGGCTACAGGATTGATAGAGTGACAATTGAAGCTCATGTTTATATAGCTTTTTAAAGTGGACAGAGCAATTTTACATAGATGACATTTTTATTCTGAAAAACCTATGAACTTGGATCTCATATGTTTTAAAGTTGAATAAACTTTATGGCAGAAAAATTAAACAGGATGACATTTGTCATTTTAATAATTAGCAATGTAGAACTTGAATATTTGTCTCCTGGCTCATCTTAGCCATAATTTCCAAGGATTACTTGTTTGGTACAGTGATGTGAGAGGCTGTGGTTCTAGACCTGAAAAAAATTATTTTCAGATGCTATGTATTATTTGATTTCTTAGAAATTATACCAGTTTATGTCAGTTAAAAAGCTTACAAGTATATGGCTCTATTACATAAGAGCCAAAGAGCAGGTGTTATTCAATAAAATGAGTATTAGACAAGCATCCACTGGCATTTCAAATCAGGACCACGGTGTTTTTCCTTTAATGTAAAATGTGAGGGATCTCAAGATATGAAATCTTATCATATCTGTCTTTCTTTCCTTATTATTTTTCTACTGTTTTGTCTGAAATAATGAGGCTCCAATTTGCCTCAACTTGCAGAAGGCATTGAAAGTAATTTCCTGTAAAGGAAGACAATGAGGCCGATTATCTTCCTCATACACACCAACATAGACGAGCATTCCATTCACAAGTGAAAATATGCATGAGAGATGCGGTGACTTATGAGGGGATGATTTGAAAAAAAGAAAAATCTGAAACATTAAAAAAGGAGAAGAGAAAGATTTCAGAAACACTTAAATTTAAGTACACTTACATTTTTAGACTCCAGTAGTTTCAGAAGACAGGACAAAATTTATAATGCGTGTATGAGTTATATTTCCCATGCAATAAAAACCTGTTTTATTTATGTTCATTTGTTAGCAGTGGTTTAGCAAAACTCTAAATATAACTGATTTTTAGGATAAACCTCCACAGTGATTTTCATAAACAAAAACTGGCATTTCAAGTCTTCCGAAGGTTTTCTTCACATTTTTCAAATTGGAGAAGTTATTTTTATGAGACTTTAGACTTGCAGTGAAAAATCTAAAAAATTCATGGTTAAAAGAATTTGCCTATATTGCAATTTTAATGGGCAAATTTGTACATTTTTCTTTGAATACTTTTACAAATAAGGACATTTGCATAAAAATATAGTTTGCATTTTAAGACATCATCTGTTTCTCATTGCCTTTTCCTCTGAAATCATAATATTTTTTTACAATATCATAATCTTTCCAGAGGAACAAAATCTGATGTCATAAATGACCATTATGCTTTCAAGTGAATAATCAGCACAGGCAGTGTGAAACATCTCTTCGCTGTAAAATAGCTTTGTTTACAAAAGTATTTCACATTTGACATAATAGTCAAATTCTGTTTTCTTTAGCAGGCAGCCAACATGTTTAATACTCTGAAAGACAGTAGGCACTATCTAATTACATGGGTAACATTCTTTTAATATCTTCAAGGAAGAACTTTAATTCTTGATACTCTTAAAATACCACTTCTCTGTGGTGGCTAAAGATGTATTTCTTTAACTATTAAACGTATTTTATTGAACATGATTTCAAATGGTTGCACGATGTTGTAGTTGCAAGCATATAAATTATATCATACACTCATACATTATTTTTAAATACAGATCAAATGATACCAATACTTTTCTTCAAACTTCAGGATCTCACCACCACACTCGAAACATAATCTAACTTCTCCATAACAAGAATATGGCTTCATCCTTTGGTCTCTTTGTATTTTGCACCATTTCTCCTCCCTCTCCTTGTTCTGCCTTCTCTAATCCCTTCCCTGTCCACATACATACAGAACTTCTTACACTAGAAATCTCATGTCATGACCAGTAGTATTGAAGGCATGGGCCCTTAATGACCTGATCTTTCTCCTGTCATTTGGCAACATCTTCCAAAACAGCATGAGAATGTCACCTGTTCCTTAAGTATTTCTCCATTTTCAGATAGTATACATGAATCTCTGCTGAACTTTTAAATCTAAGCTCAACTTCATGGGTTTGTTTCCCTACTTTTCTCTCCCTACAAGAAGTAAATTCCTCAAAACGCCTACCTTGGAAGCACAGACAGTAAGTGATGATGAGCTATTTACTCAGAGAATGAATGGAGGAAGGCTGGAATCAAAATGGATTTTGCAATATCATAGTAAAAACTCCAGAATTATGTTTGTGGAGACATCAAACTTGTGTACAAAGCAAGAGAAATCATATCACTTAATTCTCTCACTCAAGAAATTCCCCACATTCAAGAAAGCAGGGCTCATAGGGGCTCAGAGATTGAAGCAAGCATGGATCCTGCATGGGATTGTTTTAGATCCTCTGCATATATGTTCTGGTTGTGTAGCTTGGTAACCTTACAGGACTCCTAGTAGTGAGAGTTTGGGTTTTCTTTGATTCTTTGTCTGCTCTTGAAACCCTTTTCCTCCTATTGGATTGCTTTGTCCAACCTTGATAAGAGTTTATGACTAGTCTTACATTTACTTGTTATGACATGATTGGTTGACATTCCTGACAAACCTGCTCTTTTCTGAAAGGAAGCAAAAAAGTGAATGTGGACTAGAGGTACAGAGGGAACAGGGATGCGTGGAGGGAGGGGCAACTGTGGTTGTCATGTATGAGAGAATAATAAAAATTGGGGGGCTGTGTGTTCATACAACAAAGAAAATTACCAGTAATGGAGAGATAATTTCCAGAATAGGAGAAAATATTTGTAAGTGAGTCATTTTCTATGAGACGAGATTCCAGAATACACAAGAAATTCAAATGACCCAATAAGGAAAAATAATATTATGCCAATTAAAATTAATCTAAATGGGAATTTCTCAAAAAAGTGGATGTACAAATGGCCAAGAGGCTTGGGAAAAGTTAAATGGCACGAATCATCAAGGGAATGTAAATCATAACTATAATGGAATGTCATCTCATCCAACTTGAATGATTATTACCAAAAAGACAAAGGATTTGCAAGAATTCAGCAAAATGTCCACATCCATATACTAGGAATGCAGATTAATAAAAGCCATTGGCTACAGTGGAGTCTTCAAAAAACTAGGAAGTGATCTACTTTATGACCCAGTGATACACAGCCATTATAGAATTTAATTGCCACAGGGATGTTATAAAATAGATTATCAAAAATTCTCTTGCCCATGAAATGAAATGAGTATGTTGCAAAGACATTCTCATGTTTAATGTGGCATTACTCATAATAGTCGATCTATAAAATTAACTGAGATAAAACTGGCAACTGAATAGCCAAAGAAAATATGGCTAATATGTACCATAGAGTACTTGGCCATGGAAAGAATGGTATTCTGTCATCTAATGTAGTACAGATGGGACGTGAAGAGAGAAAATGTGGTACAGCACCTTTCTCACCTGGCAAGAGAAAAAGTCAAGCATGAAGGGTAAGCATTGCACATACTGACGTATGTGAAATAGAGAACAGGATGATGGTCATCAGAGCCTAAGAAGTGCATGGTGGAAACAGATGACTGAAAGCATGATTGATGAATACAGGAATGTAGTTGTCAAGGGAAGTAACTTGTTCTTCAGACTGACAGAGGGCAGGAGGGCAGGAAATCAAGCAGGGCAAGAACTTGAGGGCAGGAGCTGATGCCCAGGCCATGAAGTAGTATACTTACTGACTTTCTCCCCAGAATATTCTCAACCTGATTCTTTTTTACTGAACTCAGGATCAACAGCTCAGGGGTGCCAAACACAAAATGGGCTGGGCCTTCCTGCATCAGGCTTACCCATGGCCTGATCTTATGAGAGTAGTTTTTTAGTTGAGGCTCTCTTCTCTCAGATGAGTCTAGCTTGTGTCAAGTTGACATAAAAACAAACTGGCACACCTCACAAATACACATAATTAACATCGATTTAAATGACAAGTGTTTTTTAAACATGAAGTCCAATCTGTGGTCCAAATTTTGATACAGAAGTATGAATAAATGGAGTTTTATGATTTCTCAGTTTTTATATATGGATAAAATGGCAACATATTTCATATAGTATAAATGGCATTTAAATATCTCAAATAAGGGAAAACATTACTACAGTTCATTTAAACAACTGAATACTATTCAACTATTAAAATATTAAAAATGAGGACATCATGAATTTTTCAGGCAAATGAATGGAACTAGAAAATATTATCCTGAGTAAGGTAATCCAGACCCAAATGGACATGCATGGTATGTACTCACTAATAAGTGGACATTAGCCAAAAAGTGCAAAATACCTAGGATACAACCCACAGACCATAAGAAGTTTGAGAAGCAGAAAGGCCCAATAAAGAGGCTTCAATCCCACTTACAAGGGGGAAGAAGTGTGGATGCTTCAGTCCTTCTTAGAAGGGAAAACAACAACAACAACAACAAAAATACAGAAAGTAGAGGGTGGGAGGGATTTGGGAGAAAGAGAGGAGGGGAAGGGGGAAAAGGCGGGCAGGATCAGGTATGGGAGGAGACAGGAATGATATACAGAGGGTCAGGAATTTGAACAGTGTTTAGCAATGGCAGATGGGAAACTGGGGATAGCCATCCCCCAGATGTCCAAATGCCAGAAAAGCAAAAGGCTCCCAGGAACCACAGAGGATGAGATTAACTGAAATGCCTAATAAAGGGGAGGAAGAATATGTTGAGACCGTATCTAGAGGTTAGGCAAGGCCTCCGGTTGGGGGATGGGGCCACCCACTTATCTCCAAATTTTTATCCCAAATTGCTCCTGTCTAAAGGAAATACAGAGACAAAGTGTGGAGCTCAGACTGAAGGAAAGAGACTGCCCCACCTGGGAATCCAGACACTATTGCAGATTCCAAGAAGTGCTTGCTGACAGGAGCCTGATATAGCTGTCTCCTGAGAGGCTCTGTCAGAGCCTGACCAATACAGAGGCAGATGCTCAGAGTCATCCAGTGGACTGAGAATGGAGTCCCCAATGAAGGAGTTAGAGAAGAGACTGAAGTAGTTGATGGGTTTACAATCCCATAGGAAGAACAACACTATCAACCAACCAAGAGGTCTCAGGGACTAAACTACCAACAAAAGAGTACACATAGAGGAACCTATGGCTCCAGTCTCATATGTAGCAGAGGATGGCGTTGTAGGGCATCAATGGGAGGAGAGGCCCTTAGTTCTGTGAAGGCTCGATGCCCCAGTGTAGGGGAATGTCAGTGTGGGGAGGTGGGAGGGAGTGGGTGGATGGGTGGGTGAGGGAACACGGTTATAGACGCAGGGAGGAGGAGGGATGAGATAGATGGTGTCTGGAGGGTAAAGCAGGAAAGGAGCTAACATTTGAAATGTAAATAAATAAAATATCCAATAAAAAAATAATCACGGGAGACAGAGGAGAGACCTGGATGGGAGAGGGGTGGGAAGGGGAAAAGGAGAACAGGATCAGGTATAGGGGAGGGGGAGGGGCACAGAAGAGAAGTCCAGAGGGCCAGGAAATATGCAGCCTCAGGGGTGAGAGGTGTGTGGACCCTCTAGAAGTACCAGACACCCAGGAGATGAGAGACTCTCAGGACTCAATGGGGGTGACTTTAGTAAAAACAGCCAACAATAGGGAGAGGGAACTCATGAGTCCACATCCAATAGATGGACAGGACCTTAAGTGGAGGGATGGGGCTACAACCCACAGTCAAGATTCCTGACCCAGAACTATTCCTGCCTAAAAGAACTGCAGGGACAAAAAGGGAGAAGAGATGGAAGGAAGGTAGGTTCAACAGCAGGCCCAACTTGAGATCTATTTCATGGTGGGGATGGAGGGTGATGCCTGGCATTATTATGGATGTGATGATGTGCTTGCACACAGGAGCCTGGCATGGCTGTTCTCTGAGAGGCCCTACCAGCAGCTGGCTGAGACAGACACTTATATTCATCCATTGGACCGAATTAGAGTAGGATTGAAGGAGATAAAGGGAAGGGTAATTCAATATGAAGACCAGCAGTCTTAACTAACCCAGACCTCAAGGACTGAGCCACTAACCAGACAGTATAGAGTGCTGCTCCGAGCCCCCTGACACATATATAGCAGAGGTCTTCCCCACCAGTCCTCAGGCCTCAGTAGGAGAAGATGCACTTATTCCTCAAGAAACTTGAGGTCCCAGGGAAGGGAAGACCTGGCAGGGGCAGGGTAGAACAACTTCTTTGAGGAAAAGGGGATGCAGAATGGGATGAGGAACTATGAAGGGGGGACCTGGAAAGGGGAACAATGACTGAAATGTAAATAAACAAAATAATTTTTAAAGAGGGAGAAAGTTTAAGAGGGAGAACTTTGCCTATCATAATAAACATGGTGTGCATTCAAAACTGAATTAAATTTTCCAAACACGAGATGTTAAAATAGTAACATTGATAAATTGGAAAGATTCACAGGAGGTAGCAAGGAAGGTAACACACTTTTACACTTGAGTACAGGGCTATCTATACAAGTCTTCCTGCCTAGTATTTCAAATTTCAATGTGTGTGTGTGTGTGTGTGTGTGTGTGTGTGTGTGTGTGTGTGTTATTACACATCCAACAATACCAATGTATGTTTACTGACATACTTTTAGGTGATCAGAATAAATTTTACATTTAGACCATAGTATAAATAAAAACTTAGAGCATATATTTTTACTTCTAAGTACAATATCATTGTCTAAAGGAGAGACTCGGTCTTTTAAGTCTTTATAAATATACCTGGTATTTTATTATTTCTGAAGAGTAATGGGTGTAGATCATAAGTATTTGGAATGTAGTAGAGTTCCTAATCCATAGTTTTCCTTTCAACAGAGACAGTTGCTCATGGTCAAAACCTTAACCAGAAATAATAAGTGAGCTTCCAGGGACTAAGCCACTACCCAAAGACTATACGTGGACTGACCCTGGGCTCCAATTGCATAGGTAGCAATGAATAGCCTAGTAAGGGAACCAGTGGAAGAGGAAGCCCTTCGTCCTGCCAAGGCTAGACCCCCAGTGAATGGGATTCTTGTGGGGAGGGTGGTAATGGGGGGAGGATGGAGAGGTGATCACCCATATAGAATGGGAGGGGGAGGGGTTAGGGGGATGTTGGCATAGAAACTGAGAAAGGGAATAACCTTTGAAATGTAAATAAGAAATACCCAATTTAATAAAGGTGGAGAAAAAAAGAAATAATAAGTGAGACTTATTTCTAGGATAAATAACTTGAAAGATTTAGAATTTGTGCTATTTTAAAATGTCATGTTTAAATATCCCTCTATTCTTCTATATCCCACCTACAATGGATATCATCCCTTTGACCAGCTTCTCCAAGCTATATCTGTCACCGTGTGTCAGTCACTTAGCAGCTATTTCTCTTGCTAGAATGATTGTCACAACATTGCAATGTCATGTCACTCTGTACTGAATGAAAGACTGAAGTGCAAAAGGAATGACACTAGCGACTCTGGTACACTAAAGAGGAGTAGTCAGGTGCTTTCTTTAAGTAGTAATGTGTCAATATGAAAGCAAAAATCTAACACTAACGTTGCTACTATTTGAAGTTACTAAAATCAGTTCTTGATGAAATTGGGAAGATGTAAAATTAAATCCCAAGTAGTTCAGGTTTTCAAATTGTAAAAGGTATTTAAACATATAAACAAGACCTGCTAAGTGCTTAATAGAGATTTTAAATGTATTAAATCATAGATGTAAGACATGGATAGAAACACTCTGACACCAATAGCCTGCTATGAAAAGCCTTTAGGAGGATTAGTCAGGGGATGCCCTGATATGAAAGATAACAGACAATTATACCAACTTAAGTATGTTTGCACAAATTTTAGAATATGTTTAAACTACAAAGTATACTACTAAAGTGGAGAGGCATTGTGTATCAATGAAGAATTTGCTGCCACATTTCCATTACTGTTAGAGTTTCAGAAAAAAGAATGTTGGTGTGGAGGAGAGAGCTGAACACCCAGAAGTGCGGGCCATCCTGAGACTGCAGAACAGATTGCCACTTCTGCTCATCTTTATCCACATCCCTGGCCCAAGAGGAAACTGCAGAGTGCTTCTGGACACAGGAATGTAGGAGCAGTCAGCAGCAGGTACCTGCTAAGATAAAAAACTGAGGTGACAGCAGATGTTGGTGAGGATGTGGAGAAAGAGGAACACTCCTCCATCATTGGTGGGATTGCAAACTGGTACAACCACTCTGGAAATCAGTCTGGAGGTTCCTCAGAAAATTGGACATTGAACTGCCTGAGGATCCAGCTATACCTCTTCTGAGCATACACCCAAAAGATGCTCCAACATACAACAAAGACACATGCCCCACTATATTCATAGCAGTCTTATTTATAATAGCCAGAAGCTGGAAAGAACCCAGATGCCCTTCAACAGAGGAATGGATTCAGAAAATGCATATGGGGGAGGGGGAAGGAATAGGGGGCTATGGACAGGAAACTAGGAAAGGGAATAACATTTGAAATGTAAATAAAGAAATATATCTAGTTAAAAAAAAGGTTAAAAAAAGAAAAAAGAATGTCATCCAAAGCAACTTTTCTTTTCTCTTATTATTATTATCTTTAATCTTTTTTTTAACAGTCCACCCATTATCCCCCTTCCATTCTGCCCTCCAATTATTCCTCATCCCATTCCTCCTCCCCTGTCTCCAAGAGAATGCCCCCACACCTCCATATACCCCAAACACCCAACACCCTACCAGGCTGCCCCATTCCCTAGGGCCTCAAGTCTCTTAAGGGTTAGGTGTATCGTCTTTGATTGAGGCCAGACCAGGCAATCTTCCTCTGTACATGTGTCAGTGGCCTCAGACTAGCTAGTGTATGCTGCCTAATTGGTGGTTCAGTGCCTGAGAGATCTCGGGGGTTCAGATTTGTTGAGAATGCTGGTCTTCCTATGGGGTTGCCCTCCTCCTCAACTTTTTCTAGCCTTTCCCTAATTCAACCATTGGGATACCCAATTTCAGATCATCGGTTGGGTGTATCTGCCTCTGGTTCAGTCAGCTGCTTATTGGGCCTCTCGGAAGGTAGTCATGCTAGGCTCCTGTCTGTAAGTGTATCATAGCATTAGTAATAGTGTCAGGCCTTGGAGATGTGTACCAATTTGGGCCAGTTCTCAGACTTCCCTCAGTCTCTTCTCTTTTTGGCCCTGTAGTTCCTTTAGACAGGAACAACACTGGGTCAGAGTTTTTCACTGTGGGATGGCAACCCCATCCCTCCATTTAATACCCTGTGTTTTTACTGAAGGAAGATTCTACAAGTTCCCTCTCCCCACTGTTGGGCATTTCATCTATGGTCCCTCCCTTTGCGTCTTGAGATTCACCTCCCAGGTCTCTGGTACATTCTAGAGTATTCCCCCACCTCCCACCTCCTGAGGATGTGTATTTTCAATTATAACAAAACAAATATTTTCTTAACGAAGATGCCCACTAAAACTTAAAAGAGCACTCAAAACAGGAAATATATAGGTGAGTAATTCCATGTTAATGCTGCAAGTCACACTATGAATCCAAGTATAATATATAGAGCAAAAGATCTATATATTATATAATGTTATCAAAACCAAAAGCAAAAATCACCACCAATATTTGGTAACACAATCAAAAAGTAGAGGTAAAATTTAGCTTGTCTGTAAAATATTCCACCAATGTTTCATACTAGAAGTATTTAAAATATTAAACATTTTAATTAAAATATTAAAATAATTTTAAAGGTGATAAATGTAAAGCCCCATTAATAATAGAAGAATATATCTAGCCTCTTGAGCTAGTTATCATAAAAAACAAAATATTCATGTCAGCTTAAAATTTTTTAATCCTAATTTTAATACCAGTTCTTAAATACTTTAACCTCTCTTCTAGCCCATCACCCACCTGAAGAGATATAGAGGAAGTTTTGATTTTGTTTGAGAACAAATCCCATCTATGGGAAATAAACTGTTCAATTCACAGGTCATCAATGGCAGATCCATCTACTTGTAAACACTTTACAGATAAACCGACACCAGTTTAATAATGTTGAGATGATAACAATGGTGACAAGACCTTACAAAAACAGCCAGGCTTCAGCCAAATCAACATAAGTCAGCGGGAGAGAATAGGACTACCAGAGACTCCAGAAAATGTTCTTTGCCATGTATCTCTTATCAAAGTAAAGATCAGTGAAAACTCAAGACCAAAAAACATTACAAAACTAGCTATACAAGCAAGTCAATCTCCCGTCATTGTCTGTTGAGTCCCATTTATACTCCCTCCAAATATCACATGTCCTCTATGGGTCTTGCCTCTCCTCATGTCTTGCTTCAGCATGTGAATCTGTTTTAAGAAATCTCTACATGAGTCTATATTAGTTAACATTGCTCTGCCAAGTGGCCTGAGTCCACAAAAGTGGCAAAAAGACACAAGAACCTCACAAAAACGTTTTTTTAATTTGTTTTTTTCTATAGAGTCACCACAAACAATAGAACTCAAAAATGCAGTGTAAGGTTTCACCTGCGTCTACTTTAGCAAAGCATCCTTTCACCTAAGTCCACTTCAACAAAACATTCCTTTATATGTCTTCTTTAACGAAACATCCTTTTATCTGCTTCAAAAAACAAAAAACCCACCAAATCAACAACAACAACAAAAACTCCTTCACAAAGCTTGCCCTAATAAAACACCACCCAACTTTCTAAAAAGAAAACAAAACAAAAGCTTCCATTTCATATTCATCTTGCATTTTTGCTCCCAAATAAAACCTCATTGTTTATTTCTTTTGAACAGATGAATACTGAATACTCAGTTTCTCTACTCCCCCTCCCCACACACAAAATTAACCACTTCTTTGGCTTCTGGGGTTACTTCAGGTTATACTCAAATCCAAATATTAACAAATAGATCAAAATTAAGAGAAAACAAGCAATGTTTTTATTTTTCTGTGTCCAGGATATCTCCAAGGAGACGCTACAATTATGTTATCAGCATTAACACGACATGGAAACCTTTTATAAGGGTCATTAGTTTTAGCCTCCCCCAAAATGGTCTATTTTCCAAGTTCCATCCATTCATTACATTTTTATAGCTGCAATTTGATTTTATTTTAATTTTTCTTCACATTTGAGTAGAATTCCACTGTGTATTTATACGTCATTGCTTAGTGAGTCTGCTCTCTAGTCTTAACTGGAGAATAACGATGATGCTGTTTATCATGGCCGTGTACAAACCATAGTTTAAAATGCACCAGAATCAGAAAACTAGCGATGTGTTCTCTGATATAGTGATGCCATCTTGGCACAGAGGTCCCAGAGCTTTGACTGCTATCCTTTCAATGAGTGGAGAGGAAGTACATGGGAACCTACAGACTCACACACAGGAAAAGAAATTTTGTTGAGGCTGTTGTGTTGTTGATGCAATCTCCCAGGAGACATCCTGTTGCTCTAACACTTACCATCTCTCTGCCCTTTCTTCGGCAATGTTCTGTGAACTTTGGATGCAAAGGTTGTGTTGTAAATGGATCAATTGAACCAGGGTGCCACATAATCTCTTGTTCTCTGCATTTTGATTTCTTATTTTTTTTTTGTGAGGGTTTCCTGTCTGTTGTAAAAACAAGTATGTGCATGAACAAGAAATTAGTAGGGCAGACACCAACAGACAGGCTAATATTGAGTGAGGAAATCTCATGGATTATTAACCCTAGATTAAAAGCAAAAAACCTACATGCATCTTAGAGAAGGTATAAACTTACAAAGAAAAACACCAGAATATTTATATTTAGCTCATGATTCTCGTGGCCAAAGTGTCCAACAATCATAATGCTGGCATCTTAGAAAGGAAGTCATTTGAATGTTTCACTCTTTAACAACCATAACATCTTACTCTCAAAATCAGTATTTTCAGCACAAGAGACCTGACCCATTCCCTCACAAAGCATTAATACATTTGCGAAGGTTGATTCCACATGAAATAACTGTCGTCTATTTAGTCCTACATATTTAAAGTTTACACTACCATGTGGGAGTCTAAGCTTCCATCCTGCATATCCGTGGAGTTTGATCTTTAATGTGTCAAAGAATCATGCAGATTATTTGATAAAAAAACAGATGATGGATGCCAAGCCTTTGTTTCTGTAATAAGTTTGGGGAGGCCAAAAACGATGTCCATTATAAGAGGTTTTCACGCCATGCTAATGCTACTTATGTACTGCAGCGTCTACTTGGAGAATTGGGACAGATGATATTTATGTTTTCCTTCACATTTGCACACTCTACGCATAATGAGGCAAAATATACTGTGTAGTTTTCTTACTGGAATAGTAATTCTGCCAAAGCCATTTATCTGCCTACAGAGTATTCTAGGCAGAGATTTCTGAGATGGTTAAAGTTGTCATCTGATGGCGGCTATTGTGTCTGTTTATATATGTCAGAGATGCATAAATTTCAGTTGAACTTTAGAAGGTTTGACTATGAGCAAGTCATTTAAAAGAAATATTCATCTGAATAGAGCTGCCACGAAGTAATCCTTGGAATTGAAGCTCCTGTTAAAGTAGCACATATTGTCATTTTCAAGATAAAATATTTCCGTTCTCCCCACTTATCTTCACAAGATACTCTCGTGACTCCAAATAGATGCATAAAACTGTGAACAGCACTGACCCCACTAAGGATCAGATTTTTCTAAAAATCCTTAGCTATGCTTATTGAAAAATTAAGCACAGTAAATTGCCAACAAAGTTGGGAAAACCATAACAATGTAGTAGAAGAAGTTATATGAATGTGTTCTTTAGTGTGTATGTGTGTGTGTGTGTTCATACGTGTATGCATATGTATATGTGCATGTATGGAATAATTATAAAACAGTAGGACCAGAAAACCTTGCTACAAAATCTCATGAAACCTCAACAACATGCTTGCCCAAACAAATCTGAATAATGAAAAAAACCAATTGACATGCCAACTTGAACAGAGGAATTTCACAAGGCTCCATTGCTACATGAAGAACTGTAGGCAGTCAATGGTTACTGAAAATATAAAATTCAATTTTCTCCAGAAACAAGCTAATTGATAGGTTACTAAATCCCAAAGAGGCATCTGAATCTGATACCTCTAAACACAACACATAAAAATGATATATATATACATATATATATAATATATATGTATATGTATATATTATAAGTGTGTGTGTGTGTGTATATATATGACAGCATCCTAGGGAATCTTTAAAAAATATCAGAGAAGCTCTTGGTATGAAGATAGTCAATAAAGAAGCATTATTTCCTCTTGTATCAGGTAAGAGAAAGAGAGACATATGTTAGAAAGTCTTCTGGAACTAGGAATGTGTGTGTGTGTGTGTGTGTGTGTGTGTGTGTGTGTGTGTCAATACTGAATCTACTTAGTAGATTTTATTTACTTATTCTGTGTATTTATTTATTCATTTATTCTAAATATATCAATAAATAAAAGGTCATGAATTTGAGAGGTGGTGAAAGAGGAGTTGTAAAAGAAAGGGGAAATGGAAATTATATAAATTTAGCACTTACAAAATTATGAAAAGTTTAAATAAATAATAATATATGGGTAAATGATAATTATGACATAGCACAAGTTGAACACAACTTTTAAAATGAAAGTAGAAAGAAAGTAGTTAATTAAATAAGGAGAGTAGACAGAAAGTAGAGTTGATCTAGAACGAGGGATGGGTCTGCAAAGGAGCTGAAGTAGGAGGTACATACGATCAAAATTTGTTATATGATATTCTCAAGCAATTAATAAAACTATTTTTAAAGAAAAATTCTGTAATACATATATTTTGATATCATTTGCTATAAATTTATTCAAATAAGTCTACTTTAACTTATTTAACTTTTTCTACTACAATAAATCATAAAAGATTTTTCTTCTACTTAAAAAAGTCCCCAAATGTGGTGATGTCTATTTGCTATGGTCTACCTTTAAAACTCATAAGAATGGAAGTGCAGGAGTGTCTTGAGTCTGGCTGGTATCTTTGAGTGACCTACACTGAGCCTTACCCTGTCATGATTTATAGTTCCAGTGGACTTTCCAACAAATGGTGCTCGCTCTCTCTCTCTCTCTCTCTCTCTCTCTCTCTCTCTCTCTCTCTCTCCCTTGCCTTAAAGTACCTATTCTCTTATTCTCTTATCTGATGTGAGAGGAAGATAATGCTTCTTTATTGACCATATCCATACCAAGAGCTTCTCTGATACTCCCTAAAGATTCCCTAAGATTCTGTCACTCAGTCTCCATTTACATAACAAAAGAATCAAGAGAAAGAGCTAATTAACGTCTTGCTGATTCAGACTTCAGGTCACCTGTCTCAGCCCTGTCAGGGGTGAGGCACAGCATGATAGTGAAGTGAGGTGTTGCTGAGATTGCTCATCTGCCAGTCAGTAGCTGGGAAGAACCAGCTGATCACTTTTGAACAAACCGTCTACTGAAACCTGCTACCCCAGTCATACATTTATGATGCAATTATCCCACAACAGTCTCACTTCTACACACCGTCACACTTGGAAACCAAGCCTTCAAAATAGGCACTTTGAAGGGACATTTAGGATCCAAGCCAAGGAGTATATGGACAATATAAATCTTAAAAAAGCAGAAGTTGACATACAAAATTTTTGTCAAAAGTCAAAAGAACATGTGCTCAAAGATGTCTCTTCTACAACTGGAAAGTGTAGAACACAGCAAATGCTATGGGAGAGGAGGAGTAAGAAGCCCTTTATGACACTTCCTTATAAGACTGTGATCTCTTTTACAGATCTTTAAATTCTTGTCTATAATTATGACATATTCATTCTATTAGGTTATTTTCTACATTGGTCAAGTATCTAAATTTGAAAGACTGTATTTCTTATTCTCAGTGCATCACACACTACATAAGAATGGATGATTGATGTTCTAAGAAGATACTGTGTTTCCTCTGCACAGATCTTTGTCATCTAATTTTGCCACCTACAGTGTCAATGCATTAACCAAACTACTGTTAAGTCTCCTAAGGCTAATAAACATTTCCTTATCCACAGGATTTATTTGTTTACAGTGTCTTAAATTATTAGCGACCATAAGGATAACCCTTCATCTCTCTTATTGCCATGACCTTTCAGAATGAAGAGAGCTATAAAAATTAAAAAAGAAAAAACCTTCTGTTGCAGCATTTCAAATCTTTATGACAGCATCTTGCACTCAATTTTCTCAACAGCTTTCTGATTTCTTAATGATCCTTCTTTTGTCTTACTGAATCACATTTATTTTCAGGTTTGCAAGAGCATGTAATTTTTCTGTCTCATTATATACAACAAATACGCTTCTACAAACTAAAAAATATCTCATCAAACATTGAATAAGAATATAGGAAAAGGCTGTCTGTTGCTAGGCAATCACCCAGCATCAGTATCCTCATACAACTCAGAAAGATATCAAGTGTTGGCTATGCTGATGGCCACTCAGATATGTTTTACAGAAGCTTAGTAATTTGTTCCAGAAAGAGCAGTACGAGACTATACTGTATACATATATAGTTTAACAACTAATGGTGACAGTCTATGTGATCATGTTCAGTGAATTACTCACATAATGTGAGACTGCTATTATGTAATATATAAAAAGTGGCTAAGAAGACCTAGAGAGATGATTCAGTCTCATGAGGATCTGAGTTCAACCCCCAGCTACCATGTAAAAGTCAAGAGCAGCAGCAACAGATGCCTGTAATAGCAGAGTTGAGGAAGGAGAAGCATGAGAATCCCTGAGGCTTGCTGGCTAGCTAGCTTAGCTGAATAGGTAAAGCTCATGGTTCATTGAGTGATCCTATCTCGTAACATTGTGCATCAAGCACACAAAGAAGGCACCTGGCCAAGAGCTTTGGCCTCCAAATACACACACAGACACACACAAGTGAGTGCGCACGCACACACACACACACACACACACATATACACGCATGCACACAGGCACACAAACACGCACAAAGTTGCTGATACAAAGGAAGGTCACCAAGAGGAAAATCATTTAGATTAAAACATTGCATTAACCTTAAAGAAAATATGCTAACCCTTCAGAGCTCTGAGAAGTTTGTAAAAAAGGAGGCAGAAAGATTGTAATGAGCCAGCAGGGATGAAAAAGAAAAAAGAAAAGAAAGAGAGAGTACCTTCCAGACCCAGTAAGAATCAATCACATACCAACACAGAGAGACTGTGGTAGCATGCAGAGGAACTGCGTACGTTCAAGCACACTGGGGTAGCACACTGGGAAGGAGAAGTGGACATCAACTCCCATCTTTAATCAGGAAGCTATCTGTAAATGACAATCTCTCACAATGGGAAAAAACTTAACTTTCTCCAAGGAAGTCTCACTGAGTGTACAAACCACATTTTAGCCCAGTGGTAGATGGCCAACACAAAACTAACTCAATGGCCCTTTTAGAGACTTTTTGTTTGTTTTCAATACATTGTCTGGGCATTTTTTCCCTATTGTTCCTTTGGTTACATATTGTTGTTTCGAAAAATATAAGAAAAATGGAAGAAAAAGAGAAAAATGAAAGATGAATTTCAAAAAAGTTAAAGCGAAAATAAAAAGTAAGAAAATAAAATGTTACCCCCTAAACATAGAACAGTCTGTGCTGCTTGTTGGAATTAATCCATTTTCTGGTTGATTTCCTATTTTAGAGTTCTCATTGGCTATTGCTTGTGCCAAATGGTTGTGAAACCACTTCTGTATGCTTCCACATGAAGAGCAGACTCAGAAGTTCTTTAGAATGCCTTGTCATTCACAAACACAATAAATTATTCAGATTCACAAGATGAGCTATTCATCATCCTGAAGACTCGCCATAGATATAGTTCTTTTCAGTCATTTGTAAATAGTTTTCAGGGCTTGTAACTTCCTATGCAGTGAGACAAACACTTGGAGCAGCAAAGATGAATTCATCATGGCATCCACTCCATGAGCCACATTTTAAAGGAAAAGTCATACTAAAAATGATTCCTGATAATTAGCTTCAGGCATATAGTTTATAGTCTAGAAACGCATAATTTTCAGAAGGAAATATACTTCTGAAAAATAGTGGTATCTATCATTATCAATGAATGACCGTTCAAAAATTTCCATTATTTTGAAATAACCCTCAAACTTCAATCCTGTGTGCTTTCATTGAAAGAATAAATGGCTAATATATTATTTAAAAGAAGTTTTACAAGAAATTGTAGCAGCCTGTAGAAGAAGCCACTCCTGCTCCCTACTCACGTAGATTGGTTTATCTCATTGCTCTACTACATCCATGATGAGGGAGGCATCTCGCTGAATCTCAACCAGGCCTTCCTCTTCAGGGCTGCCTCTCTATGAGACTTTTCATCTTCCCTAAGGCAAGTGAGATTCCTCCAAACCAGTAAGAAGCAGCCTAGGTTAGAGCATACCATCTGTGCTAATGAGGCACTAACTTTTAATGTGCAAATCTGTCACCCTCCCAATGAGTTTATTTGGAATTTAAAGAGACAACTTCTTAAGTGAAGGAATTGTTCAGAGTAGGAAATCGAAGCCTTCTGTCATATCTCCACGTGAGATATTTGAGGTTGGTGGATAAGTCTCCGTTTATTTGAATTTGATAAGCTTTCAGGGTCCTGAGGCTAAGTCTCTATCCTCTCTTTTTAACCTGTAAAGTTTTCAAGATGTTTGATAATCAACCCCGGCCTTTTCTGAGCCACTTTATTCTGATACCTCATGGCACTAAACGCCTGCACTCATAGGTAAAAGAAAGCTACTTATCAGGCAAAAATGTACTAAACCTCCAGTATGTGTTAGACACAGTGATAGGTATGAGAGATCAAATACAGAGTGCTCTAACAGGCAATGTAGATTCAACAATGTAATATGTATCTGGTGAAAGAAAACCAATGTTTATAATCATTAGAGAATATGAGCCTATATTTCTAATAGTTAATAACTGTATATCATTTAAAAGTCAATATTATAACACAACCGAATTAAGTAGCCTTAAAAATTATACATACAAGTTAAAATGTCATGATAATAGTTGAAAGTTGGCTACAATCACATTTGTACTAAACAGTACAGGACAGAAATTATGCAAACTGCATAGAGTCCTCTGAATAGCACAGAACTGTCCATGGCAGTTATGGGTGCTATTTTAATTGTTGATTTAACCCTTAAATTTAGTAATTCTAAAAATATCAGAGGGTCATTTTTAACTTGATTCCTGAGCATTAATCTGCATACACAAGAAAACACCATCTTCCTGCTGGGAATGGCAGTGTATACCTTTAATTCCAGAACTCAAGAAGCAGAGACAGTAAGATCTCTGTTAGTTTGAAGTCAGTCTAGTTTGTATAGCTAGCTCCAGAACCAGCAGGTCTATATAAAAAGATCCTGTCTTAAAAAAAACGAAAAAAAGAAAAAGAAAAATCACCTTCCAAGGAAAGATAATCCGAATAAGTTTTGAATATCTTCAGCTCATGCCCTTATTTATTTGAAAAGCATTAAAATATGTTTTAGTACAGGAAACATCAACATAATTAGTTCATGACCCATAAGGATTTCCATCTACTTGGAGACACATATGGGGAAATGATTTATTTCAAAGTTGTTCAATGGCAAATTGGTTGTCTTCTGTGAATATGCAGAAAATTGACTGTGTACTTCTGTTCATAAAAGGCATTACATAGTAGGAGTTGGTTTCATGTGCATCCTTAACCAGATGGACTAATAAAGTCACAGAAGAATAAGAAGCCAGGAACGAACATAACTCGTTCAGACAAATGCTAACAATAAATCTGGAATTCCGAGTATGTGTGATTAAATTGCCTATAAAATCACATAATCTTTGAAAACTAGACAGGTGGGATAATATCAGGTCAGGAAGGGCCATAAGCATTCTCTGGGACTAATTCTATAGTCGATAAAGTACAATTAACAAAACTGGCTTTAATATGAAGTTGTTATGTCTCTCTTCTCAAAAGCCATTTTTTAATTATAATAACAAAGGAAAATACTGCTTGGTCTTCACTAGAAAGGTCTATAGTTCCTAACTATGGAATATAGATTGATATCACATTAAGAATAGTGACTTTATCTGTAGAAGAGAAGGTCAAATCTGTCAACAAATATTGGTATTGACAAGAAGCAGATGATTTTTTTTGGAACCCCAGAGATAACAAGGAATAGAGAAAAACAGGCACTTCAGACAATGGGAGAAAAACTCAGAGATGGACACAGATGGGTTAAAGTCTACATTGAAAGTAATTAAAGAGATTCCAAACTTCCAAGAGGTTGGATATAAAGTGATTCCCCAAAGGGCTTGAGTGTTGGCCCCTAGCCAACACAGCTATTGAGAGGTGACTGTGTCATAGCTATCTTTACAGATCTGTCTACTGATGAGTTCACAGATGACCAGGCTATTTGGCCTGGGATCTAGTAAGGGAAAGTGGCATAATAGATGCTGTTGCATAGCAATTTCCTCCAAATTAAACATTCCAAACAGGAGGAATGGGGAGGTGAAGGAGGTGAATGAGGTAAGCAAACTTCAAACTTCTGAGAAAGCTGAAACTTGGCCCCACTCTAGAGTTAAAACAGCAGTAAACAACTACTGGGGGAGGTGACCATTTGAGTTGCTAAGAGAGTTCTCCAACTCGAGGAAATTTCCTCAGAGATGGGACACCAGGAATTAAGCATTTCTGAGTCATTGCCCTACTTGTGGTTGACTTTTTAGTGAAGTAGCCCCTTCTGACTCATCTTTGCTCCTAAAAGTGCATTCTCCCCCATAGTCCTGCATACCTTCATTGATGCACCAGGTTGGACTTTGGTATCATTATTTTGAAGTCCTACACATCCCCTTTTTGGAGTTAGTAGATGTGTGTATATAAGGTGCGTCTTCCTAGAAAAAGTCTGTCACACAACAAAGGCATGCCACTGAACTAGATACTCCATGCTGGTATACTCCCTCTCTGTGCCTCTCTTCTACATGAGGTATATAGGACTTTGTTTTGCCACAGTGATCTGTCTTATCATGCACAACCCCAGAAGAAACAGAGCTAAGTTGGCATATATGAAATCTGAAATTATTAACCAAAACAAACCATACCGTTCAGATAATTTCTTAGTTATTTTCAAGGACATGGAAAAAGTGATGGACCCAACCACATCCATCAATAACAAGGAGGAGGAGTGTCAATCAAAGAAATTCTGAACTCTTGGTCACTAAGCATATGGAAAACCAAAAGAGAATTAAGATTATTGTGGATTTGTGAACAATAGGAATGACAGGATAGTTTATGCCTCCTTGGAGGCTTCTATAAAACAAACTTATATCACTGAATATACCTAGCCAAAGACCAAAAGAAGGTGACTGGAATGAATGAGTAAGGAGCAACTTCTGGAGAAACTTTGGAGAGAATGCTGGCAGGTACTGGATATTCTACCAACCTCTCAGAAAACTTTGACTCTAAAACATAACCTTCAGCCTCTATTTAATAAGGACCAATAAATGAAGTATACAAAAAAGATTAAAATATAGAGCAATAACCAGATATACTATAATTAACATCTTCAGAAACACAATAGTATATCAGACATTGTATCCAAGAAACAATAGACAATAAACGAGCTTTCACAAGCTGGGCATAGTGGTATACACCATCTTGGGAGGGAGAGGTAGGTGGGTTACTGAGCTAGAGGCCAACCTGGTCAAAAAATTGAGCTCTAGGACAGCCAAGACTAAGCAAAGAAACCCTATATTGAACATACACACACACACACACACACACCCACCCACACAAACACACACACACACACACACACAGACAGAGAGACAGAGAGACAGAGACAGAGACACAGAGACAGAGAGAGGGAGGGAGGGAGAGACAGAGAGAGGGGGAGGGAGAGAGAGAGAGAGAGAGACAGAGACAGAGACAGAGACAGAGACAGAGACAGACAGAGACAGAGACAGACAGAGAGAGAGAGAGAATGAGCTTCCAGAAGAGTTAAACATTAGAAAAACTTAAAAATAGAGAACTCAGACTATAAGATAAACAGAAGAATAAAGTAAATGTTTCAGAAGATATGGGAAAGAATTCTGATTAGGGAATCCAAGAAGTTGAATATACAACAAACAAGAGCTCTATAAAAAATGGTGATAAGAAAACTTTCTAGCTAGTGAAAAGCATTAAGAACTGAGAATCTGAGACAGTATAAACAAAGGAAGAAATGGTTGTTTCAAGTCACTATGTTTTCAAGGGACTGACTTTATACTAGTAGATAGTTGGAACACTAGACTACTCCCAGAAAACTAAGCTGATTCTCTCCTACAGCCTACCTTCCTCATCCCACACCTTTGTCTCACCTGCCAACACATGAAATATCTCTACCTGCAGGCCAGGGAGTTAGGTAGGCAATTTTCACTTTCTTTCCCATCCTTTAATACTAATTCCACAATTCCACTGTTGTGTTCCCCGATCTATAGCAAACTAGCTGAAGGGGCCTCTCCCTACTCCATTTCTTTATTCACTGTATATTGCACAGATACTCCTGGCAAACACAGGCATTTTAGCCCATCCCCATTCCTGAATGGCAGCTCCCAATATCTAGCAACAAGTTCTATCTGAGATGGCCAGAGGCCACACCTAGTAGAAACTTAGAAGCACTCCTAACCTGGTGAGCCACAGCTAAAAAAAAATACACTTCTAAAATCCTGAGATGTCAACAGAAACCAAAGAAAAGGAAACACACTCAACAAATACAGAATCAGGAAAAAGCACATAGAATTACAATCATATCAATTATAATCATCTCAAACCCAGGTGCTTTCATGCAAGCATAAAAATACAACCAACAATATCCAGGACAATATGTCTCCACTAGAGTCCAGAGACCCTACCAAGGAGGCCCTGAGAAAAGCCACATGGATGAACATAAGGCAAGGACCTTAATGTAGGTTTTAAGGATAGGATAGGATAGGATAGGAGAGTCTTTGGCATTGAAGAAAGGATACCTCAGTTACAAAAAGTTTTAAATGTAAAAAGACAAAATCAGGCAGAAAACATCCAGGAAATATGGGACATTATGAAAAGACCAAATCTAAGAATAATAGGAATAGGGTAAGGAGAAGAACTCCAGGTCAAAAGCACAGAAAATACTTGTAAGAAAAATTTTCTAACCTAAACAAGAAGACACTTATTAAGATACAAGAGCCATACAGAATAAGAAATGGACTAGATAAGTAATAATCAAAACAATAAAAATACTAAATGAAGAGACGATTAAAAGCCGTGAGGGGAAAGACTAATATATAAAGAAATATACCTGACCTTTCCTTCGTTCATTTATTCATTTATTTGTTTTTTTACTTATGTATTTATCTTTGGTTCATGGTTCCATGTCTATTGTAATTTTGTTTTTGGACATAAAGTCTTTACTGAATTTTGGGGGACTTTCAAATCATGAGCCCTGATCACATTCACTACCTGATTTTTCCAGGTCTGACTGACACCCTTCTGACACCCCTTGTTTAAAGAAGAAAAAGAGGAGGCAAAGGAAGAGGAGGAGCAAGAAAAAGGTGGTCATTTAATTTTTGTTGTCCACATACTCAATGGAACATAATCAAACTCCCAGTGTATATCCCTTCAAAAAAATTGAGTCCTTCCTCACCTGTACTCCCACCAGAAGCCATCAATTGTGGACAGCTACATTGCAGAATTCTTCCTGCAATTTTTAACAGGTCTTTTTGACGACTTTCTGTTTAGGATGTTACTTTGAGGTTTGTGGGGAGAAGGGGTTGTTACAAAATCCTTCTAGGTTCTTTTTTCTCAAATGTCAGTCTGCAGTCATTAACACCTCTCCAAAAGTAACATCCTTACCATTTACAATCAGTGGGAACACAAATTATGGACATCCACATGATTGCTGGCAACAGCATGGACCAGGGATATCTTCATGATCGTCAGCATCAGCGTGGTTCCTGGTGGCAGAAGAGACCATTGACGTCAACATGGCCCTCTGCCTCAGCACAGATACCATCACAGCCCTTAATGACAGAATGGGCTCAGGTGGTAGTGCAGGCCACATACATAAACATGGCCCCCAGTGGCAGTATGGCTCACGGACATCAACATGACTTCACACAGCAGCAGAGATCACAGGGACTCCCTTCAGTGATAACAAAGACCATGGACATCTACATGGACCCCCATCTGCAATAGGACCATGGATCCAAACATGGCCCATGGTGGCAAGATGGAACAAAGACATCAACATGTTCTCAGAACACCTGAATTTTAAATAGAGACACTAAAACCAGGAGGGCTTAGACAAACAGATATCCTATAAACTCAAAGAAGCCACAGGTGTCAGCCCTAAATATCATATCCTACAAAAGTTCTACTCACAGTAGATGGACAAAAACTATATTCCAAATAAAAAACAAATTTACAAACATCTGTCTTAATATCTCACTCCAAAAAAGGCAAACGAAGGAAAATGTTATCATTAAAAGATTAGCCACACTGAAAAAACAAAAGGAAAAATAATCTCACGGCAGAAAATGAAACAAACCCATGCCACCAGAACAAAATGATGCAAACCAACAAACACTTCTCATTGATAACTGTAAGCATCACTATTCTCAATTCTCCAACAAAAAAGACATAAACTAACAGGTTGGATACAAAACTAGGATCCATCCTGCAGTGTTAAGGAACACACTTTAACATCAAGGATAGACATCATGTCAGGTTAAAAGAATGGGGAAGATATTCCAAGCAAATGGACTCAGTCATAATCATGTCAATATAGACATTGTAATATCTGATGAAAGAGATTTCATACCAAAACAAACCAGAAGAGATCCGGAATGATACTAAAAACTAATCAAAAGAAAAATCCACCAAGAGGACATTACAATTCTGAACATCTGTGAGTGAACCACAAGGATATCCACATTCGTAAAAGAAACGAACAGCTTAAATCACATATTAAACCTCACACAGTAAGAGTGGGTGACTTTAATACCACATTATCACTAGTAGATAGGTTATCCAGACAAAAACTACAGACAGACGAACATTGTAGCTAATTGACTTCATGAACCAAATGGACTTAACAAACACTTTGAGAACATTTTACCCAAACACAAAAGAATATTCCTGCTTCCCAGTGCCTTCGGGAACTTTCTCTGAAATTGATCATATACTCAGACACAAAGCAAGTTCAAGAGATAAAATAAAATTGAAATTACACCCTCTATCCATGGATTAAAGCTGGATATCAACAAAAGCAGAAACAGCAAAAAGCTTAAAAACTCATGAAAACTGAACAACTCTCTACTTAATGAAAAATGGATCAAGGCAGAAACGAAGTAGAAAATAAAAATTGTTTTATAATTGAATGTCAATGAAAATGCAACAAACCCAAAATAATGCAGCATAATGAAGACAGTTCTATGAATCAAGTTTGTAGCGGTAAGTGCCTACATGAAAAAAATGGAAAGATCTCTTACTTTTTACGTAATGGCATACTTGAAGGCTTTAGAACTTAAAGAAGAAATAACACCCCAAAGAGCAGACTGCAAGACATATTAAAATGCAGGCTTAAATCAATAAAATATAAACAAACAAAATTACAAAGAATTGATGAAAGAAAGAATTTGTTCTCTAAGAAAATCAATCAGACTGACAAACCCTTACCCAAAAGAATTAAACAGCAGAGGAAAAAGATACAAATTAACAAAATTAGAGATTAAAAGGGAGCTATAACAACAGACACTGCTGAAATTCAGACAATCCTAACGACATACTTTAAAAACTCCTCAGGGCCAGATGGTTTTATCAAAGAATTCCACCAGATTTTTAAAGAACAATTAATGCTAATACTCCTCAAATACTATACAAAATAGAAACAAAAGGAATGCTGCCCAATTCTTTGATGAGACCACACGTAATATGACATCTAAATCATATAAACATCCTACAAAGAAAGAAAACAGCAGGTCAATTTTTGTTTTGAGCCTAGATGCAAAAATTCTTTATAAAATGCTTGCAAACTGAGTCTAAGAACACATCAAATAGATCAGCCACCAGAGTTAAATAGACTTTATAAATCAATAAATGTAATCCACCACATAAACCAACTGAAAGACAAAAACCACATGATCATGACATTAAATGTTGACAAAATCCAAAAACCTGTTCATGGAAAAAGTCCTGAAGAGACTAGAGATGCAGGGTACATACCTCAATATAATAAATGCAATTTACAGCCAACTTATAGCCAACATCATTTTAATGCGTAGAAAATTAAATCACTTCTGAAGTGGAAATGTCTGGTTTCATTGGAGACTCGGGTGTATTATGTGGTGTTTTTCTGAAAACTGTCTTATAAGAGGATGTTATTGCTGAAGCAGACACTTGAGAGGATGTTTTGATGAGAAGAGACATGGTGTTTTTCTGGAAACTGCCTCGAAAAAAGGACAAGTGATATTTTGCCGGAGCAGACACTTGAAAAAACACGTGATGTTTAGAAAGGGTACAAATATAACCCAACAGACAGTGCATAACACTGTGTGGTATTGGTTCAACTTGACAGTCTTTGCTGGTCTTCGTGTGTCGGGACTTAATAAAGAGAAACACACCAAGGGATTTTTTTCTGGTGGTATTTCAGTGTCCCAATGAGTTTCTGGTGGCATTACAGCACCTTCTTGCCCCTTCTGTGGACTTGGGCTGATTGTCAGAGCCTGGTAGTTTCTTCTAGATCAAACTGCCATTGCTGATTTTGTAAGTGATGTTTGTGAGTAGATTGATCTTCCACTGCTGATTCATGAGAACTGAACTGCTGATACTCTGACAATACAGATTGGATTTTGTCCCAAAGAACTATTTCTAAACAGGTTCATATCCTCCTTTGCCCTTTTATCATCCTTTCCACTATCTCTTGTAGGTGGTGTGGTAGAGGTGAGGTTAAAGCGTCTAATTACACTTATTAGAGTAGGATTTAAAAAATATAAGCCCACACATTTCCACTAAAATGAAAAACAAAACAAGATTGTGCCCATTCTCAATACCTGCTCAATATAGTACTTGATATGTTTGTTAAGGAAATAAGACAATTGAGAAAGATCAAGTGGATACAAATGGGAAGGGGAGGAATAAAAAATCCTCCCCTGCAGTGGATATCATTGTATATATTGACCCTAAAAATTATAACAGGAAACTCCTACAGCTAAGAAACACTTTCAGCATCATAGCTGGATATAAAATTAACTCAAGAAAAGTAGTAGCCAATAATACACAAATGATAAATGGACTAAGAAATGCTTTAGGGAAACAATACCTTTCATAGTAGCCTCCACTAATAAAAATATCTTGGGGTAACTCTAACCAAGCAAGAGAAAGACTTTTATGATTAAAACTTTTAAGTCATTGAAGAAGCTATTAGAAAATGAAAAGTTGGATCCATAAGATTAATTTGTAAAATTGCCACTTAGGGCTGGTTTAGAGCAGAGCCTTTACCTAGGAAGCGCATAAGGCCTGGGTTCGGTCCCCAGCTCCAAAAAAAAACAAAAAAAAAAAAAAAAAAAAAAAAAAAAAAATGAAAAGTTAGATCCATAAGATTAATATTGTAAAATTGGCCACTCTACTAGAAGTTATCTACATATTCAATGTAATGAATGTCATAGTTCCAACACAATTTTTCATAGAAGTTAAGAGAATATTTTCAGCTTGATATGAAAGTACACACACACGCGCGCGCACGTGCACGCACGCATGCACGCACACACACACACACACACACACACACACACACAAGCAAGATATATAAAATAATCCTGAACAATAAAAGATCTCCTACAGATATCAACTCCCTCAACCTCAAACTGGTGTATTATGTGGTATTACAGAACTGTGGTAATTAACACAGCATGGTAGTGGCATTAAAAACAGACTCAATGGTCAATGGAACTAAACTGAAGACCGAGATATAAATCCACACACCAATAAATATCTGACTTTTGATGTGGCAGCCATAGACACTGGGGAAAAGGTAGTAACTTCAACGAGTGGTGTGGTCAAACAGCATAGTTTCACATATAAAAGTGCAAATAGAACTATACTTATCACCATACACAAAACTTAACTCCAAATAGAACATGGAACTCAATATGAAGCCATACTGAATCTGATAACAAAGAGGGTGTGCAATAGCCTTGAACTCATTGGCATAGGAAAAGACATTGAGCACAACACTAATAGCACAGGAACTAAGATCAACAATTAATAAATAGGACCTCACAAAAGTAAAAGGCTTCTGTAAGGCAAAGGGCATCATCGTTTGAGCAAAGCACCAGGATACACAATGAAAAAAGACTTTTATCAATTACATTTACATTTTACCAATTACAACTACATAGAGACTAATATCTAAAATACATAAAGCATGACAAAACTTGACATCAAGAAAACAGGTAGCCCAATTTAAAAATCTAAACAGAATATTCTCAAAAGAAGAAAATAAATGGTTAAGGACTTAAAGAAATGTTTAACATGCTTAGTCATTGGATAAATTATAATCAAAACTACTTTGAGATTTCATCTTACATCAGTAAGAATATCCAAGATCAATAAATAAGTAACAGCTCATACTGAATAGGAAGTAGAGTATGGAGAACACTCATTATTGGTCATAGAACTGCTAACTTTTACAGCCACTGTGGAAATCAGTGTGGCAGTTCCTCAGGATTTTAGGATCTACTTCAAGATTCAGTTATACTACTATAGGGCATATGCCTAAAGGATACTTTACTACAGAGACATCTGAACAGCTTATTGCTGCTCTATACATAATAGCCAGAAATTGGAAACAACCTAGATGTTCTTCAACAGAATGATGGAAAAACATAATATGGTACATTTATACAATATAGTTTTACTCAGCTGATAAAAATATTAAATCATGAATTCACATGTAAATAAGTGGAACAAGAGAAAAAATTTTCATCCTGAGTTAGGTAACCCAGACAGATATGGTAAGCATTCAGTTATATGTGAATGCTAGCTGCTAAGTTTTCATTGGCAAGCTACAATCCACATAACCATAGCGGTTAGGTATAGTGAGAAACTCAGGATAGGGGTCAATAGATCTCCCTAGAAAGGAGAAAAACAGTGGATAGTTACAGGTGGACAATGCTGGGAAGACTAGACTGAGGGAATCAAACTGAGAGAAGGAAGGGCAGAAGTAGATAAATGAGGGAATACAGAGAGGGATTGCGAAAGAAAATTAAGGTCCATATGCATTAAAACCTAATGTAATCGAAGTGTCCTAAAAGTATATACATATATATATATATGTATATATATATATATATATATATTCATATACACACATATGTATATATATATATATATATATGCTAAAGGAATGTTGTAATAACATGACATATATATATATATATATTTGTCAAACTTGAGTTGTAATGGTATTTCTGTGTATATGTGTGAGTTGTAATGGTATTTCTGTGTATATGTGTGAATGTGCATTTCTCTGTCTATGTCTTAGATTTTTCTCCTTTCGGTTCTTTTTTTCCTGTTTTTATATTTGTCATTTTCAGAGAGGTGTTGTTTTTATTTTATCTAATTTTGTTTTATTATCATTACTATTAAAATTATTATTATTTTAGATGCCTACTTGTATCCTAAGGACAGAGAGAGGGAGAAGGAGAGGGAGAAGTTGTAAATTTGGGTTGGTGGGGAAGTAAGGAGCATCTGGTAGGAGTTATTGGAGGGGAATCTATAATCTGAATTATTGTATTTTAAACCTATTTCAATAAAAATTAAATATTAATTTAAAATGTAAAAGGAGAGAGAGAAAATAGCACCTAGCCAAGGTCATGCTCCATATTCTAGCTGCTAGAGGGAAGGCATCCCACACTTTAGCAAGAGATCTGCAGCCATGAGAAAGTGGTTTGCTCCCAATTCTATGAGTTAGGACAGTGAGCCGGTATCAGGCATGCAGCTGCTATCACTGGATCCCTTGGTAAGGGGTAGAGAAATAATATGACTATCCACACCATTAGCCATTGACTCTGACTTATGCCTAATCAGCTGAATAAGCAGCACCAACCTACTTTATGTGGCAGAAGAGCTTAGCAATGAAAAGGGTTGGGCTCCAATGCACATGAACTTTTCACATCTCTGTCTATTGCATCCCATCATCCAGAGCAAATCTCGTGACAAAGCTGAAGAGCTATGTGAGAAGGACATCTCAAGGGTTCAGTGATGGGATGACTGGGACATTTGCTTAACAATCTATCCTAGCAGACCACTCAGAATTACATATCCTAGCAGACAGAATTCCAGATCTGCAGTAAGCACTTTAAAGAAGCATAGTAGAGAGTATATATTTACAAAGTTTCTTTGCCCTTCCTAAATAACTCAACCTTGTTATTTATTTTTATTTTCAAGTATGTACTTACTTATGCTCTATAACTTGTTTCTCACTCTCTTGATTTTAAGCTCCATATAAGCAAAGACATTATATGTTTTATAAAAGTATGTTATACTCATGTGTGTGTGTGTGTGTATGTGTGTGTGTGTGTGTGTGTGTGTGTGTGTGTGTGTGTGTGTGTTTCTTTCTCCTACCTCCTTCACCTAATGGCCAAGTACCCATGCCTTAATTTTCAAAACAAGAAGTAAGAAATTTGTTAACAGAAACAGTAAGAGAATGATGTCCAGGACGAAGATCAGGAAGTACTAGAAATGAGACAAATATAGGTTGATATCAGGAACAAATGGAGTTATGTGTGAACCTTCATACACAGAAGTGTGCCAAGATCTACCAAAATGCATATGATAAAGTCTAGGGCCTGGAAGACTAGTATCTGTCCTGCACAGTATCCTAACTCTAGGTATATTTTGCTTTCTGCCCTGTTTAGAAACATCTATAACTGTGTATCCCACGTCTGGAGATGTCTAATTGTAAGTTCTCAAAACTTGAGTCTAGGTCTACATTACACTTTTAAAAATTATTGGGAAACTAATGGAACTATTGCATGAATGGACTGTGTATCTCAGCATTTCTCACAGTACAAGCTGCAACAGACAGTTTTAAATATGTTTAATCTTTTATAAAATAACAACAATATCATATGTAGCAATAGCAAATTTATATTTTGAAAAAAATTTAAAAATCCAAAATAGTTATTTAGCACAGTGCCATGGTACTGGTACAATTTTTTGAAATGACTTTTATATAAATGAATAGAATAGAATATTAGTAAAAGAATATGATTCTTACCCTTTCAGCATTTGCTTTATTTCAGTATCACATATCATATAGCCTCTGGTGAGTGACTTTTTACCATTAACAAAGAAAAAAGGAGAGAAAAGTAATATCTTAGCGTCCTGTGAAAACTTTGACCTCTGGAATCAGACATTGTCTGACCAGTTTGTCAGTGAAAATGTTCAGAAATCATCTCTTCATCCCTTCCAGTAAGTAACATCTTCAATGTCATTCAGCTACATTGTATTGTCTATGTCACCTCCAAGGAAACAAACTGAACTGACAAGATTTCTTGGCAGCAAATCAAATTCCATTATAAAAGTTCTGTTAATATTAATAAGTTTATTACTTGTCCAAATAAAATTGGACTTTGACAATGGATTCCTCCAACATAATGTAAGATGATTTCTATTCTTTGTATTTGACTTTGTTATCATTTTTCTTCCCTCCCACACTTCTAATCACGTAGGACAAATTCACTAACAGCTTTCTCCATTCTAGACACAACAATCTGATGTGAAACATAAAATAACAATTAAAACATGCTGAGTTCTCTAGGAAGTATCTATTGTCAAATTATTTTTATCGAACTCCGAAAACAATTCTCTGAGGTATTTTTCTCATTATTGTCTTATAGATGAGAAGCCTGAAATCAAGAAGAATTAAGTAGTATGCCCAAGATCATATAACTAGTGAGGGGAAAAAAACTCAAATTGTTTAGCCATCATTCCATTCACTTCCCTTAATCAGGAGTCTGATGATAGTCTTATTTTTTACATCTATTTTTCCTATTAACTATGGTCTTTTGTTATAGCCTCAAATGTCTTCTGAGGTCCTGCTTGGAAAACTAATCCTGCTTTCTAAATTTTACCAATGTAAAGCTGTGCAAAATAGCAGCAAATATTTAGGCCATAACATGTTCCTACATTCTCCTGTTTCTCTCCAAATACTTACTTCGAGAGCATGTCTAAGGCACACCACCTCCTCTTCTGCCTTTCATTTCTTTGGTGATTCATGTCTCTTCTATTTGAATTGCTCAACATCAATGAAGACAGATTGAAAAGCAGCCTAACAGTGATGGAGAGGTCTCTCAGTAGTTAGATTGCAGGCATTCTCAAAGTTGGGGGCCAATCCCAAAGCATTTATTATCTCTTTACTCATATTTTCAGGGATCCTGTCGGTGACATCTTTTTGTAGACCTCTGTGACTTAAAAATGTGCATTTTATAAACTGTAGAAATGAGTAACAGGAGTGTACCGGCAGCACTGGGAGATTCACAAGTGTCAGTTTAATATCTTAGGTGTTGCTGCCTGAACCTGAAAAGTCAATTCAGGTTATAAAACTTTCAGTAGATTGCTACAAATCTCCGAGTGTTCTCTTTGATATAAGTAGAGCAAGGGTAATGGGCCACAGGAGAAAACCATGAGGAAAATAATGGATCCCCATCTCAGTAATTGAGAAATGGTTCTCAAAGAGGATAATGAAGCTGGAGAGTTTTTCCTTCAAAGCCCCTTTTATCAGACAAAGCATATGTCTAAGGTTATCGATATAGCCAGGTTGGTCCAGTGCTGACAGAGCTTGCAGGAGGCTCTAGGTCTGGTCACCAGCACCACGGACAACTACATGAGCTGGTATAAGCTAGAAATCTCAGAACTTCAGAGTAAGGGTCAAGATCAGAAGTTCAAGGTCACCTGCTACACAGCCAGTTTATTCTTCTCACTTCAGCCAAATGTGACTATTTGAATGTCCTTAAATAAACTTAGTTTGTCAATGAACTACTCAATCACTTAATAAGCATCTAATACATAGTACACAATGTAATATATGCTTTTTGCTGTGACAATTGAGATGTATCCTTTTTTGACTGGGTTTCACAGTTATCCTTAGGTCTAGATGTAAATAAATGAAAAGCATATAGGCTGATACATTTTGTATTAAATTTTTAGGTTATATATAGGATTGTAGAAAAGTAAAATCTCTATTTTGATGTGAATTGCCAACCAATAAGTGTCCCAACTTGAGACCCATCCCATGGACAAGCACCGATCCCTAACACTATTATTAATGATGCTATGTTATGCTTGCACACAGGAGCAAGTTTTTCTCTGAGAGGCTCCACCCAGCAGCTGACTGGGAGAGATACAGCCAAACGGGGGGTGAAGCTTGGGGACTCTTGTGGAAGAATATAGGAGGAAAAAAATAGGAAGTCCACAGGAAAACCAACTAACCTGGACCCCTGGGTTTCTCACAGCCTGAACCACCAACCAAAGAGCAACACAGGCTAGACCTAGGCCTCCCCACACATATGTAACAGATGTGCAGCCTGCTCTTCATGGGGTCCCAAACAACTTGAACAGAGCATGTCCCAAAAGCTGTTGCCTGTATGTGGGAAATGTTCTTCCTTGACTGGTCTCAGTGAGAGAAGAAGCATAGGGTGGGGAGGATACCCAGGGTGGCTCCCATTTTCTCAGAGGAGAAGAAAGGGAGGATGGGGGAAGGATTATGAGAGAGGTGATCAGGAAGGGGACAGTGATCAGTATGTAAAGGGAATAAGTAAAAAAAATAATGATTTAATTCAGATAAACAAATAATCACGAAAGATAAACAGACTAGTAGTCGCTGTCTCTGGGATGAAAACTGATTCCTCAATATAAGGAATTCTATGTTCTGGTGGCTATTCCACATAGCTGACACTGTGCCAAGGTTTATCAGAACTCTGCCTCTATACATCTTCCCACATACATTCATGAGATTCCACTAAAAGCAGATTTGAAATATGTGAGTATATTTCAAACATAATCTTTGTGTTGGGACTGTTAATAGAATGTCTTTGGGAGCCAATTACACGGAAATTATGAAGCCTTACAAAATGTCCTTCAAAATTTCTTCCTTTCATATATGTTTCTGTCATATTTACTATATCTACACTCCTATGCATTCTAAAATGTTTCTTCCTGGTAAGAGAAGAAATATACACAGTGCTACAAATAAATGAATTGACTTTCATTTAAGAAAACCTTCAGTCAGGTAATGTGTGACGATAATAATAATAAAATAATTATGTAAGATGTAGAGTAGTTTGTGTCCAGAGAGTCACCAATCAAGATATGGCTATCAAAATAGAGTCTGTGTGTTCCTTCCTGGTTTCTAGCATATGAATACTCTGCAATGAGGGCAACCATAACTTTTGTGTGTCTTAATTTCATCATTTATAAAAGAAGTAACATAATAATAGCATCTACCTGAAGGGGTTATTGGCTAAGTAAAATGACTTAATATTTATTAAGCCAAAACAGCTACTGCCCCAAAGTAGTATTCTATAAATGTATGCTTTTATGCTAAACACAAGTACTTTATTACTGCAATACCATTACATATGCTAGTGCTGTCTGCTTCAGAAAGAATATGCAATCTAAATGTAGACCACATAGTAGTTATGTACACTTGGAATTCATTTTCAATGAAGCACTGCCAATTCTATCTAGGATCCTATTTAAAGAGAAAGGGCACTTATTTTTGCCAAGGTGGCCCTCACAGCATTCCATGATAAAAAGTAATACATTCCCATATCAATCTAGAAAGATTCAAAGGTGCTTCTCTTTGAATATGATAGACTAATTCTAGGTCTCTCAGCATTGCCAAGTTCAGAATAAACACTAGGAATAAACAGTACGCTTGAACTCTGTCAATTTAAGAGTTCTCCTTACTAGGTATATGGTAAAATACGCCTTTACTCCCAGCACTCAGGGAGCAGAGGCAAGTGGATCTCTATGAGTTCAATGCCATCTTGGTCTATATAGAAAGTTCCAGACCAACCATGGATATTGAGAATCTATCTTTTAAAAATCCTCCTTGTTTTGAACCAGAAGAAAATGTATATGGGCCCATGGAAGTATCCCATGATACATTGCTTTTTATTTCCTCCTCCATTCAAGTAAAGAGCAGGGCTACCAAGACCATCTGCTTCTCTGTTCTTGTCAATGTCATTGCTGTCAGTGTCTTCAATGTGGTAATTAACCTTGTACTGAGAAGCAGTTTTCTCCCAAGAGCGTGCTTTAGTAGCCCTCTTAAAGCCATTATAACCTGGAGAGGGATCATGTCCACCTCCACATTCCCCTCAACACCTGGCAAGACTTTGCAGATATTATGAGGTAATAACTTCTCATTAGCATTTCTCTGGCTTTATGATGTTAAGTTTAAATTTTCTGTGATGCCCATGCATAAAATCAAGATATCACCTACCAGGTCTAAAGTTGTTCATGGTATCAAGAGCTCTGTTTGCTCAAAGTTCCTATGAAGCTCTAAAGCTAACTGCATTTGATGTATTTAGTCCCATTGATCATGAAAAATGAGGCACCCAGAGCAAGGTAAAACCCTAAGATATTGTGTCTGCTTTCAATGTCATGAACAATTTCATAGCGAAATGATGAGAATACCAAGTAATTATCATAAAAATGTGCCATGTAGAAACTTGACCCAATTTGGCTTCTTAATTATTGTTTTCTGTCCCTTTCTATCAACTGTTTTAATTGTCTATTAATATATGTCATTGAGTCCTTGACATTTACAAATGCAATTCACACTATTTTAATAAGAAGCCTTCAACTTCAGTCTTTGGGGGAATAAGTCTAGAGTGGAATATTAAGAAGAAAGTGCAGACTTCAGTTGTGTGCCGACTAGTTATGACGTGTGCATCCTTAGAAAACTTATTCAACTTTTCTGAACTTCTAGTTTCCCATTTGTGAAATTTGAATGATAATCAGATCTATCTCCAAGATCAGTAATAGAAACATATGTAATAATGTCTATAGAAAATTATTCATAAATGTTAAAGGCCTTCCTAACAAAAGGGAAGAATCCTAGCATTGTCCTGACCTTTCTGTGGGACCATTTTAAGAGACATGAGTGATGAACCAAACAGTAGTGCTTAACATCCAATGTCTAGGCTCTTCTGATTCAGATTTAGTGCTACAGCAATTTGAACAAGGTGTATCTCTATTTCTCACACTCTCTCCAACAAAGGAAAAAAGTGGCTCTCTTCAGAAATTCAGATAACACTATCTGAAACAACATTGAAGAAAAATGTCTAATCTCTAGTCATATTGTTGAACCAGCAACACTTTTGCATCTCTATCATCATACAGAATATCTCTAGTCTTTCATGTTTCAAGAAGACTAAACTGGTAGAGATCAACTTGATCATGAACTTTGCTTTACAGTCAGTTTGCACTTTGCCGTTACTACCATAGCAAATACAGCTCCACTTGGCTTTCAACCCCAGCGTCACTTTGTGTCATATTGTGGGAATCTGACGAGAATATGTTAATACTTCTTCATAGTATTTTCTGAGCACATCTTGCTGACACTGACCTGGGCTAAAAAAGTAGATTGGTAGCAAAGATATCTGTTGGTGTTGGTCTGGTGGTGCTATGCATTCAAATGCTGATCTCTGTACCCCAAGATCTGTTTGCCCCAAGATGGGTGGATTCACACATATAACAGCTTTTGTTGTGCAAACCTTGCTCCCCAAGTTAATGGGTGAATAAAAATCTAATGCCTGTGATTGGGCAGTAGAGAAAGAAAGACAAGATTTCTTGGGAGGGAGAAAGAAGTTCTGGAAAGAAGAAAGGGGAAGGCACTTTTGCCAGGAGATATGGAACAATAAGGGCATGACTGGGTGGAAAGTATAGTTATCCCCATGGCTGGATAAAGCTACGTGGTGGGGTTAATGTAGATGACCTAATAGAGTCTGCCCAGTTAAGGCCTAAGCTTTAAAATATTAAAAGGTCTCTGCGTAGTTATTGGGAACTATCTGATTAAGGAATAAGTACTGTCATATCAATATCCAGGATTAATTAATATATTCAGAATTTTTAAATCATTTTTACAGATTTCATAAAGAATTACTTCCTAAAAGTTACATGTGCACATTTCAAAGAAGAAAAAAACCTTAAACATACTCTGTGCTGTGAACTCAGAGATGCTAGAGCTCCTATTATCCCAATAGCAACACATGTTTACTCTACACAAATTCAAGAGCCTTCTTCAGAAGAATTTGTTTACATACAAAAATGATATTGAGATTTTTCCAGTCTCTCAGAAAGGTGTCCTTCCTTTAGAAATTCTCAAATTCTTAACTTCAGGTTTCCTTACTTAGAGTGCAGTATCAAAATATGAAGGGTTACTTCAGGTCTTAAAAAGGGAGAATTAAGGTATGGGTAACATGTATAATTTAGTAATAACCAGTCTGACTCTAGCCCCAAAATATCATATCTTCAAAATAATATAAATAATTATAAATAATAAGACTGATCATATTATAAGTATATCTACTCAATCTCATTTTTTACCCCTCCATGACATTTTTAGCTTCTTAAAGTGTTTCTTAAGTAAATACAGTAATGACTCAGAAATTAACAGTACTTGCTACAATCAAATGACAATGCACAACAACCTATAAGTATTCCAGGGGATCTAATGCACTCTTATGGGCTCAAGAGACTGAATAAATGATGTTATACTCATACATACATACATACATACATACATACATACATATTACAAACATACATGCAAAGAAACACTCCAATACACCAAATAAGAGCAAATTAATCATTTTAAAATGTTTCTTAAAAAGCCACATCTCATATAATATATTTTTTCTACTCCCTATGTGCATGAATGCCCTCTTTACCTTTTAAAAACCAATCCATGCACCTTTTCCCAACTATTTTCTTTGTAAAATGTGCCCTAAGTAGGATTGTGGGTACTAACTGAATTTATGGAGCTATATGTTTCTAAGTTTCACAACACCATCATTATAAGATATGCAGTTTTGTTAACTCAATTAAAGATAAACATGCTCAACTTTACCCTAAAAGAGGATTCAGAATCTCAATGAACTTGGAAATTTTCCCAGAGTCATAGTCATAAATGAATAAGGGCTTGGACTTAGACCTAGTTTTGCTCAATAAGACTTGACCACAAGATTTTCTTGGGCCAACAAAATGTTATTCTTTCCAAAGCTCTCTTTTAGCATAAATGTGGTTTTGAAAATATTGTTTCTTTGCTCAGAGTGATAACATATAACTGTGATCCCAGCACTTGGGAGGCTGAAGCAGGACATTCAAGTTCCATACTGGCCTACAGCCTTTGAAGGTTCTACATCCAAAATAGAAGAACGAAGAAAAGAACATTGAAAGAAAGGAAGGAAGGAAGGAAGGAAGGAAGGAAGGAAGGAAGGAAGGAAGGAAGGAAGGAAGGAAAGATGGTTATTTCTCATTTGTATTACCTATTTATTGTGATATGGACTATTGTTATAGAAGTGGAGGGAGGGAGGATAATTTATGTCTCCCTTTTCATTTCTTATGTTGTTAATTTGGATGCACTCTCTGTGCCCTCTAGTTAGTCTGGCTATGGTTTTATCTATCTTGTTGATTTTCTCAAAGACCCAGCTCCTGGTTTTGTTGATTCTTTTGTATAGTCCTTTTTGTTTCTTCTTGGTTGATTTCAGCACTGAGTGTGATTAGTTTCTGCCTTCTGCTCCTCTTGGGTGCATTGGTTTCTTTTTGTTCTAGAGCTTTTAGGTGTGCTGTCAAGCTGCTAATGTATGCTCTCTCCTGTTCCTATTTGCAGGCACTCAGAGCTATGAGTTTCCCTTTCAGTACAGCTTTCATTGTGTCCCATAAGTGTGGGTATGTTATATCTTCATTTTCATTAAATTCTAAGAATTCTTTAATTTTTTTTCTTTACTTCTTCCTTGAACTAGTTGTCATTGGGTAGAGCATTGTTCAACTTCCACATATACATATATGTGGGAGTTCTGCCGTTTTTGTTGTTATTGAAAACCAGCCTTATTCCATGGAATGCATGGAATTATTTCTACTTTCCTGTGTCTGTTAATGCCCGTTTTGTGACCAATTATATGGCCAGTTTTGGAGAAGGTTCCATGAGGTGCTGAGAAGAAGGTATATCCTTTTGTTTTAGGATAGAATGTTCTATAAATAAATGCTAAATCTATTTGTTTCAGAACTTCTGTTAGTTTCTCTGTCAATGTTTAATTTCTGTTTACCTGATCTGTCCATTGATGAGAATGGGATGTAAAAATCACCCACTATTATTGTGTGAGGTACTACTATGTGTGATTTGAGCTTTAGCAAGATTTCTTTTATGAATGTAGGTGCCCTTGCATTTGGAGCATAGATATTTTGGATTGAGAGTTCATCTTGGTGGATTTTTCTTTTGATGAATATGAAGTGTCTTTCCTTATCTTTTTTGATAACCTTTTGTCAAAAGTAGATTTTATTTGATATTAGAATGGCTACTCAGGATTGTTTCTTTGGACCATTTGCTTGGAAATTGTTTTCCTGCCTTTTACTCTGAGGTAGTGTCTGTCTTTGTCTCTGAGGTGTGTTTCCTGTATGCAGCAAAATGCTGGTTCCTCTTTACATATAGAGTCTGTTAATCTGTGTCTTTTTATTGGGGAATTGAGTCCATTGATGTCAAGAGATATTAAGGAATAGTGATTGTTGCCTCCTGTTATTTTCTTACTTAGAGGTGGAATTATGTTTGTGTGTCTCTCTTCTTTTGTTTTCATTGCAAGATTACTTTCTTGTTTTTTCTAGGGTATAGTTTCCCTCCTTGTGTTGGATTTCTCCATGTATTATCCTTTGTAGGGCTGGATTTGTAGAAAAATATTGTGTGAATTTGGTTTTGTCATGGAATATCTTGTTTTGTCCATCTATATTAATTGAGAGTTTTGCTGAATATAGTAGCCTGGGCTGTCATTTGTGTTCTCTTATGGTCTGTATGACATCTTCCAAGGATCTTTGGGCTTTCATAGTCTCTGGTGAGAAGTCTGGTGTAATTCTGATAGGTCTGCCTTTATATGTTATGTGACATTTTTCCTTACTGCTTTCAATATTCTTTTTTGTTTTGTACATTTGGTGTTTTGACTATTATGTGATGGGAGGAATTTTGCTTTTCTGGTATGTTTGGATATCCAGTATTTGGTTTGGTGGGAGAACTGGACTCTGATGTTGCCAAGTAGTATTGGTTTCTGTTGCTCAGGTTCCTGCACTTGCTTCTTGTCATCAGGTTGTCTCTGGTGTTAGCTGGCCTTGCTATCTCTGACAGTAGCTTAACCCTCTTGTCAGCCTGTGTGTCAGCACTCCTATAGACATATTTTCTTTCTACTGGATCTGGGAAGAGAAGGCTGCTCCTGGGTTTTTGTGACCTGAAGCCTCCAAGCTGGTTGCTTGGAGCAGAAGATTTGGTATTACTTCTGCTCTCAGGTGCTTTCAGCTCTAGGAACAGGCAGGAATGCTAACTGCTCCTAGGTTCCAGTATCTAGCAGGCAATAGACAGGTTCCTATTGGGCCAGGAATGTGAGGAGAAGTGGCAGTCCCCTCTGAGATCTCAGGAGTGTCCACACTTCTGAGAGTCCAGCTCTCTCTCCCATGAGATTTGGGAGCAGTTCAGCTCAGGGTTCAGGCAGAAACCAGAAGTGTCCTGTCCCAAATGACTTCTGACTTTGTGTGTCCTGAGGCCACCAGGTGGGTTGTTTGGAGCAGAAGAGTTGATCTTACCTCTGCTCTCAGGTGTGTTGGCACTCCTGGTGACTGGCTTTCAGTTCTTGGTGCAGTCGCAAAACTGAAGTGTCCTGCTCCTGACTGCTCCTATGTCCCTGTATCCAGAGGGCATTAGGCAGGTTCCCCTTGGGCCTGGAATGTGAACAGAAGTAGCGGTCTCCCCTGAGTTCTCAGTATTGTCTGCACTTCTAAGAGTCGAGCTGTCTCCCCCATGGGATTTGGGTACAGAGAGCTGTGGGACCAGGTCAGTTCGATGAATAATAATTTTAAGCAACAACAAAACTCAAAAGAAGAGCTGCCCACTCAACAAGTAAAAGCTACAAAATGAGTAAATAGCTTTGAGAGAGAGAGAGAGAGAAAGAGAGAGAGAGAGAGAGAAAGAGAGAGAGAGAGAGAGAAACAAGATGGTATCACAAAACAATTCATGGGCAAAAACATATTCAAAATCTTAAAGGCAACGGACATAAACTAATTGACCAGGAAAACAAAAGCTAAACAATCTGGTGTAGCAATTCTTACATCTGATGAAGTAGACTTCAAACAAAAGAAGTTAAAAGAGTTGCAGAAAGTCAGGATATATTTTACAAGAGAACAATTCATCAAGCAGTGTAATCTTAAATAGTTATGAATCAAATCCTGGAGTTTTCAATTTCATAAAATAAACACACAAAGGTAGGAAAGCTTACAGGTCCTGATACTATAATAGTAGGAGCCTTAAACTCAAATAATCAAGAAACTTCACAACTAAATTACATCGTAAACCAACAGTACTTAGCACATATCTGTAGAATATTATACCCAGCAGATAGAGATCATAGTTTCTTCTCAACAACTCATAGAATCATCTCTAAAACCTATTACATTGTAAGCCACAAGTAAACTTAAACAATCATAAAAATATTGAAATAATTCCTTGTACTTTATCAGACTATAGTAAGCAAACAAATATAAAAACAGACAGACATCAATAGAAAAATAATTCACAGAAACAAAGCAAGTACTTTAAGACTTGCAACATTCTTTGGAGTTAACAGTGAAGCAGTGAGGAAATCATGAAAGAAATTCTAAAACTTCTAAAAGAAAGTAGAAATAATAGGTGGATTCATATGAACCTCTGGGATACAGCTAGGGCAATTCTAAGAGCTGCAGTGTTCACATTAAAAATCATCTATAGCTCAGATAAATTAACTGCAAATGCACTCTATATTTCTTTTAAAAAATAATAAAAATGCAAAGTCAAATCTAAATCTATCTAATAGCAAGTAATAATTAAATTTAGTTCAGAAACCAATGACAAATTTTACAGCAACACAGAGAACTAGTCAGAGATAACAATTATTATTATTTAATAATATTAAAATTGTTAACAAGTCCCTAGAAAACCAAAATGACATAATTAATAAAATTATACATGAAAAGGGAATTGTTACAAGACTTCCCAGTAAAATCTAGAAGATTATTATGGAATACACTGAAATTATTCCAGGTTGGATTGGTAGCTGGGTTAACAAAGTATTAGCACAAGGTCCTGAATTCAGCCCCCTAGAAACTACAGACTAAAATCAAGTGTGCTACCACGCACTTGTAATCACTCTACCAGTGGGGCACCCCTTGGATTTGCTTACCTGGGACAAAGTGCAGACCATTGAGAGATTCTGTCTCCAAAATCAAGGTAACCATCACCTGAGGAATGAGAACAGAGGTTGTCCTCTGACCTCCACATGTTCATATACATGCACACATGCGTCATCCCAACATAAATGGGTGCTTACATACCTATACATGAATACACTGCACATACAACTTAGATTCCAAAATGCTAGGTAATCTAGAATGAACAAATATATTCCTAAACACTTATATCAGAAATAAATTAGAAAGATAGAACAAAGTTAAAAGATCTATAAAATCAAGAAAGTTGAAGCACTAATGAAAAATTCCTACATAATGGAAAATCCAGAATAGGGCAGAAACACTCCTTATTTATATGAAATTTTCAAAGAAGAACTAATAACGATACTTCTTATACTGATACACAAAATAGAAAAGGAAGGAACACCATAAAATTCATTGATAAAGTCAATAATACCCTGATACCAATTGTATAAGGACACAATGACAATAACAACGACGATGACGAAGATGATGACGGCAATGATGACGATGACAACGATGACGACAATTTCTCTCATGAACATACGTGCAAAAATTCTCAACAAAATACTTGATGGCAGAGGAAGGGTATGGATATGATGAAACACCTTGCTCAAGAGCAACTTAAAGTGAAAGGGGTTTATTTTACTCACTGTTTTATGCATAATTTATCATCAAAATAGTTAAGGCAGGAAGCTGGAAGCAGGAGCTGACCCAGAGGTCATAGAGGAGTGCTGCCTACTGGTTTGTTTCCCATGGTCTGATCAGCCTTCTTTCTTATAGAACCCAGGACCATCAGTCTAGGGGTGGCACCACCCACAAAGGGCTGAGTGCTCCCACATCGCACAGTAATAACACACACAGCCCAGTGTTATAGAGGTATTTTCTCAATTAAGGTTCCTTTCTCGATGATGACTCTAACTTGTGTCAAGGTGACAGAAAACTAGCCAGCACACTTCTCAAAAGCACATTAAGATCTTGTTACAATTACATTTCTTCATAGAGATAAAAGGGTGGCTTAAAATATGCAGATAAAGCAAATATATAATCAACATGGACTTAAAGATATAAATCATAGTATCATATTAATAGATGCAAAAGTGTAGTTTGATGACATTTGACATGACTTCATAACAAAATCCAGATGAAGGTAGAAACAGGTGAATATAATTCAGCATAATAAAGGATATGTCTGGCCAGGAGATGGCTCATTGCTTTCAAACAGTTGCTGCAAAACCAAGATGACTAAGTCCTATACACAGAATCCACATAAACCACCACAACAAAAACATCTGTAATCCCAGCAACTTGTCAGGCAGAGACAGAAGAATCAGCTGGACACTTGCAGGTCAGCTAGCTTGGAGTACATAGGACAATAAAAACAGTAAGAGAGTCCTTGTCTCAACAAAGTAGAAGGAATGAATAGACTACACAACATGGTTCTCTGATCAACACATGTACATTATGGCCAGTGCATGGAAGCATGTGTGTGTAACACACACATACACACACGCACACACACACACACACACACACACATGCACATACACACACACATGCGCACACACACACACATGCACACAGACACACAGGAATAAATGTAATAAATTGAACAAAGTTCAGTTAAAGGCTATATAAGGCAAACATGTAGCTGACACAGAGAAATTTAAAAAAGATATTTTCTCTAAATATGAAAGGATACAAGGGTATCAATTCTCTCTACTCTTACACTATAAAGTGCTTGAAATCTTAGCTAGAAAAAAAAAAGCCCAGAAGAAGGGAATATAAGAGATACAGAGGAAAAGAAGTGAAGTTATCCATATTCAGGAAGTATGAGTCCATATTTTAGAAGCCTACAGACTCTAGAGAACTCTTATATCTGATAAAGGTTTTTTCATCAATGCAGCAAGATACAAAAATCAACATTGAAAAACCAGTAGCTTTTATGTATACCAATAGTGAATTTGCTAAGAAAGAAATTAGGAAACATAATGTTCTCACAATAGCCCCAAAATTTAAAACAAAATTTCTAGAAATAAATCTAGCCAAGAAAAAGAAGGGCCTCTAGTAAAGAAATTTAAAGATCCTATAAAAGAAAAACAAAATAGCAACAGTAAAAGAAAGATACTAGACAATGATCAACAAAGATAATATTGTGAGAATGGTTATACCGCCACAAGTAATCTCCAGATTCAACATGGTCCCCACCAAAATTCCATTCTATTCTTTACAAAACTGGTGGTGTGGGACTGTGAGTATTCTAAGCTTCTGATGAAATATGAAATCCTCCAAATCATCAAAGCATAAACATAACCACTGCTGCTGTTGTCACAAAATCTGCCTTCAAATTCTACCACAGAACTAGAATAACAAAGACAACATAGAAGAACACCAAATTAGATGTTTAAACCAGTGGAGCAGAAGAGAAGGTCCAGAAATGAACCACACGGCCACAGTCAGCTAAGTTTATTTTACACTTGTTTTAACAACATACACTAGAAAAAGAGAGCCCTCATATTTCCTCATCCCTAACCCTTCACAAACAGCTATTCAAAGTGGAACAAAGACCTTAATCTACAGCAAAACCTTTCTGAGAACGATCTCATTCAGACAGAAAATAATGCCAAGAATTGACAGATGGATCTGTACAAAATTAAAGATGCTTCTTCGGAGTAAAAGAACTAATCAGCAGGGTGAAAAGACACCCCACACAGTGGAAGAAAGCTGTTGGGAATTATAATTCAGACACTGAGTTAATAACCAGAATGTACACAGAAGTAACAAGATAAAACATCCAAAAATATTCTAGTCAATATATGGACTAATGAACTGAATAGACTGGCCTCAAAAGAAGCAGAAATGACCAAAAAAAAAATGTTTTTATAAAGTACTCCATGTCCTAAGCCATCAGCTAAATGCAAATTTAAAAAAAGACGTTGATGCTGTGCTTAGGTGGTGACAGGGCAACAAGAGGGCAGCGTCTCGGGGCTGTGCTGATGGCAGCAGAGGTTAAAGGTGAAGACAGGACAGATCCAGAGATCTGCCAACTGCCATGCAGTGAGATCAATTACAATGTGCACGAGTGTGATGGACAGATGGGAGAGAAAAAGAAGCAGAACAGTTTGAGCACTGTGAAGGGGGATGGAATTGGAGTCCCAGGGGAGGAGAGAAACAGCCTGTCGTGAGTAGCCAGCCCAGTCATTTGCGGTCATGGAGAAGTCCGAACCGTTGCTTCCCCTGAAGGCCATGTCTGGGTCCATGGCTATGTAGCAGCAGGGGTCAATGTCATTGCCAATGTCCAAGCTTCATATTACCACTAGAGACCATGGGAACTCCCTGGTCTTGGCAACTGCCGGGGACCACGTGGATGTCAAGGCCTACACAGAACTGGCCCAGTCCCTTACTGGCTGTGGCAGTCTGCAGAGCTAGCCCCACCTCTGACAAGTGAGAGCAGTGCAGAGAGCAGGCCCTGTGCCGCAGCTGGGCAGCGCATTGGAGCTGGCTCTGGTAATAGGGGTGCGGGTGCAGGTACAGGTGTTCCAGCCCTGAGGATGAGAGCGCAGGAGTGCCAGCAGTGCCACTCCACTGCCAGGAGGTTGCGTAGGCACAGGAGTGATGTCCTTTCCCCTCCCCTCTTGCCCCCTTCAAGAGTCAAAAGAGCTAACCATGAGGTCATAAGAGCAGCACTCTGGAAAGAAGGCTTGGCACCTGGGCAGCACAGGTACGCAGTCCAGAGGAGAGCAAAGGAGAGCTGGCCCCAGCATTTATTTAACATGAGGTGGCTTGGGTGTAGGGATGATGCCCTCACCCCCTCATTATCTATGATAATTGGAAGAGCTGGCCTCAAGGTTATAAGGGCAGGAGAGCAGGGGGGAGAGCAGGCCATGCACCTGGCCTGGGCAACATAGTGGGGCAGGCCCTAATAGTCAAGGCATGGGTGAGCCACCCCCAAGGTGTAAGAACAGAGAACAGGAAAGCTGGCCCACCCACCTGCTGGCTGTAGCATTGAGAGAGTGAGCCCCACACTTGAACTGGGCAGCACAGTGGAGCTGGCTCTGGAGGCTTGGGTGCAGGTGAGCCAGCCCCAAGGGCACGAGAGCACGAGGGCTGCCCCTGCCTCCTACTGATGGTGGCAACGGGCAGCCTAGCTGAAGCAGTGCTGGAGCACTCGTCCTGATAGTATGGATGAGGGAGAGCCAGCAGGGTGAACACCTCAGCTACCACCAGGCCCCGAGGCAGGGCTTTGAGTTGGCTCAGGTAAAATCTGCATCATCTGTTAATTATTAAGGTGTGTGAAAGGGCTGGTCCCGCTGATCCAAAGCTGCAGGATCTCCATAATATATGGCAAAAGCAGGATCACTGGGAGGAGTTCCAAAGAGGAGGCAATATTGATGATGTCACAGAAGCCAGAGACCTCAAACCAGACCAAAGATTCATAACAATGAACATTCAAGTGTATGGACAGAGGGGTATATTGTGGGACACAGTGTAACACACTACAGAGTCCACAATGAGGTGTTTTCTGTGCTTTGTTTTATTTGTGTGTGGGAGGGGGGTGTAGAATAGGTTGCATGGGTGGAGGTCAGATATGAGGGGACTCGGGGATGAATGGAACTGGGGCACATGTTCTGAAACTTACATAGAATGAATTTAAAAGAAAAAAAATACTACTTTAAGATTCCAGCTCATCTTTAGTCAGAATGCTTGATCATCAGAAAAAAAAAAAAAAAAAGGAATGACAACAAATGGTGATGCAGGTGTGGGGAACCTTTACTTGTATTTTGTGCCATCACTATAGAAATTAGTGCAGACGCTCTTTAAAAGCTAATGAGACACCAACCACATGACTTAACACTACTACTCTTGAGCGTATGCTCCAAACCACTCTATATCCTATCTGGGAGATGCTGCCGCACTGTGTTGCTGACTAGTCATCGTACAAGGACACTGAATCAGCACTGATGTCCAGCTACAGCTGAATAGAAAAAGGAAATGTGGTAGGCATGTAATGAGATTTTTGTTCAGTTGTAAAGAAATCACAATATTTCCAGGCAAATAATTGATAGAACACAAGTAAATGCTGCCCATTTTCTCTCTCATATAGATCCTAAATTTAATTTTAATTTTAATATATGTGTCTGGGAGTAAGCGTTTAGGTAATGACACTAGCAAAGGGACCATGACAGGGGAGAAAGTAGTCTTCAAGAAGGAAGGAGAGGTTTAAAAAAGAGGGCAGTAGAGTAATTTGTAACTGTAAGTACAATGGATGACCCTGGGGAGGAAGCAACCGTGGGTGGAGAGGAGAACAGGTAGGAGACTCAACGCAAACCATTTATTCAAAAATAATAATGCAAGTTGTCAATTTTCCATGCTAATTTTAAAAATAAGTAAGTTGAGGTAACGCAAGTCTAGCTAGAAGAAAGAAATGTTTGAAGATTCTTATCTAGATCTATATACAACGTGGCCAGTGCACAGTTAGTGGTGGTTAGTACATTTTGAAATCTCTAAGACTAATTTTCAAAGATTCTCACCACAAAAAGCAAGTATTAAAGGCCAAATATGTTGATTAGACTAAGTATTTAACACCTTTCCTTACATTATATTGTCATTGTGTGCCCCATGTGGAGAAAAGAAATCCTTGAACACTGTTGGTTTAAAATAAAAATCAGTTCAGCCGTTATGGAAAATAAGCCTGTATAATGTAGAAAAGCAGGGTTTGAGGTTCTTAGCTAGCCCAGATATTTCAATTTATTCTTCAGATATGACAAAAGATGATAAATACAAATGGAAAGATCTCCCAGCGAGCGAAGCCAGAAGTCTCAAGAGTCACAGAAAGCATGAACTGGAACCCAATTGAGATATGCACCTCGGCTTCGTGTTAGAAGTCCTCCTAGACATAACGTACGGGAGCAGAGAACTGCTAACCTCAGTGCTTCAGCAGCCTCCTGTTCTTCTTTCCCAAGGACTTTAGTGCAGAGTCACTACTCAATGTTTGCAGAGGAATGTGAAGGAAAAAGGGATGATTTCACAGGTCTTAGTTCAAGAAGCATAAGGCTGACACTTGCCCATCCTGCCATGGAGTTCTGGCCTTTGAGCCTGACTGGATGACACTGTTGTTTTTTTCTCTTAGAAGACAGAGCTATATTGGGGAGACAAAGGGTAAATGAATGCTTGTGTCCAAGCAAGATATTTATGTTGAATGTATTGTTCTTTCCAAAGGAATGTGGTTCTTTGGATAGAATTACTATAATTATCTGCCCTACTAGGACCATTCTCAGTCACATGATCTGATTAAAATGCAACTTACAACAAACAAACAAACTTGTGGGTCCTGATAAGCTTTAAGGGGCATTGAAAGTCTAGTATGCCTTCTGCTATCCTCTGCCTTAAATTGGACAGTGCCTCAAACAGGAATTCCCCTATCAGCTCAGTACCCAAGTCATAAGCAATGGACTGTAATTGACATATAACATGAGTGAGCAACGGATCCTTGATGGCTCAGAAAACACCATGAATGTGATCATGAGGTCGAGTATGTAGTGTGATATCTAGTATAACAATCAAAATCGTATCATGCAGCTGTGATCGGGAATAACAAGTGGCCCCTCCCCCTGATGATAGGACCCCAGAGACAGAGCCAGTGGACATATTTTGATTAAGTTACTTCAATGAAAAATCCTAAATCATAAGCTAATGCAAAAATTATTCTGTGTTCAGTTGTAGTTTAAGATGGATGTGATGAATGCTGAATTTTATACTTGGGAACAGCTGCAAGGAACAGAATTCCACATGGCACTAGATGAGCCCAGAAAAGGGACAATTATTCACTTGAAACAAATTAAAATCACTTCATAACAAAAGTGGTAGAGATAATCTGTGTTCCAATCTGGTGAAATGTTAAGGTTACAATTCGTTCATCACAAATTATAAAATTTCAATATGACACATAAGAGAAACTAAATGAGCTCTCGAGCATCGCGGTAATGTATTTAATGATCGTATTGTGGAAAGAACTTGCATCTGGGACCTGACATGACTTACCTGCAACACCTATCTCACAAATTCATGGTTCATGCAGAAATCCATTATGCATGCATCACCTCATATTTCTAACGTAAAACCACAGAACTAATCCTCATAATTCATGCCAGAGCAGAAGTTTGAACTTGTAATAAACAAGATCCATACATGCACAAGTCAGAAAAAAGCAAAATAAAAACATCTAGTAAATGTCTGCCACGGAGAAGGAAGGGGCCATGGGTTAAAATACGCGAACACTTGTTCCCTCTGAATAATATAAAATTATGATACATAGGTGTCATTTGCATTAAAGAGAAAAAGCATATTACTTAAGTTCCTACGTACATACAGTTATAGAGTCCAGCAAGACATCCCCTCATTCTTGTTAGTAGTGGAGGGAAAATGGCGAATATGAGTCAGAGGCTGTGCTGTGTCATTGCAGGCAGAGTGTAGCTGCAGCCAATGCTATGACTCAAATCCTTTTGTTCCACTCACTGTGCTGTTGCATCTCGGAGGGGTTTGCAGTGATTGGACAGTGACTGTGCATGGAAGATTAGTAGCTAAGAACCCACAACTAAGCAAAGTAATATATCTTGAGAGCTACTCTTGGTAGAAGAAGGCATGCCTTTGAATATGCAAAATAACTTCAGTATTGCTCCTGCAACACACCTGAGGAGCTGTTGGGTGTTGAAGCTTGTTTCCTGATCCAAACACTTACCTACAGGGAAGGAACAGACAATAAGGAACACAGATGCTGCCAAGAAGGCAAAACACAAGAGAACGGCTTTGTATAAGTAATGAATAAATTTAGCTACAGTTTTCTCTCCAGCTTGGTATTACTAAACACACTAGGCTTGGCCTATAATAAGCCAGGAGGTTCCCAAATATCATACCCAATTGCATATTTTCAGTACTTTCTGTAGAAAGAAAATGAGTTAAGTATTTATGGTGTGAAATAAATGTTATTTTATCTGGTAAAACAGGAGACAAAAGAAAAAATAACTTTATACAAAAGTTAGAAAGAACCGCAGAACTGGCAAAGCAAAGCAAATGGTAAAGACCATGAATATCCAAAGGACTACATCCCAAATAAAGGTCTTCGCTGCATTTGACTACTACTTGGTCATGTATCGCACAGTGGCCAGAGCAGTGAATGCAGCACAAGGAGTCATTACAGATTCACCAATGCTCCATCAACCTCTCCACAAATCACAACCCTCCTATGCTAAGATACAGTTGAGTGAACAGTGGGAACACCTTAGGGAATGGGAATCAGTGACTCTCAGAAAATGTTTATAAGACGTATAGGAAATTCAGATTTCAAACCTTCTCATGTAGCCCCAGGAATCGAAACAAGAAAGCTAAGAATGGGTTTCACAGAAAGGTGGATCATAGTCATCCTCTTTAATTCATTTCCTGTCACTGATATTATAGTTGTCCCCATAGTGTGAGGCTTTCCATTTGCAAACTCCCTTCCTTGATAACATTTTTTTCTATGATACCCAGATCAATGCTTTCATGTTGTTCATGTGTAATCTGTGAGTACTACACACACATTAAGCTGAAGACACATGAACTTCCTGCTCTGCACATTCCCAACTCAGGCTACACAGAGCAAAGTGCTGACTCTGGGTTCCATCTCACATGCTATAAACATGCATCCTAGTCCCTCATAAAGCACCCTGTGCTGTCCTAGGTTTTTTTTTTTCATTGCATGCATTTTGGTTGGTGATTTTATAAACCACATTGCTCAACTGCTGTTTATTTCTCCTAAGCATGAGAAGACTACCTTACAGGAAAAAAAATCACATAGACCATTCCATCAGAGCAAAGATTACAGGACTCTGATAGAAATAAAAATATAATATAAATAAAATATCTTGTTTGTTGAAATATAAACAATAACACAATCACAATGTCTTCATTTATTGATAAAAGTGTAACGAGAGTATGAAAGATACATCACCCTGTATTTATATAAAAAGTAATAATTCAGTGTCCACAAATTCAGTCTCAAGGGCCACTTTGCAGGTCATAACCACTATAAATAAGAAGTATCTGTGTTTAAAAAGTGATGTGGTAACCTCTTAAGAATGAGTGAGCTAAAGAAGTCACACGTCAGCTCAAAACATAGGACAGAGACCACCTAATATCTTCCATACTCAAATTCTATTTTTTGGAGAATAATATATCCAAGCATCAGACCTCCCAGTATGTAAATTAGACCGTTTCTTAAGTTCTTTCCACATACCAAAGTCTATGCTTATACACGCAGGTCAAAAAGGTGGCTGAATCTCCATTTTGTATTTGCATTTTGTAGCCATTTCAGATTTCTTGATTTTCTTCTCAGTCACAGAGTCCTAGTATTCATGCAAACAATGTTTTCATACTACTCACTGATCCACTTCTAACATCAAATCCTCATTCTCTTTCTCATCACTCTCCCTCCCTCCTTCTCCCACCAACTCCCATAGGCTACTCTCAGTTATTCTTTTCATAGTTTTAAAACTGGTGTCCAGTCTGTAACTAGTCGTGTTTAAGGATGACAAATGGCACACGAAGTTCCTCCTTTATGCTAAACACTTCATAAGAGAAGAAAAAGGCCTCAGTTACTTGAGCTCTCCTCGTGGCATTTGGCTTCTTCCAAAGTATTAATAATCTCCTCCAGGTTGTTCTACACAATGTGCCATGCACCTGCTGTCTCAAACATAATAGATAATGTTTATTAAAAAAATACCTCCAGGGTATCTCCATTAACATTCACGTAACCTTGTTCATAAGAAAGACTTCTTAGATTCCTTAATAATTTCTCAAAAACCTCCAAGTAACATCAAGTTACTTTTTAATCAATTCATAGCTGTGTTGGGAAAGCAACGAACTATGACTCAGCCTGGCCCAGATAAACATGCACGCAGTCAACTGAGAAAGCTGAACAGGGACCACCTAGCTATTCTCCCATGCCCTGATGATGGAAAGTGGACAGGAGAGGTTCATAGGGGAGGGAATAAGATGGAATGGGAAGGAAGGGGAGAGAAATGTCAATTTAATATCATATTATCTTATACAAGAAAATACTGGGTTGTAGGTATATATGTTTCTAAAATCAAAGCAACAGATATGTGTAGAGACCGAATCAGAGTTATAAGAAAACAACAACCAGAGAAATAAGACAGTATAAAGAGTAAAAAAAAAAAAAAGAAAGAAATAATAAATAGACAAATTCAAATCAAGCAACTGAAATCATTGCTTCTGTGTTTTTCTTCTCCATTAGGATCAGAGTATCTGGAGGGTAAGTAATAGGATTTAATCACCTGTGAACGCACACTTCCTTCGATGCAAGTGCCTGTTGAGATTAATTGAATTGAAGCATGTTATTATTGAATTATCCATATCACAATTTTTCAAAAAAGTGACACTGACAAAAGAAGCTGCAGGACAGATGTGATTAGAGCATGTAAGTGGCCTATCTCCCATCTATGGTGTCTCGCTAACCCACAGGGAAAGCATGGAAATAAATCTACATATATTAGTAAAAACTCAAAATAGAAATGTATCATTCTTTTTTCCCTAAAAGAATATTTACTAATCTTCAAATAAGGAAGAATGTATTTCCTGTAAATTTAAAATGAGAATACTGTTGAGAATATTAATGTTTAGAATCAGAACAGGTGATGCCCAGACATGTCTGTCAGCCGAAACGCTGTACTACCTAAATGTTGTTCTCAAAGATGCGTTCAACAGCCCCCTCAACTACCTCACTGCCTGCCCTCTATCCAGGCCCCTCCCCCAATTCTAGCAAATTCCTGCTGCTCAGATGAACACCATCAAAAGAACGGGCGTAGGCCACTCCAGACAAAAGAACAGAGACCCTGTTGTACCAAAGGCCAAGCCAGTTACTAAAAGTCAAGCCTCCAATTTGATCAGAGACTCTCTATTTGGACCAGAGTCCAAGCCAGCTGCCACAAATTCAGGCCACAAAGATCAGAAGATCGAAGAAGAAATAGAAATCTAGGAACCCATCCGATAAAGACAAACTCAGAAATCAGCATCTAGTCCTATCACCCAGAACCAAAACACCTAAATGCCAGAGTAAGGGCACAACAGCAACCATAAGGGTCTAGACATATTTCATGAAGATTCTAAGAGACCATGGATGCTTACTCAGACTTCTGGACAAACCAAAACTTTAAATAACTATAGATGGAAAAACAAAACATTTCATCACAAAGTCAAATTTAAGCAATATCTATCCGCAATTCTAGCCCTATACAAAGTTCTAGGAAAAAAACCCTACCAACATGAGAAGAGTAAATACAACTATGAAAACTCAAGGAATAAATAATCTCTTAACAGCAAAACCCAAAGAATGAAAAAAACAGGATCCATCCTTCTACTGCATAAAGAAACACATTTCAACATCAAAGGTAGACATTACCTCAGAGTAATGGATTGGAAAAAGATTTTTGAAGCAAATGGACCCAAGAAGCAAGCTGGTATAGACATTCTAATATCTAATAAAATAGACCTCAAACCAAAATCCACTAATATGAGATCTCAATTCTGAACATCTATACCCCAAGCACAAGGGAACCAGCATTTGCAATGGAAACAGTACAAAATTTTAAATTACACATCAAAGCCCACACATGGGATACTTCAAAACCGCAGTCTCACCAATTAACAGGTAATGCAAACAAAAACCAAACAGAAGTAATGGACAACAAAGATTATGATCCAAATGGATGTAACAGATACCACAGGATAATTCATCTAACCCCCCCCCAAAAAAACACACCTTCTTCTCAGCGTCTAATGGGACAACAATCTCAAAAATTGACCATATACTCAGTCAGAAACAAGTCTCAACAGATAGAACAAATTTTAAATAACCCCTTGTATCCTGTCAAATCATCATGGATTAAAACTGCAGGTCGACAGCAACAGAAAACCTACAAACTGATGAAAATGAGCAGCTCCCTACTGAAGGGCATTGGCATCGAGGTAAAAATATAAACACTAAAGACTCCCTAGAGTGCAATGGAAAGTAAGACACAACCCACCCAAACTCAGGGAGCACAATGAAAGCAAGACTAAGAAGAGAGTTTGTAGCATTAAGCACCTTCATAAAGAAATCAGAGAGACTCCATACTAGCAACTTAACAACACAACTGCAAGCTCTAGAACAAAGAGAAGCAAACATACCCCAGAGGAGTAGAAGGCAGGAAATAATCAAAGGCCAGGCTGAAACCAATCAAATAGAAACAAAGAGAAAAATATGAACCAATAAAACGAAGAGTTGGTTCTTTGAGGAAATCAACAAGATTGACAAGCCCTTATACAAACTAACCAAACGATACAGAGAGAATATCCAAATTAACAAAACCAGAAATAAAAAAGGGGACAAACAAAAAACGCCAAGGAAATCTAACTGAAAGAGTCAGATGCAAATATGTGCACCCAACCAACGAACAGAAGCTGTTGACCCCTCTGATTGAATTAGGGGAAAGCTGGAGGATGCTAAGATGAAGGAAATCCTGTAAGAGGACCAGCAGTCTCAATTAACCTGGACCCCTCAGCTCTCTTAGACACTGGATCACCAACCTGGCAACGTACGCCAGCTGAGATGAGACCCCCAACACATATACAGCAGAGGACTCCTGGGTCTGGTTCAGTCAGAGAAGATGCACCTAACCCTCAAGAGACTGGAGGCCCCAGGAAGTTTAAAGTCTGGTGGGGTGGGAACATCCTTCTGGAGGCAGACAGAGGGGAGGAGGTATGGGATGTGGAACCCTTTGGGGGTAGACCAGGAGGGGAATAAAATCTGGAGTGTAAAAATAAATAAACAAACAAACAAATAAATAAATACCAAAAAAACATTAATTCATTCTTTAAAAAACTGTACTTCACAAAATTTAAAAATCTAAAAGAAATACACAATTTTCTCAATAGAAAACAAATTTTTAAAAGTAAAATTAAGATCAGATAAACAATTTAAAAAGACCTATAACTCCCAAAGAAATAGAAGCAATTATTAAAGGTCTACCAAACAAAAAAGTCTAGAGCCAAATGGTTTTAGCACGTAATTTTATAAGATGTTCAAAGAAAACATAATATCATTTGTCCTCAAATTTTCTCCACAAAATAAAAACAGAAGAAACATTGCTACATTCATTTTATGAGGCCATAGTCATCCTGATACCCAAATCACACAAAGATTCAACAAAAAAGAGAATTTCATATCAAGTTTCCTCATGAACACTGATGCAAAAATACTCAATAAAATACTCACGAAGTGAATCTAGAATACATCTTCCACTACATCAAGAAATTATCATCCACCATGATCAAATAGGCTTCATCCCGAATTCAAGAACAGTTCAACATAGGAAAATTTGTCAATGTGAGTCACCTTTATAAACAACCTAAAGGAAAGAAAAAAAAAAAAAAAAAACAGGATCATCTCATTAAATGGTGAAAAGCTTTTGTCAAGATCCATTATCCCTGGAAATAGCACAGATACAAGACAAAGCTAAACATAATAAAGGTAATTTACAGAAAACCTATATCCCACATCAAGCTAAATGGAGAGAAACTCAAAGCAATTTTTAAACCAGGAACAAGACAAGGCTGACCTCTTGATCCATAGATATTTAATATAATACTGAAGTTTTAGCTAGAGAAATAAGACAATAAAATGATATAAAGGAGATATAAATTGGAAAGGAAGACAAGGTATCACTATTTGTAGATGATATAACGGTATACAGAAATTATGCCAAAAAAACTACCAGATCCACCTTCAGCAAAGTGACTGGATATACAATTAACTCAAAGTAATACTATATACCAATGAGAAATGGCCTGAAAAGAAAATTAGGGAAACAACACCCTTCAAAATAGCCACAAACAATATAAAATATCTTAGGGTAACTCTCACCAAACAAGTGAAATTTCTGTATAATAAAACTTCCAAGTCTTTGAAGAAGGAAATTGGAGAAGCTATCAGAAGATAGAAGATCGCCTGTGCTTAAGGATTGACAGAATTAATATAGTAAAAATGACTATTCTATCAAAACCAATCTCCATCAAAATTCCAACACAATTTTTTACAGACCTTGAAACAAGAAAATTAGACTTAATATGAAAAACCAGGATAACTGAAGAAATGCTATCCCTAATTTCAAGCTGTACTGTTGAATTGTAATAGTAAAAACCACAAGGTATTGGCATGAAAACAAACATGTTGATCAATCTAATTGAATCAAAAACCCAGTTGTTAATTCACAGACCTATGATCACTTGATTTTTAATTAAAAAACCAAAGATATACAACGAAAAGAAGAAACCATCTTCAACAAATGGTCCTGGTATAACTGGAATAGTATGAAGAAGAATGCAAATCAATCCATATCTATCACTCTTCACAAAACAAGTCCAAGTGGAACAAAGACCTCGACCTAAATCCAGATATACTGAAGCTGACAGATGAGAAAGTGAGGGATAGTCTTGAATTCATTGGAATGGTAGGCTTCCTAAACAGAACACCCACAGCTCAGGCATAAAATCGATAATTAATAGATGAGGCTTCATGAAATCAAAGGCTTCTATAAGGGAAAAAACACCATCAATAAGACAAAAAGGCAACCTACAGAATGAGAAAAGATCTTCACCAACTGCCCATCTGACAGAGGGCTAATACCCAAATTATATAAAGAACTCAAGAAACTAAATGCTTATGAAGATGTGATGCAAGGGGAACACTCCTCCAATGAGGGTGAGAGTACAAACTCGTACAGCTAATTTGGGAATAAATATGGCAGTTTCTCAGAACACTGGGAATTGATCCACCTCAAAACTACTCCTGAGCATATGCCCAAAGAGTACTCCATTCTATGACAAGTATGTCCAACTATGTTCAGAGCAGTTTTATTCATAATATCCAGAAACTGCAAAAACCAAGACCCATCTCAGTTGAATAATAGTTAAAGAAAATGTAATACATTTACACAAGAAATGTACACACAAGAAATGTGGTACATCACTCAGCTGTTGAAAGCAATGGCATCATGAAATTTGCAGTCAAATGGATGAAACTAGAAAAAAAAAATCAGAGTGAGACCCAGACCCAGAAAGACAAACATGGTGTGTATTCAGTTAAAAGTAGACATTAGCTGTAAAGTTAAAGTAAAAGACAACCACGCTACCATCCACTGACTCGGTGAGACTAAGTAACAAAGAGGGCTTGAAGCAGGGTCATCCTTCTCTGCCTTCATCTTGGTTCTCCTCCCTTTTTTTCCTCTTCCTTCCCTCCTTACAAAAACTTTGTCCCTGCCTTACTTTTTACCGTCCATCATGGGCCTTGACCTAAGTCGTGCCAGCCCTCACCTGCGTATAGGCATCAACCTACACTTCACCCCTTCTGTCTAATTAAAAACAACTTTTCCCTCAAATTTAAGCTGAGCACAGCTTTTTTCACTTTGTAATTTATAAAGTACAAAATATACCTAACACCCAGTGCAGCATTTTTGTCAATAAAATAGGGAAGAAACTTTCAGGCCTAGACATTTCTTTCCAACTAGTTTTGTACAGCGTTTTGTTTAACCTTTGGGTCACAAATACAGAAAGACAGGAGATTAAACTGCCTGTTGCTGCTTACATTATAGATTGCCTTATTTGGGGACTTAACAAATACTTATTTAAAAGGCTCCTGCACACTAGGTAAGAGAATCAAAATTTTATAAATTACAACTGCTAACCTAGGAGATTATCATTTTTTCAGAAAAAGAACCAATTAAATAATGTGGGGCAGTATTAGGTCCAACATTTTAAGTCAGAAGCCAGAACAAGCTGAGAGGGTAAGAAGGATGGACAGGTACACATCACTGACCTCATAGGCTAGCTTTCTCTTACTGTCCTCTATCCATAACTGATAAGGATATTATCTAAAGAAGATTTAAACCAATATCCACTGCTCATACTTAAACCGACAGCATTGTTTATGCTACCCAAGTGCTTAGCACTAGTAATTTCCAGAATTAGGTCCACCATGCATCAGTGAGGTAGTTATAACTGATAAAAGGGAAAAAAAATCAAGCTTTAGGAGCAGTCTCTATTAGTTATATGATCTTAAATCAATGCTTCCCTGGTTTGGGTGTGCATTAGAAATACCTGAGTACTAAACAGAACAAAAGTTGCTGGACTCCATGCCTCCAGACTTTCTGATTAAGTAGATTGAGAGTGAAGCCTGAGGATTTGCGTTTCTACTTAGTCCCAGCTGAGGCTAATGCCTTTTGTATGCAGGCCACACATTGAGATCGGATGCATTAAAACAACCCAATTATCGCACGTTGTTAACAGATTTACCAACAGAATCTCCTGAGCTTAGAACCGGAAAACATGGAATTTTTAATTAACAAAATTGGTAAGTTAATATGGAAATTAATCAAGGACTGTTAGGACAGTAATGAAATATTATAATAAAGGTATTGCCAAGGTTCCTCAGAAAGGCATGAAAATGACCAAATTATAGTTGTAGGGGACACCAGAAAACATTCTTAATGGAAGCCAATTACTGAGTTCTATGTTAAAAGAAATATTTATTATTCAGGAAACAAAAACTCAGTATGTACAAAGAACTAAAGAATTCTAGATTCACTGTTTTCTATTTTATTAATAGCTGCATCCTTCATCAAGTCTCCTAGGCCTCTCAGCTCTGAATAAACTGAGTCTAGTAATAGCACCTTTCACACTGGTCTGTGACTAAATTATTTGAGATTACACATATTAATATGCAGACTACAGTGCCATGTTTAGGTGGGTAATTAACATACATTGGCAAATATGACTGATGATTGTTGACATTTTTTGTCTTTACAAAATAACATAGGAGACCCATGCCAGATGCTTCATGAATATCCTTTATCAAAAGTAAAGAAGTTTGGAGACGTGAAAGGGAAAGAAGAAGGGAGAGGGAAGGGGAGGTGGAGGGAGAGGGGGAGGTGTCAGGGAGGGAGAGGGAAAAAGAGGGACCGGGAGGGGGGAAGAGAGAGAGAGAGAGAGAGAATCTTGGGATCAGTGCCATGAACAGCATCATGTATGTATACAGAGCTAAACAGTTTTCAAATTGTCATGAGAACTATAAAATTCTGTTAAGGAATAAGCATGGGGAGGCTAGAAGAGCAGACATATACTCTAGAAGAATTATTTTAATATATGATAGATGGATCCATGGGTGCTAGAACAGAACTAAGAAAATCAATTAGATTGTCAACCTAACCTATGACAATGACGAACATAAATGAGCAGGACACGTCACATATGTGGTCTGGAGAAGGAAGCTGGAGGAGATGCAATAGTAGAATTTTTAATCGAGTGAATATTTAGACTTATTGGTATAGCCATAGTAGCTAATACAAATTATGTAGATACCCAAAGCCATACCAGAAAGGAAAAGGGGAATTAAAAACGAACCAAGCAAATAAATGCAAATTGTTATGAGTTCATGAGCTAACATAAGGAAACATCATTTTTTGTCTTAGAAATACATCTTTGACTTGAAATGTCTCAAGTCAAGCAAAATAATTTCATGAATCAAGAATCACCATCAACAATAACTAAGAAAATTCACTTAAAAAAATCCTTTATTAAAGAGACCAATGTCAGTGTGAACCAGTACGCTCACATCTGTTTAATCTTTTCTCAAATTAACCCCCAGCATAACAACAGAAGTTCTTGGATTATGAATTTTAGTATTTAATCAGTGGGACCTATTGCTGCCCACATGTGTTGATGGATATTACTTAAAGTCTACAAAACATTCTAGCCTAAAGCATCTTTGTCATTTTGGAGGTCCTGAGAAATTCTGCTATTCAAATAAAGGCTGTAAGAAGATTCTTTCCTTTGAGGATTGATATGCAAAATGTGAATTAAGATATAAAGTTTTCCACCCCTGACACTACTAATAATATTCTCCAACACTTGCAGACAGGAGCCTAGCCTAACTGTCCTGAGAGGCTTCACCCAGCAGCTGATGGAAATAGGTGTAGAGAGCCACAGCCAAACATTAGGCAGAGCTCAAGGAATCTCATGGAAGAGGGTGAGGAAGGATTGAAGAAGCCAGATTGATCAAGGACAACACAAGAAGACCTACAGAACCAACTAACCTAGGGCCATAGGAGCTCACAAAGACTGACCCACCAACCTGGGAGCACTATGAACTAGGCCATCTGCACATATGTAACAGGTGTACAGTTTAGTCTACATGGGGCCCCTAACAGAGTAAGGGCCCTGCTCTGACTCTGACTCTGTTGCCTTCCTTTGGACCCCTTTGTTCTAATCCTGCTGCCTTGTCTGGGCTCAAGTTGTACACTGCAAGTTGATATGCCAAGGAGAGCTGATACAAATAGGAAGCCTCCACTTCTCTGAGGAAATATGAAGGGGATTAGGGGGAGGGGATAAAAGGAAGTAGCTGGGATGAAAGGAGCAGAGAAGCCTGATATTGGGAGGTAAATAAACTAAGTTTTAAAAAGATAGAAAGTTTCTGGGAATCCATAGTCCTTAAGGCAATATCCAAGATTGTGTTTATACACACATTATAGGATACACACATGGCCGCAGGGTAGGCAAGTACATAAAACAGAAATGGAAGGGAAGGAGAAAAGAAGGAGGGGGAGGGGAAAGGACCAAAAAGGAGAAGATAAGAGAAGAGGGAAAACAGAAGAGAGTAGAAGATAAAATAAAAATCTTTTATTAAATATATAGACTGAAATCCTGTAGAATAAATTATATAAAATGCTACGTATGGACACAAGGGGATGACTCAGAAAATAAACTTTCCAACTGCATTTTAGTAATACCAAAATCTATTATACACCTGTCAATCAGGCACCATAAAATTAGTAATAATGCCAAAGGCAAAGACAAACAGTGTGAACTGTAGATGACAAAATCAGCTCCTGCATGTTTAATTCCACAATTTTCACAAGTAATACCACAAATAAGAAGTCTGTAATCACATCTTCCCATAAAGGATAAATTCTACAGACTTTCAATAATTAAGGGTTCATTTCGTGTAATATCCACTGTTGAATGAGTACTAGAGAAAGAAATTACCATCAAAGCTGACCCCTTTAAGATATAATAAAATCACATTTTCTTAATTCACTTCGGAAAACTTGTAGCCAACAAAGGCATATAGTCTTGGAAAGAAACAACCAAGGTTGCTCACAAATACTTAATTGGCTCTTGGCTTTTATCCATCTCTTCCCACATCATTCTCAGACAATTTGAGATGACCCAGAACTGACTCCTCTAAAATGTATGTTTCTCTCCATCTTTCCCAACACTGCTTCCACTTAATATTTCCTAGGTTCCACCCTTTCTCTCAGACATCATCACTCTTTTTCCATGCTCTCTAGCATGACAATCAGAGTAGACAGCACTGAATGGAGCAGAGTTCTTATTGTGTCACCCTTCATTCTATTCAATATACATGCAAGTTTTTATGTTTATATCAAGTTTTACAGAATGCTCAAGCATAAGCTAAAAGAGTATTTGAGGGAAAAATTAAGATGTCTACTAAATATAACAATTGTAGTCTAAGAGTCAAGCATTTTGCCAGTCAAGACATTCTCAATGCCTCATCTCTGTATTTTCAGTCTCTAAGCTTGCTCCTCCGTCCTCCTGTCCAAAAAACTGGCACATGTCTCTTCCACAGGTGAGTCATTCTCTTCCTAATTGTTAGTGAACCTTGGCCTTGAACAAATGGGACTTTGATCAGGGTGGCTAAACACTCAGATCACTACTGCCCTGAGGATGAAGATGCCTTGACTCTTGTGAGGTGCCGTGAGTCATTCATTAATCAAACCCCAGTCCCCTACTCAGAAATTTACCCCTGTCGTATAATCTAATTAGTGTGTGTTTCTGTGATTTGTTAAGATAGCATAGGTAGCATACTAAATCTTGCTTCTTCACAATGCAAGACACCCCATCTTTAGAAACCCATTGAGAGAAGACACATTACTATGTCTGATGAGGCTTAAACTTACTTACTTCAGACTTTCACCATACTGCACACTACAGCATTTATAAGTCTTTTGCTGGGAGAGTTGGGTATGGCTCAGGTAAAAGCACAAATAATTTGAGTATGATCTCTGGAACTCATAGTGAAAGAGAGAATCCACTCCTGAAAGCTGTGTCTTAAACTCCACTTTTTTCCACACACCCCCACACACCTTAATATAATAAAGTAAATGTCTCTCTTGCTGAAGTGTTATTTAAATCTATGTCTTTCTGTCAAATATCCTCCATTTTCCCTCCCCCAAACCTAACACCAATCTCTTTCTTTGTAAGCGACTCCCAGTAAAACACAAATGTTCGGTTGGTATCAGTAATGAATGACTCCAAGCCTGGAAAGCCCAACCTAGCTTTGATAGTGGGGTCAATTAGAAACTCAGGATTTAGCTTCACTTGGACCCCAGAACAAATTGAAATTTGTTTTTCTCCATGGATCTCAGAGGGGCCTTCCTGTAACTCCATTTATAAAGCAACTTTCAGATTAAGTATCACTCACTCACTCAACACAACTCATACACAATTATCCCTAAAGGTAAAAACTTCTTATCCTTAATCACAGTAAGTATAGATCTAGAGAGAAAATGGTAAACACATTTCTAAACATCATAAGATTCATGCAGTTGTCAATCTTATCAAAAATGCAAACAATAAATCTTAATTTTGTAATCTTGATTTGGTATTCAAAATGTGCCCTTTCTAGTTGAGTAAAGAACAAGACAAGGACTGAATCCCACACTTCTTAATGGGATTTTTGCTTTGATTTTATTAACCAATGTTCTGAACCACTTCAACCACTTTCGAGGACTTTATAACTTCAAAAAGGCATATTCCTCTATCCTGTTCTTAGTCTACATATGTGTTTAGGAAGGTGCAGAATAAATGGAATTTTAGCTAGATTAATATTTGTTATAAATATTATCTAGTCACTTTGTCTACAGAGAACGTTGTTTCTTGGGACTTACATAGTATGAACTACATGTCCATTAAGTAGACACAAATATTTCAGTGTTCTATTCATTGAGCACTGTCTTTATTAATGTCCATATTTTCCTATATCCTGACTTAAAGACATTTCTCTCTTATATCTTAATTAAGAATTCCTTTATTTCATTTGAAGTATCACAGTTATCTTTTTTGCACACCACCTCCTGCACATTAATTTAAATAAAAGGATTTCCAGTATTTTCATCATGTTCCTGCTAGCCATTATAGACTAATGAATTATGTTGAGTCATTGCCAAGAATGCAATAGAAAATTTGTTTTTTTTAATCAACTTTAAATTGAAAGAAAATGTATAATTGGGGCTAATAGGTTACTTATTTGCATAAATAAATATAGTAATCAATAAAGGAACACAAGCTGCCTAAGACTTACTAGAGAACAGCATTGTAATACAAATCATAATGAAAATAAGCCATTCGGTGTATAGGGATGTTACAAAAATCACTTTCCCAAGCAACTAAAAAGCAAACACACACACACACACACACACACACACACACACACACACACACACACCACCACTACCACCACCACCACACCATGTAAATAAAAGGACATTAGTAAGTCAAGATAAATTCTAGTGACTGTTATAAAAGTCGTAATGCATTTTATACATTCAGATGTCTTCCAAACATAATAATAGCAAAATACTAGCTGTTATCTTTAATTTCATAATGCTATAAAATTTACACTTCTCATATTTTATTAAAGGGAAAGGAAAGCTGCAGACATGAAGATTTTAATCACCTTCAAGTGAATTCAATTTAGGCTCAGTTCTTGGAACATAATACAAGGTATTAATAAAATAAGCAAAGAAATTAAAGCATTCAGTGGACTATAATTGAGTCATTTCCAATAAATCACTGAAAATATTTTATTAATGTCTAGATTTTATATACCACTGACTTAAAACTAACCATTCCACCTAAGCACAGATTCGCATCCTTGTGTTAAAAACTTAGCTCTCTGACTATTTTTATTTTAAAATTACAGTGATTGTAACAGCATACATTTGCATACATTTGTGACTCAGCATTTGTGTTCAGAACTGAGCACCAAAAGGATGGGGGCTGAATTTTAACATTTTATGTCAAAGGAAAGTTCTCCTCCAGTCCTTTTCAAATATGTAAGTGAAACAGACATGTAGTCTCTGGTGTAGTTAGATTCTCATTTGTAGATAGTTATACCTTTGAACCCCCCCATTGCCAGAGCAGTTACAGGGCGAAATTGCTGAATGGCTTGCCAAGTAGATAACCAGAAAAATGTTAAAGGAGTCAAGGGTAAATTGAATGCTAAGGCAAAATGAGAACTAGAAAGGGATGTGTCAATTTCTTCACAGAAATACCTAGCTAAAATGAAAGTTGTTGATTGGGAGGAGGAGTAGTTGGGAAGATAAAAAGTGGTTTAAATTACTTCTAAGCAAGAAATTCCACAGTGGTAGAGTGTTAATGTACATCAGTAAATCCAAGTCACCTTGCTCCCACTCCCTTAAAGTACCAGACAACAACTTAAAGGGATAGGAAAGACCAGTAGAAGAAGGATATACTTATCATTTGGCCTGAGAAAATGTGTTATGAGTACTAACCCCAATTTGTTCAAGAGCAAGATGATTGTTGGGTCAGGTTATCTGAGCTCCATTTTTTTTATACCAGCTGTGAAAGGCTCCTATTTAATTGTCCTTACAGTTACAAAGATAGCCTCTTATATGAGCCACTGGAATTTTTAAAAGATTTTTATTTTATTTTATTTTTAAAGACCTACGTATGTGTGGGGAGCGGGTGTGGCGGCAGTCCCAAGATGGCGCCCGGGACTGCAGCTAAGTCTCATGACTAGCACCTGACTTCCTCACACACCTGAAACTAGCCACGTCCATGGTGAGAGCTGCGCAGGCGCACCATGACGCAAGATCAGGCCATGTGAGGTGGACCTATGAACTGAGACTACGCAGTCTGGACTAAGGAGGCGGGGTTGAGGGAGGATATAAGGGAGTGTGCTCGGGGGCTGAGGGAGGAGAGAGAAGAAAAGAAAAGAAAGATTGCTGCTTGCATGCAGAAAGAAAGGTTCCTGAATAAACTGCTTTGAGAAGAACATCGTGGTGTCGCTCTTTTCTGCAGGTCGGAAACAGAAGCGACACGTATGTACACGAGTGCCATAGTGTATCCCTGTGTCAGAAGAGGGCATCAGATCCCCTTACAGAGGCTTTTGAGGCACCATGTGGTTACTAGGAGTTGGACTCAGGACCTCTGGAAGAGCAGTCAGTGCTCTTAACCACTGCGTCATCTCTCCAGCCCGTCTCATAAACAATCATGTCGACTGTCTTTTCTGGAGCCTCTTGTCTAATACATCACAGTGTGTATATTGTTTTATACTGAGGAGACGTAGGGTAGAAATTATTGATGGTATGGAATGTTTTATTTGGCCTTTTGAATTTCTAGCCACATGGGAAACATTGAATTAAAGTCTTTAAAGATTTATCAGAGAACCCCAGTATTACTTTCTTGATTAACCGGAGAAAGTTAATCATCATTATATAAGCATGCCATTTGGATACTAATTTGGATATTTTAAATATTTGACTTTAATATTTTATATTTGTAACTGTTCATATCAGTATGTATCTAATAAGTCATGTTCCTACTACTGCAATTTCATCTCTAGAAAAATCAAGAGAAATCGACTTGAACCAAAACCAAAATAATGAATCTACAGAATGTACCAAAAGTTCACAGAATTCATAGAAATGGTTAGTGAAATGATCCAGTCAAAGTAATACTTTGAGCAGTTACTAGAGGTTTGGGAAGAAGACTTCTGTTATTAAAGGGGAAGATGTTTGCTAACACATGCCAAGTATCAGACAGAGGAAGAAGTTTTACTGATCAGGTACAATAAAACATTTTATGTCATAAAATTGCTGCGGTAGTAGACTTTAACTCCTAAAAGAAATGGTGGTGCTTACCTTAACTTAATATGTACACACGTGTCAAAAATCATATTGGACTCCATAAAAATGTTTACTATTTGTTAGGAGAAAAGGTAATGAGATAGCATGAAGAGTTACATACAATATAATATCTCAAAGAAAATGGAATAACTCATTGAAGAATATAAACCACAACTCATACTACATAAAGCAGGTAATTTGGATAGCAAATAACTATTAAACTGAATACATAATTAAAATTCCTTCTTAAGAGTCTCTTGGACCAGGTGATTCTACTAGAGAATATTAATTAACACTTAATGAAAATTCAATGCCAAATTTAAACAATCTCCTCTAGGAAATAGAAAAAGAAACGTTTACCCATTCGTGGTGTGAAACAAGTATTAGGATAATATAAAAATTAAAAGAATACTATACAAATTAGTACACTATAGGCTATCAGTGCTCATTAACATAAACTTTAAAATACTATCAAATTAGAAAATAGAATCTAGTAATATGATAAATGAAAATCATCAGTCCTTATGATCAAGAATGAAACCACCCATTAAAGAAAAGTCATGGTTGTATCAATTTTTACATTAACAGCATATAACAGAAGTAAAATTGCTTTCATCACAAAAACTCTGAAATAATGAGAGAGGACTTCTGAATTTGATTGTGAGTACTACAGACATCATATGAAATTTTTGTCTAGGTCTAGATCCAGAAGTTTTTGATCAAAGTTTTAAATTTCAAATTAAGATTTAAGATTATATAATGTTTTGCATCAATGGTGGGAACTGGGTCAGAACTCCTCTCTCTGCCCTTTGGATATTTTTTTAAAGGCATATTTATTAAAGAGGCTGCATTTTTTCCTAATGGATAATTTTGTACTTTTGCATAAAGGTCAGTTGCAAATATGTAATATGTGCTGTCTACTTATGATTTCTCTATCCTGTGTCATTGAGTCAGTATATCCAATTTCAGGATATATTATATGTGGGTTTATGTATGATATGTTCTACGTATTCAAGATTCTTAAATAATGACAGTATGGAAATGGAAACATATTGCTTATCAGAGAGAAAGAAGGAGTTATGTGTCAGAGCAAAGGAAGTGATAGAAAAATAAAATGTGGAAGATCCTTGGAAGAAAAAATATTTTCTATTTTACCTAGATCAATAACAGCATTCTGACTGACATATTCTAGCATGTTCTTGCTGGTTTTAGCCACTGAAAGAAACACTGAGGTATACACAGAATCTCGTGACATTGTTTTACAATTTTATGTGATGCTACTATCATTTCAAACTAAAAGTGTAGCTAAAACATTCATTGAAGACCAAGATTATTTAATAGGGTTCGTCATTTGATTAATAATTTGGATAAAAATGTTCTCCTTAAATATCAGTTAAAACCAAGTTAAATATTCACCGAACTTCTCCAGAATAGAGGCATTATAAGGTGTAAAAAGTATAGAAAAATATTTAAGCATGAATTATGTTGCATAGAATGTTAACAATTTCTTCACTGAAACTCAATTTAAAAAATCCAATACATTCAACATGTATACTAGATTTAAGATCAATGTAATAAAAATGCTTTGTGAAGTTTGTTTAGGGAAATAGGAAAGTCCCAATAGTAAAGCAGAATAATAAAATGGGGAAGAGGATCAGAAAACAAGAAATGAAATTAGCAAACAATCCTGGAAATTTTCAGAATAATACAAATAACATAATTTAAAAATCCCTGAAGATTTTAAATTTTATTGAAAATAGATTTTTTTTGTTATATAATTTATCATGATTACAGTTCTCCACCATCACTCCCTTCTGAAAACACCCATTTCTATTTCTTATTAGAAGACCAGCAATCTTCCAAGGGTTAAAAATAAAATATAATATGCTAAAATGAAATAAACACATCAGAATAGGTCAAAACAAACACACAAAAAATAAAGAGCCCAAGAAAAGCTGCAAGGAAAGAAACATATAGATTCAGAGACACCCATTTAGGAATCCCATACAAATAATAAACTGGTAGCCCTAATATGTATTCCAAGGATCTATAGTGTAAAATGTAGATATAGATAGATAGGTGATAGATAGATAGATAGATAGATAGATAGATAGATAGATAGATAGATAGATAGATAGATAGATGGATGGATGGATGGATGGATGGATGGATGGATGGATGGATAGATAGATAAATAGATAGCAACATAAAATGACATAAAAAGAATTTTAAAAACCCCAACTAAGCATTATGAGTCAAGGAACCTCCAAAGAATGACATTTAGTTTGTTTTCTGTTGACCATTCATTGCTGGGTATGGAGCCTACACTTAAGAGTAGTTTGTTTTCCCAGTGAGACTTCCTTGTAAAGGATTAAATTGTCATTTGTGAGTGGTTATCTATTACTGATAGCTTCTTGGTTAACGATGGCAGCAAGTGCTCACTTCTTTCAGCTCTAGAGTACAATATGGACACTGCATGATGCCTCAGTCTCTCTGAGTTCCTTCATACATGCATCAGTCCTGTGAATTCCCAAGGCCTTTTTTAGTCTGACCCATCCCCTCTGGCTCTTAGATTCTTTCTACCTCCTCTTCCTCCAGGGTTCCCTGAGTCCTGAGGTGAAGTGTTGATCAAGACATACATTTCAGGTCTGAATGATCTTAGATCTGTAACTCTCTGTACATTTTCTAGATGTGGGTCCCATCCACAGGAGAAGGAAACTTCTCTGATGATGACTGAGCAAGGAACTAGACTGTATGTATTCTAAAAAGCAGAATATCTTTAGGAGTCAGTTTTTCATTATAAGTTCTTTAGTAGAACAATGGTTTCATTTCTGTTTTTGTTTTTGTTTTTCATCTTTATTAACTTTGGTATTTCTTATTTACATTTTGATTGTTATTCCCTCTCCCAGTTTCCAGGCCAACATTCCCCTAACCCCTCCCACTCCCCTTCTCTATGGGTGTTCCCCTCCCCATCCTCACCCCATTACCGCCCTCTCCCCAACAATCACGTTCACTGGGGGTTCAGTCTTGGCAGGACCGAGGGCTTCCCCTTCCACTGGTGCCCTTACTAGGCTATTCATTGCTACCTATGCGGATGGACAGGGTCAGTCCGTGTATAGTCTTTGGGTAGTGGCTTAGTCCTCGGAAGCTCTGGTTGGTTGGCATTGTTGTTCATATCAGGGTCTCGAGCCCCTTCAAGCTCTTTCAGTCCTTTCTCTGATTCCTTCAACAGGGATCCCGTTCTCAGTTCAGTGGTTTAATGATGGCATTCGCCTATGTATTTGCTGTGTATTCTGGATGTGTCTCTCAGGAGAGATCTACATCTGGTTCCTTTCGGCCTGCACTTCTTTGCTTCATCCATCTTGTCTAATTGGGTGGCTGTATATGTATGGGCCACATGTGGGGCAGGCTCTGAATGGGTGTTCCTTCTGCCTCTGGTAGAACAATGTTTTAATATTTGTTTTACCATACCCTGAGCTATCTACTCTCAGGTTCTTGGTCACCTAAGTAGTGTTAGATATGGGTTCCATCTTGTGAAATAGGCATAAAGTCAAATTAGATATTCATTGGTAACTCCCACAAGCTTTATGCCACCAGGGCAAGCAAGACAACATTACAAATCACAGGGTTTGTGATGGCATTGGTATTTATACTTATGTGATAGCAGTCTGAGTAGCTTGCTATACCAAAGATAGTACCAAGTAAGAGACAAGGCTCTATATAGGCACCAGCTTGACTTTTCCATGTTTGATGAGTTGTGTAGGTGTTCTCTTCAGCAACGCAGCCTTGCCTTCAGTTTGTGGAGACCAGCCTATAGGCTTGACAACAGCGTGGGTTGTTTGAGGACTTACATGAGATTTCTTTGGCCAACAACTCAATTAAGTGCAACCCAATCCCAGTACTGGAAGTTTCATTTGGTAGCACGAGAGGCACAGATGCAGCTCTGTCTCCCTGTGATTTAATGATTTCATTTAGCTTATCTTCATATTTGCATATTTTCCAAGAAGATTCTACTATCTTAATTTTCCATACTATGTTTCATGTGGTCCTTTAGCCATCCTCCTTGTATTCTCTCCATCATTCACTTCTTCTTCCTCCTTGTGTTTCATCCATCATTCACTTCTCTGCACCCCACTTGTCCTCCCATTCTAGTCAACACCCCTCCATCCATCCATAACTGTGTATTGATTTAAGTTGTAGCAGTATTTCTTTTATGAACTTGGGTGCCCATGTGTGGAGCTTATCTCTGAAGCAGTCAATCATGTTACCACAGAAATGGACCACATGCCCACCTGTTTGAGGGCTGGTAAGAAATTGGCAGAAACATAAAGTAAGGCATGGACTCAGGTAAATGGAGGAATGGCTCTCAGGCCAGGCTCAGGGTAAGGTGACTCACCTCACTAGAGAGATACTTGTTCTTTTTATTTGAAATGTTGGTAATTTTAGTCAGCACATACCTTTTTGCCTTAATTTTATTTTTTAACATACGTTATAACTTTCTTCCATTGAATGCTGAGGTTTAGTTTGCTCTTTAAGTTTAGGCCTTTGCAGAATCTCTTTCTTTACCTATATATAAAGAAATAAGAAAGAGGTTCAAGACTTTGTATTCCATTCATTTTGTTCTATGCTGACTTGTTTTTGTTTGTTTGCTTGTTTTATTTTATCTTTTCTTAATTTATTTTACTTTTGTTCCTTGCATGCCTGCTTGTTTTTTTTTTTGTTTTTTTTTTTTTTTTTGTTTTTTTTTTTTTTTTTTTTTTTCTTCCCCCGGAGCTGGGGACCGAACCCAGGGTCTTGTGCTTGCTAGAAGCGCCTACTGAGATCCCCAACCCCTGCTTGTTTTCTAAGAGACACAGAAGGGTGTGGATCTGGCTGGGAGGGAAGGAAAGGGGAGGAAGCACTGGGAAGGGTTGAGGGATGAGAAACAGTCATCAGAAAAAATTTTATTTAGATTTATTTTATTACTTTATTTAGATCTATTTGGAGAATAAATTTTAAAAAGTCTATTTTCAATACAAGAGGGGAAAAAACAGAAGAAGCCCAGAAAGTAAAGAGAAGTGACTCAAAAGGCAAATGCCTTCCCACACAAGCTTGTGGCTCTGAGCTTCATCCCCAGTGCTAGGTATAGACACTTGCCACTGTGTCCAGCTTTTAATGGCTGCTGGGATTAAAGTCAGGGACAGGAGGAATGCTATGTCTTGTTGGGCAGCAAGTCTAGCTGAGACAATGAATTCCTGATTAAGAGAGAGACTACCTTAAAAAGTAAAGCAGAAAAAGCGATTGAGAAAAACTCCAGATGTGAACATCTGGCTTCTACATAAACATACCATACACTCTGACACACCTGAACACACACACAGCAGGGAAGGAGAGAGAGGGAGGAGAAGGAGGGAGGGAGGGAGGGAGGGATCATTGAGAACAGGAAGGGAAAGGAAGTCAATGATATTAGTCTAAAGGATTATAAGGAGAACATGTTGAGAGTACTTCTGCTAGGCATGACTTCTACCCAGGGAAAGATTCCCATTGTTGCTCAGAGAGACAATAATAAGAACCTCCATTAAATGAGTATTGACATGATTTGTCAACTTGTTAGGAATCATAGTGAAATTACCATTAATAATGTTTTGTTTTGCTTTTAAACATAGGTTTATAACTCTCAGATGCAGTTCTGAGGATATTTAAAGATTCTCAGCTAAACACCATATAGTTAGGTCCAGGGCCATGAGGTTAGAAAATGGAGGGGTGTAGCTGAAGCCCATGTCTTTCTGAATTTAAAACTTACAGCCTTAATTCCTGGCTCATAAAGTAAGAAGAAGGCAAGACACTCCACAACAGAAGTTACAAAGCAACAAGGCTGAAATGCACTGATTCCCAGTTTTCCTTCCTAAAGTATCCTTTCCCCTCCTTGGTGTACACACAGATTGCATTCCTAGCACTAAGGACAAAAGCTTGTCTGAAGGTCAACATTTGACAGACCACGGACAATCTTGTTTCCCAAACACAGAGAATCACATTCAGAACATGAGTAGAATTAAGGACAAATATAGACTTCGCTTTCCTCATTTCAATTGGACAACTAAAGCAATCAGTGTACTCTCAGTCAGAGACAACCTTCAGAGGGTGTCAAAGGCTCCTGAGAGTCAGACACCCATCTCCCGAGCATAGCAAGAAGATCGAGTACTAGAAAGTGAGAGTAAGTGGCGGTCAGAGTATGGTCTTTACCTTCTGTGTATCTCAAGTGCATGGATACAACACTGCTCACCGAAAGCCAAATGAGGTCCTGTGAGGCTAGCCAAATGAGCTCGGTAGCGAATGAGGTCCCCAAGGACAGTGGTTTGACTGTGCTCTTCAGTCTCAAGCCTTAAGGGAGTACTTCAGATGTATAAAAACTTTTCGAATAAAGCTCTCAGAGAGCACATCCCTATGGTGCCAAAAGGGAACTAGTCTAAAAGTATTTTTGTCAGAATCGCCGAGATAACAGTTGCAATTGGTGTCAAAGCACTCTTTGTTTTGAAGTTTTCTCATATCAGGACTTAGATTAATCATGAAGTTAATTGCAAAAATAAAGAGTCAGATACCCTACAATGAAAAAATAAAAAACTAGAGAATAAAGCCATTGGATTGTATCAGTATGAAGCTTTTATTTATAAAATAATACCACTAAGATGATCACCGCTTATAAATCTTTGTTTTAGTTGTGGATTATATGAACCTAGTAAATGTTCATTAAGACAACAATGGCATCTATCTTTAAACTCCTAGAGAGTAAATACGCTTTTTAAATTAAAACGTAGATGGGGTTCTATATATTTTGCCTAATCTAACTATAAGATCATTATCAATTCTGACAAGCCACTTCTCTTTTCAAAAGAAAATCTTAGACTTGAAAGATTTCTTCCTTGCTTTAGGGAAAAGCAATTGGGAAAAGATAAGCAAAAAAATATGAGTCACTGTGCTCCATGGGGTAGCACTTAATTCTCCTTAACCTGTCCCCACCTCACAGAAGTGCAAAGTGGCAGAGATGTTGATAAAATTAAAAGCAGGCAATTAATGTGCTATTTCTATGGAGGAAATGTAATTTTCTCAGATACAGTAGTTTCAGAGTAAGCCCACATTATGTATAAAGGCCTGGTAAGAATTCTTGCCAGGAAAAGATTGCTATGGGGGAAAGTTCTACTGTAGCTATAATCTAAAGACATGGCTAGCAAGGGACCCTAACTATGAAAATCACACTCATAACAGAAGTATGTTTACCCAAAGTGCCAGTCCCCTTGCCAACCCTGCAAATGGCAATGCTTGGAGGAGACAGCATGCATTCGGCTCAGCTGTATGCTGTGACCTTGGGTGCACTGATGGAAAACTAATCTACCCGGAATAAGCAGAGCCTTTTGAAACCAAGGCAGTTCTATTTTAGAAACAGGTTGAGCTACATAATCTAAGCCTTCCAGGCAGAACAAAAAGCAGGGTCACTTATTTCAAATCAGTGTGGGAACATTATGCTTCTCTCAGAAGCATCAATAATGCTTACCTTAACATTGTATTTGCAGTTGATTTTAAAAGCTAAGGTCTGTCCAGGATAGCTTTTGTTGGCCTTTCATCTTTGTTTCAAGTCCCCCTTATACCAGGTCAACATCACCCAGTGCCATGGCCCTCCTAATATAGTTACTTCCCTAGTTAACAGGAGAACCCAAACTATCCCAGGCCTTCCTCTGAATAACCTGAGACAGATAAAAAGTAGGGCAGAGGGAGAAAACAAAGTATTCTGAAACTTGTTTGAAATAATCAAGATGAAGAAGAAAATCACATTTTACATTTGTTATTCAATATACCATATATTTGTGTTTATTTTGTCAGTATTTATATAGTTTTTAAACTCTTTACGTTTTTTAACAGTCTAGACTTTACCCTCCTCCAGGTCCACCCTCCAACTGTTCCTCATCCCACACCTCCTCCCCCCTATGCCTGCCTCCAAGAAGATGTCCCCACCCCACCCCTACCAAACCTCCCTACTCCCTGGGGCCTCAAGTCTCTCAAAAGTTAGGTGCGTCTTCTCTCATTGAGGCCAGACCAGTCATTCCTCTGCCGTATATGTGTTGGTGGCCTCATGTCTGCTGGTTTTTGCTGCCTGGTTGGTAGTATCTGAGGGATCCCAGGAGTCCAGGTTAGTTGAGGCTGCTGGTCTTCCTACAGGTCGCCCTCCTCCTCAACTTCTTCCAACTTTTCCCTAATTCAACCACAGGAGTCAGCAGCTTCTGTCCATTGATTGGGCGTAAATATCTACATCTGACTGAGCTGCTTGTTGGGTCTTTTGGAGGGCAGTCATGATATGTGAGTACCCCATAGCCTCAGTAATAGTGTCCCCTTGAACTGGGACCCAGTTTGGGCTTGTCACTGGACCTCCTTTTCCTCAGGTTCTTCTCTGTTTTTGTTCCTGCAGTTCTTTCAGACAGGAACAATTATGGGTCAGAGTTTTTGACTGTGGGAAGGCACCCCCATCCCTCTACTTGATGCCCTGTCTTTCTGCTGGAGGTGGATTCTACAAGTTCCCTCTCCCCACTGGTAGGCATTTCATCTAAGGTCCCTCCCTTTGAGTCCAGAGAGTAGTATTTATATGTGATGGGGAATAAGGCAGAATTTTCAATTCATCTTTTCATCTTGAATAACAGAAAACCAAGAAAGCATAACACAATGAGACAGCCTCAAAAGGAAACCAACAACAATGAATGAAAACAGAGGTCAAGAAGTTGAAAAAGACCAAGGAGAGGTATATGGAGGGGTTTGGAGGAATATGGAAGACCCTTTGGTACCCCCCCTCCTACAGCTCATCATCCCATCCCCCTTTCCCCTTGCCTCCCTCTTAGGGCCTCAACTCTCTCGAGAATTAAGTGCATCTTCTCCCACTGAGGCCAGACCAGGCAGACTTCTGCTCCATATGTACCAAGGGTCCTGAACTAGCCCATGTATTCTGCCTGGTTGATGGCTCAGTCTCTGGGAGATCCCTGGGGCCTGATTTAGTTGAGACTTCTGGCCTTCCTACTAGTTGGCTCTCCCCTTCAGCTTCTTTGATTCTTCCCCTAATTCCACCATAGGAGTCCCTGGCTTTAGTCCAATGGTTGGGTGTATCAGCTTCTGTCCCAGTCAGCTACTGGTAGGAACTCTCAGAAGACAGCCAGGCTTGGTTCTTCTATGTAAGCACATCATAGCATAGTAATGACAGGTTTTGGTGTCCCACCATGAGGTGAATCCCAAGTTGGACCAGTACTTGAACCAATATTCCTCCAGTCTTCTCTCCATTTTTGTCCCTGAAGTTCTTTTAAACAGGAACAATTCTGAGTTAGGAATTTTGACTATGGGTTAATAACCCTGTCCTTCCACTTAAGGCCCTGTCTATCTACTGGAGGTAGACTCTTCTAGTTCCCTCTCCCCATTGTTGGGCATTTTGGCTAAGGTCATCCCCTATTAATTCTGAGAGTGTCTTACCTCCTGAGTCTCTGGTACATTCTCCCAGGGTACACACACACACACACACACACACACACACACACACACACACTTCCCATGCCCTGAGGCCACTTACTGCCATTCATTCTCTTGGCACTCTGTGCTTCTCTCCTGTCTCTTGTGTCCATATCTGATACTGTTTCCCTTTTTGCCTCCTCCTCCCCTCCCTGCTCCCACCCAGGTCCTTTCCTTCCTCTGCCTCCTGCGATTATTTCTTTCACCCTTCTAATTATCCTTACTTGGGACTTTTTGCTTGTTTTACTTCTTATGGTCTGTAGGTTGTATCCTAGGTATTCTGTAATGTTTGGCTAATATCCACTTATCAGTGAGTACATACCATGCATGTACTTTTGGGTCTTACCTAACTCACAGTGATATTTTCTAGTTCCATCCATTTGCTTGAGATCTCATTATCAATTGTTGATCTTAGACCCTGAGCCACTGGTGTTCTGTTCAGAAAATGTCCCCCTGTGCCAATGAGTTCAAGGTTCAAGGCTGTTTTCCACTTTTTCTTCTGTGAGATTCAGTGTATCTGGTTTTATGTTGAGGTCCTTGATCCACTTGAAATTGAGTTTTATTCAAGGTGATAAATATGGATCTATTTTTATTTTTCTACATACAGATCACCTATTAGACCAGCTGTCATACCAGATGGTTTTAGTGCAGAATTCTACCATACCTTCAAAGAAGAGCTAATACTAATACTCCTCAAACTATTACACAATATAGAAACAGAAAGAACATTATCTAATTCATTCTATGAAGCTACAATTACTCTGATACCTAAACCACACAAAGACTCAACAAAAAGAGAACTTTAGACCAATTTCACTTTATGAATATCGATGCAAAAATAATCAATAAAATTTTCGCAAACTGAATCCAAGAACACATCAAAACGATCATTCACCATGATCAAGTATAATTCATACCAGCAGTAAGTACACCAGTTAGACCAGTTGTCATCTTTCTCTGGTAGAACTTTGGGGGTTGCTTATATATACTAATCATATCATCTGCAAATAGTGATACATTGACTTCTTCCTTTCCAATTTGTATCCCCTTTGATCTTTTGTTGCCTAATTGCTCTGGCTAGAACTTCAAGAACTGTATTGAAAAAATAGGGAGAGAGTGAGCAGCATTGTCTTGAACCTGATTTTAGTGGGATTGTTTTACAATTAGATGTTGGTTATTAGGTTGCTGTATATTTCTTTTATTATGTCTAAGCATATGCCTTGAATCCCTGACCTCTCTATGACTATTAATATGAATGGGTGTTGCATTTTGTCTGTTTTTTCAGTATCTAAGGAGATAATCATGTGACTTTTTGAGTTTGTTTATACAGTGTATTAAATTGATGAATTTTCACATATTGAGCCATCCCAACATCCCTGATATGAACTATATTTGATCTTTGTATGGTTTAGGTATCAGAGTAACTGTGGCTTCATAAACCCTGGCCTTTTTCTGATGGAAGAAGTTTTTGATGGCTATTTCTATTTCTTTGGGGGTTATGAGACTGTTTAGATGGTTTACCAGATCTTGATTTAACTTTGGTAGGTGGTATCTGTCTCAAAAGTCATCCATTTCATCTAGATTTTCCAGTTTTATAGAGTATAGGCTTTTATAGTAGGATCTGATATTGTTTTTTTAATTTCCTCGGCTAGGGGTGGTATTATGTGTATATGATTCTCTTCTTCTGGGTCTGTTGTCAAATGTTTAATTTCTTGTGTTTTATTTGGTGTAGTTACTCTTCTTGTATTGGAAATTTTATTCCAGTATCCTCTGAAGAGCTGGATTAGTAGAAAGATTTTGTTTTGTCATGGAAAATCTTGGTTCCTCCATCTATGATGATTGAGAGTTTTGTTGGGTATCGTATCCTGGGCTGGCATTTGTGTTCTCTTAGGGTCTGGATGACATCTGTTCAGGGTTTTAGAGTCTTTGTAGAGAAGTCTGGTGAATTTCTGATAGGTCTGCCTTTATATGTTACTTGGCCTTTTTCCCTTATAGCTTTTCATATTTCTTTCTTCTATGCATTTAATGTTTGATGTAACAAGAGCATTTTCTTTCCTGGTCCAATCGTTTTGGTGTTCTGTAGGCTTCTTGTACATTTTTGGCCATCTCTTTAGGTTATCTCACGCTTCCAGACATTTCCCAGACTCTTGAGCATTGTCTCTCAGTCAACAGAACCCATTCTCATGAAAGTGGCTCCATATACTTTGCAAACAATTTACTATTAGGCTTATCCCAGACCTTTCCTCAATAGACCTTTATCCTGAGGATGGTTTCTGAGTCAGTAGGACCCATTCCTAAGGAAATCATAGCAGATACTTTGCAAAAGAAATGAACTTTGCAAAGGAGTTTAGATATAGTGATTCCTTAAACTTTATTGTGATCATTGTCATTAAGAAACTTTTTTTTCCAAAGTTGTACTGAGCTTAAATGTCAAAGGTAAAATGTTCAGAGTTGACTATATAACTTGACCATCTAACTACGTCACACTGAACTGGATTTCTTTCTTGCCTCACATGGATCCTTATCCTACCAGCTGTGATGTTTGAAGGGACCCTGATAGTGGAGACTTGTCTGGGTTGCCTCAAAGCCTAGAATGTACCCTAAAACCTTCCAAACAAACTTCAGTCATGGAGTTATTCTGAGTCTGCTGGCTTGATCATACACTGTCATATACATTGATCTCCATAACCTAACCTCCGCTCAGAGGCATCCCAGAAGAGATTCAGAGGACTGCCTATTGTTGTTCATGTATTTTTCTTACATCATTTTCAAACAATGACAACAGGCTCCTGACAGAATTGTTGTCCTCATGCCAGTAGGAGGCTTGTTTCAATTTAAGCCACTTTCAAGACAAACTACTCCCCTCAGTGAAGGCCACTGTAACAAAGATAGAATCTCAAGGATTTCCTTGCTTCCTGGAGCTTCTTGGAGAAGTTAGAATAGCTGAAACACTGAAAGGATTTGAAAAGCATTAAAATGAATTTCAATTTTTTTTTCAGTTCAAATGGACTGAAAGAGTGGGGACATTTATTTCCATGACTACTTCAGGTAAAGCCTCAAATCCTCTGGTTTCTCTAAAGTTTTTGCTTTTGTGAGAGAGATTGTACTGTCTTTCATCAATAAACCCATAAGGGCTTTAGAGCTCTGCAATCCTTGTACGCAATCCCAATACGACTTAATGTTATTTTCTGGGTTCTGTTCTTCACCTCGACAGCAATTCAGAATGGATTATAATGAATCCATTTTTTGTTTCTACACTTCCAATTGCTTCACAAAATATGCTTTTAAAAGACATCAAAATTATTCCAATGCTGCAGAATTCTCCCATACTTTTATGCAGCTTTGAAATAAACCTCAAGAGTCAGTAACAGGCAATCTCCAGGCTGCAAAATGAAACCACAGTAAAACTATCCCTTGGAAATAAGTGTCCTGCCTGGTTAGGAAGATCTACAAAAGTGTGATATCACAACCTCCCTGTCACTCCAAATGCTGATGCTTACAAGTGACAGATATGTTATTATCCATGTATTCTCACACTCTAATTAAATTTATCTGTTCCACAATGAAAAGATACTCATGTTAACTTAACATCGTAATCATTTATTGAACAATTTGTATATTTAACAACTTTAATAAACACTGATAGGTTATTTCTCCGGCAGTCAAATGAGCCAATTCAAGCCACATTAGATTATATATTAAAAGTGGGTTTATTGAGAAGCTACCCTTGGATGTGTTCACTGGCCCTAAGAATTGAGGCCAGGGGACTCGCCATGGGCAGGGTGTCAGGAGTGGGCAGAAAAAGAGAAAGGACACTCACAGAGAGAGAAGAGAAAAAGAAAAGGAGGAGGAGTAGATGGGGGAAGACACCAAAAAATGTCTAGATTATACAGCGAGTAGCCTCTGAGGGAAGAGCAACCCAGCCCGTGGGCTGGAAAGTTCAAGATTTGGGGTACAATATGGCAGGGACTGAAGGATGCTGGAAAAACCAGGAGACCAGATTAGTTTTGATTTATAAGATATTACCTCAGTTCCTTGACCTGGTCTGAAACCACATATTTTAGCCTTTGGTTGATTATAAATGAATAAGAGATGCTCTAATTGTCCATGACTATTTCCTGCTAACACTGGGGCTCAATTTTGTTTGGGGGAACCTAAGAAAATTGGGATGCTGGTCAAGTCCTGGGAAGTTGACTGTTTGCCGTCCAGGATCTGAGGGACCATTTGTGGCTAGGAGACTGCAAGCCAAGCAGAGCCATCTGTGAGGGCAGACCAAAGCACCTGTGCCTAACTGTTTGGAAACTTTGCTGGATGCAGGTTCTGAGAGAATACCTGGGTATTAGGGGTAGAAGATAAAGTTAAGGAATTGAGGAAGAAAAACATTTTCTTTGGTTATTTGAAACTCTTAGGTCCATGGTCTTGGTAGTTGGAGGAGGGGCATGGGTCCCAGGACCTGATCTGATCCTCAGGATTAGGGGGGAATGTGTATAGGGGAAGGAGATAGATCCCACTCCCAGGAATGGGCAGGTGGGGAAAAAAACAGGCTGTTTGTTAATTGACAGTACTTGTCTTGAGTTCATTTGACCTGTGAGAGGTGGAGTTGAGTGGATACCCTGAAGCTTACAAGAATCTTTTTTAAGTTCATAAGAAGCTAAATCTTTCATAACTTATATTTACCAACCTCAAAACACTTTCTTAGACCTTGAAACACTTCCTTAAAATCTTTCCTATCCTCACACCTTACATAAACTCTTCCTAGCCAATTATTTACCATAAGACACAGGTGGTTGATCAGTGAGTTGAAATCCTCAGAGACCTGAGAAGGATGTACTGTAATCTAAATGGCCTACGTGTCAATTAAAATGACATACTTACCCATTACCCAGAGGATCATCCCATTAGGTTCCTGTGATGTCAATGGTTTTGTTGGGGACATGAGTCCCAGGGAAGGATCAATCTTCAACTGCAGCCCAGCAAATCTGAGAGGCATTTCTGTGGAGGAGGAACTTGGGAGACTGACCTTGCTTTATCTTAAGCAACACGAGGCATGTCTGGGTTCCTGTTTGTCCATAGTTCAGGCCAGGCCCTGGCAGGGGGAAAAGCAAGGGGGCAGTCTTATTCAATGGTTAGCCAACCACAATCCAGGTAGAATCCTTTCTTGTTGTGTCCACATCTTCTAGGATTACTTAGGAGTGTGACTGCTAGAATTTGGGAGTCTCTGTGACTTTAAGCATCTCGCATTTAAGATTTTTAAATGCCATATTCAGCAGGACTTTGAGGACCAGTACAGACTAAGCATATCTGGATTAGACAGTTTGTCTGCTTCTAGTTATCTTTTCTTAATTGTACATTAGCAAGAACAAGGCCAAACATTTTAAGGCAGTTATCTTTAACCTTTTGAATGTCGCAAAACCTAAAGTAATATTAAAATAAGCCATCGTTTAAAGAGTGAAAGCATAGAGCAATATTTTAAGCAGCTTGTTTATGTATGAAATTCCCAACTCAATTCAAAATTATCTTCTGGAGCTCTACTCCCTGGTATGCTTATGTCATGTCACATGTTGCTGCTCTTAAGTAAGATGGCAGTGAACTCATAATTAGTCTCCCTTTATCCCAAAGTCAGGATAGTAACCAGTCATGTGCTATATACCCAGTGTGTGTATTTTCCTCTGTGACACTGTGGGAACTTTAAAATGAGCAGGCTGGTTGTTCACCTGTCACCTTTGCTACTGCTGTTGTTGCCACTGCTGTGGATGCCAAGACAAAGCCACACAAGGATCAGAAGGAGGTGAGGATGGGAGGTGGGGGGAGAATGAGGCTAGGCAACACCAGGAGCCTTGTGCTCACTCAGTAAATCGAGAGTGAGAGAGGGACAAGAAAGCAAGAAACTGATACTTTTGCAACAAAACAAAGAGAAGACAAGCACACAAACATAATCTCAACTCCAAATATGAAGCTAACAGGAACCAATAATCACTATTCTTTAATATCTCTCAACATCAATGGTCTCAACTCCCCAATAAAAAGACATAGATTAACAAACTGAATACTCAACGAGGACCCTGCATTCTGCTGCCTACAGGAAACACACCTCGAAGCAAAGACAGACACTACCTCAGAGTGAAAGGCTGGAAAACATACATCTTTCCAAGCAAATGGTCAGAAGAAGCAAGCTGGAGTAGCCATTCTACTATCGAATAAAATCAATTTTCAACTCAAAGTCATCAAAAAAGATAAGGAAGGACACTTCATATTCATCAAAGGAAAAGTCCACCAAGATGAACCCTCAATCCTAAATATCTATTCTCCAAATACAAGGGCACCTACATACATAAAAGAAACCTTACTAAAGCTCAAAGCACAAACTGTACCTAACACAATAATAGTAGGAGATTTCAACACCCCACTCTCATCAATGGACAGATCATTAAACAGAGACGTAGAGAAACTAACAGAAGTCATGAACCAAATGAACTTAATAGATATTTGTAGAACATTCTATCCTAAAACAAAATGATATACTTTCTTCTCACCACCTCATGGTACTTTCTCCAAAACTGACCATATAATTGGTCACAAAGCAGGCCTCAACAGATACAGAAAAATAGAAATAATCCCATGCGTCCTATCAGACCACCACCGGCTAAAGCTGATCTTCAATGACAATAAGGGAAGAACACCCACATATACATGGAAGTTGAACAATGCTCTATGCAATGATAATCTGGTCAAGGAAGAAATAAAGAAAGAAATTAAAGACTTCTAAGAATTTAATGAAAATGAAGGTACAACATACCCAAACTTAGGGGACACAATGAAAACTGTGCTAAGAGGAAAACTCATAGCTCTGAGTGCCTGCAGAAAGAAACAGGAGAAAGCATATGTCAGCAGCTTGACAGCACACCTAAAAGCTCTAGAACAAAAAGAAGCAAATACACCCAGGAGGAGTAGAAGGCAGGAAATAATCAAACTCAGAGCTGAAATCAACCAAGTAGAAACAAAAAGGACTAGACAGAAACAACAGAAACAAAAGCTGGCTCTTTGAGAAAATCAACAAGATAGATATACGTTTAGCCAGACTAACCAAAGGACACAGAGAGTGTGTTCAAATTAACAAAATCAGAAGTGAAAAGGGAGACATAACTAAAGAATCAGAGGATATTAAAAAAAAATCACAAGATCCTACTACAAAAGCCTATATTCAACAAAACTTGAAAATCTGCAGGAAATGGACAATTTCCTAGACAGACACCAGGTACCAAAGTTAAATCAGGAACAGATAAAAAAATTTAAACAACCCCATAACTCCTAAAGAAATAGAAGCAGTCATTAAAGGTCTCCCAACCAAAAAGAGTCCAGGTCCAGATGGCTTCAGTGTAGAATTCTATCAGACCTTCATAGAAGATCTCATACCATACTATCCAAACTATTCCACAAAATTGAAACAGATGGCGCTCTCCTGAATTCCTTCTATGAAGCCACAATTACTCTTATACCTAAACCACACAAAGACCCAATATAGAAAGAGAATTTCAGACCAATTTCCCTTATGAATATCAACGCAAAGATACTCAATAAAATTCTTGTAAACACAATCCAAGAGCACATCAAAACAATCATCCATCATGATCAAATAGGCTTCATTCCACGGATGCAGGAATGGTTTAATATATGGAAAACCATCAACGTAATCCATATATAAACAAACTGAAAGACAGAAACCACATGATCATTTTATTAGATGCTGAGAAAGCATTTGACAAAATTCAACACCCCTTTGTGATAAAAGTCCTGGAAAGAATAGGAATTCAAGGCCCATACCTAAACATAGTAAAAGCCATATACAGCAAACCAGTAGCTAATATTAAACTAAATGGAGAGAAACTTGAAGCAATCCCACTAAAATCAGGGATTAGACAAGGCTGCCCACTCTCATCCTACTTATTCAATATAGTTCTCGAAGTCCTAGCTAGAGCAATCAGACAACAAAAGGAGATCAACAGGATACAGATTGGAAAGGAAGAAGTCAAAATATCACTGTTTGCAGACGATATGATAGTATATTTCAGTGATCCCAAAAGCTCCACGAGAGAAATACTAAACCTGATAAACACTTTCAGCAAAGTGGCTGGGTATAAAATTAACTCAAATAAATCAGTAGCCTTCCTCTACACAAAAGAGAAACAAGCCGAGAAAGAAATTAGGGAAACGACACCCTTCATAATAGTCCCAAATACCTTGGTGTGACTTTAACCAAGCAAGTGAAAGATCTGTATGATAAGAACTTCAAACCTCTGAAGAAAGAAATTGAAGAAGATCTCAAAGATGGAAAGATCTCCCATGCTCGTGGATTGGCAGGATTAATATAGTAAAAATGGCCATTTTACCAAAAGCAATCTACAGATTTAATGCAATCCCCATCAAAATTCCAACCCAATTCTTCACAGAGTTCGACAGAACAACTTGGAAATTCATCTGGAATAACAAAAAACCCAGGATAGCTAAAACTATCCTCAACAATAAAAGGACTTCTGGGGAAATCACTATCCCTGAACTCAAGCAGTATTACAGAGCAATAGTGATAAAAACTGTGTGGTATTGATACACAGACAGGCAGATAGACTGAAGGATGAATAGAATTAATGAACCCACACACCTATGGTCACTTGATTTTTGATGAAGGAGCCAAAACCATCCAATGGAAAAAAGATAGCATTTTTAGCAAATGGTGCTGGTTCAACTGGAGGTCAGCATGTAGAAGAATGCAGATCGATCCATGCTTATCACCCTGTACAAAGCTTAAGTACAAGTGGATCAAGGACCTCCACATCAATCCAGATACACTCAAACTAATAGAAGAAAAAGTGGGGAAGAATCTCAAACACATGGGCACTGGAGAAAATTTCTTGAACAAAACACCAATGGCTTATGCTCTAAGATCAAGAATCGACAAATGGGATCTCATAAAACTGCAAAGCTTCTGTAAGGCAAAGGACACTGTTATTAGGACAAAACAGCAACCAACAGATTTGGAAAAGATCTTTACCAATCCTACAACTGATAGAGGGCTTATATCCAAAATATACAAAAAAACTCATGAAGTTAGACTGCAGGGAGACAAATAACCCTATTAAAAATGGGGTTCAGAGCTAAACAAAGAATTCACAACTGATGAATGCAGAATGGCTGAGAAGCACCTAAAGAAATGTTCAACGTCTTTAGTCATAAGGGAAATGCAAATCAAAATAACCCTGAGATTCCACCTCACACCAGTGAGAATGGCTAAGATCAAAAACTCAGGTGACAGCAAATGCTGGCGAGGATGTGGAGAAAGAAGAACACTCCTCCATTGTTGGTGGGATTGCAGACTGGTACAACCATTCTGGAAATCAGTCTGGAGGTTCCTTAGAAAATTGGACATTGCATTACCTGAAGACCCAGCTATACCTCTCGGGCATATACCCAAAAGATTCTTCAACATATAACAAAGACACATGCTTCAATATGTTCATAGCAGCCTTATTTATAATAGCCAGAAGCTGGAAAGAACCCAGATGCCCTTCAACAGAGGAATGGATACAGAAAATGTGGTACATCTACACAATGGAATACTACTCTGCTATCAAAAACAATGATTTTATGAAATTCATAGGGAAGTGGAAGGAACTAGAAAATATCATCCTGAGTAAGGTAACCCAATCACAGAAAAACACACATGGTATGCACTCATTGATAAGTGGATATTAGCCCAAATGCTCAAATTACCCTAAATGCACAGAACACATGAAACTCAAAGATGACCAAATTTTGGATGCTTCACTCCTTCTTTAAAAGGGGAACAAGGATACCCTTGGGAGGGGAGGCAAAGTTTAGAACAGAGACTGAAGGAACACCCATTCAGAGCCTGCCCGACCGGTGCCCCATATATATACAGCCACCAAACTAGATAAGATGGATGAAGCAAAGAAGTGCAGGCTGACAGAAACAGGATGTAGATCTCTCCTGAGAGACACAGCCAGAATATAGCAAATATATAGGCGAAAGCCAGCAGCAAACCACTGAATTGAGAACAGGACCCCTGTTAAAGGAATCAGAGAAGGACTGAAAGAGCTGAAGGGGTTTGAGACCCCATATGAACAACAATGCCAACCAACCGGAGCTTCCAGGGACTGTCACTACCCAAAGACTATACATGGACTGACCCTGGACTAAAACTACATAGGTAGCAATGAATAGCGTAGTAAGGGCAACAGTGGAAGGGGAAGCCCGTGGTCCTGCCAAGGCTGGACTCCCAGTGAATGGGATTCTTGGGGAGAGGGCAATAATGGGGGGAGGATAGGGAGTGGAACACCCATATAGAGGGGGGAGTTGGAGGGGTTAGGGGGATGTTGGCCTGGAAACTGGGAAAGGGAATAACATTTGAAATGTAAATAAGAAATACCCAATTTAATAAAGATGGGGAAAAAAGAGTGCAATTTCCCAAACACAGAGAATTCAGACCTATTTGAATACATTTTTGTTTTCGGTCCTGTGGCACCCATCTTCCCATAGTTCGCTGGAGATCCCAACACTGTGGAGTTGGCATCCCAATGGATTGTCTGGGATCCAATGGTTTCTACAGGAGTAGTTAACCTCAGATAAAATATCCCCGAATGAAAGATTCCCCCAAAACAAAGACTTGGTCTTTGTTCATGTGTGACTAATTCTGGTGCTCCTATGACTCAGCAGAAAGAGCCCTGAGGGTCCGGAACACAGTTAGGCTAGCTGGGGAAGGGTATTCAGAGTCCAAAGAAATGGTTTTTCCAGCAGATAAGGATATATAGAGGGAGAGAACTTGACTTCAAGAGGCAGCCAGAGTCTACCATAAAGCATCTATAACACCATGCAAATTAAGGGACCTTCAGTTTCACCTTGAATAAATATTTGACATTGTTCACCTTGACTCTAGTTCCATGTTTCCCCCTTTATGTCAACATTACTTTAGACACCTTGAAAATGTAAAATACTTTTCCTGCCCCTTGAGATATGGATTTGCTATACTCGGCAATGTCTTCTCTAAGACCTGAGAGCCATCCTATTAAGATATATGATTACCCAAGTGAGACAGTATCTTTTGTCTCTAACCTCTGGGAGAATAAGAGCCTAACTTCAATTAGTAGCATTTAGCAAACACAGACATGCTATCCACACTGACAGATTTCTACCATAATGCATTCTTCCAGACTTTTCTGCTACATTAACTTATAAGTGCTTGCAAATTCTCCCCCCTTTTGTTTAAAGAACGATACTCAGTCTCTCTTAGAGTGATAGCTGGTATAATATCTTCCTTGTCTCAAAGCCTTATCTGGTGGAAGTTGTCTTTAACAATAACTATACATATAAGTGGTACATTAAGATCTTTGATGGATTTGCTTTTCTTTTCTTATAGAGTAAAAGATATGGATGTAGTTTCATTTACCTACAAATGAATATACAGCCTTTGAAACATGTTTAGTTTAAAATGTTGCCTTTTTCCAGATATATGTTAGGTTTTGTTTTATAATTTTCTTAGAAATTGGACCTCTGTAGAGGCACGGATTTATCTATGGGTTCTTAATCTATTCCTTTGAGTTAAACGTCTATTTTTGTGCCAACGCCATATAGCTTTTATTATTATATCTCCATAGTGTGAATCAAAGTCAAATGCTGTGATGCCATCTGCTTTGATCTTTCTGCTTTTGTTGCATTGACTATTTGTCATCTTCTATATTTCCATATAAATTTCAAAATTGTTTCTTTGTAGTTCTCAGAAAAATATAATTAAAAATTCGATAGGGGTTGCATTAAGTACTTAAGTTAGTTTTCATAATATAGCCAATTTTAATATATCAAATATGCCAATCCATGAGCATAGGCAGCCTTTGCATCTTGCATTTTCTTTTTTTTTTTTTTTCGGAGCTGGGGACCGAACCCACGTCCTTGTGCTTGCTGGGCAAGCACTCTACCACCGAACTAAATCCCCAACCCCCATCTTGCATTTTATTAAACTTTAAAACATTAGGACAACAGGCAGCATACTTCAAGATACAAGTATAACCAAAGACTCTCTAAATAAGACTCTAAATAGCATTGGAAATAATCCTAAGAATTGACAAATACAATTTCATGAAATTAAATAGCTTCTGCACAGTAAAATAAAATGTCATCAGAGTCAAGAGACAGATACTGAATGGGAAAATTCTTGAATACACATCATGCAGTGGACCACTATCTAGAATATATAAAAAATGAAGAGCCTGTAGGGGATTCTGACCTATGTCCTCTGCATATATGCTATGGTGGAGTAGCTTGGCGTTCTTGTGAAAATCCTAGCAGTGGAAGCAGGGTCTGTCCCTGATGCTTTTGCCTTCTTGTGGGACCCTTTTACTCCTACCGAGTTGCTTTGTCCAGCCTTGATGTGATAGTATTTGCCTGCCCTTCTTATGGCTTGTTAAGCCATGTTTAGGTGATACCCTTGGGAGGCCTGTCCCTCTCTGAGGGTGGGAAGGTTGGGGTATGGATCTAAGGGAGGAATGGTGCATGGGGGAGGGCGAAGAGGGAGGAGGAAATGCAGTTGGGGCATAGTACATAAGAAAAGAATTAAAACATTAAAAAGATAAGAATAAATACTAAAAAGAACTGAAAAATTAAGCACCAAAAAGTAAACTAATATATTGGCAAATGAATTGACTAAATAGCTTGCAGATGAAGAAATATGAATGAAAAATAAATATTTGAAGTGCTCAGTATCTATCACCAACAGAGAAGAGCTAGTAAAACTGTTTTGAGAGTGTAATTGTAATCATCAAGAAAACAAATGACATCGGTAACAGAATGTTTAAACATACTCCAGGACGTCCCTTTTACTTTAGCACAAAGGCAAGATGCCCTGCACAGTTCCTTCACACTGATTTCTATTCTCCCTATTCAAGAGGAAGCGCATCTACCTTTCGATTTCAGTGACGAATTTTGTTTTGGCCATTCATCATTTATGGTCCCACTAGACTTAATGAAGCATTACTAATACAGAATGGAATCACACAACTGTGAAGCCACAATTAATATCATTATCATAAAATCCTTTGTAAATAAGTCAACAGGAATTTAGTTGAAGATCAAAATAGTCTATGGAGTTTACCATTCAAAAGTCTATAACTCTGGTAGTTCAAAAGTTTCCAAAGATTATAACTGTATCTACCAAAATACCGTTTCCTGTTCTATTTAAATATGCAAACAATGTCTATAATAATTTTAATAATACTATAGGTTGGCTTAGTGAGAATAAACTGTCCAGTCTGTTAAATGAATGATGAATAACAGTGAAAGGAATGGTCCGATGTTTTCAGTATTATTTCCTGTGGTTAAAAATAGAGACATCAGAGAACACTAATATCTAACCTTAGGAAAGTTGTGATTCTCCAGCGTTCTAACCTACTGAAGTTTTAACCCACTTAACAGGGGGAAATTATGCCTGGTACTCTATACGCAGCCAACTCCTCTGAGCCTGGGAGGTCATGAATCTTAGGGAACCTACTACTCTCACTTTCCTAAACCAGCACAATCTCTAACTACATTCTAAACCTACAGCGAAGTATAGCTCCCACTTCTCATCAATGAAAGTGTGCAGCAGGGAAAATGCTACAGAAAGCCTCAACTAGAGCAATGTAGAGAACAACTACCTAGCTTCGGCTGATGCACTCACCACACAATTCCTGCACATAAGGCTAGGAGAGCATCAGGAAAGAGGGGATGGAAAGATATAAGAGTCAGAGGACTAGGAAGTCGGCTACAAGATCATGTCTTCTACATAGGATAGGAGAGCCATGGACATGAGATCTCAACACAAGTTCAAAAACACCTGAACAGTGACATCAGTCGATATGCCAACATGGGTGGGAGATACCGCTTAGGGTCCCAAGCATAGATGAGGAGTTAAAAACAAGGGACAATTGCTGAGAGAGGGGGAATTAGTATTCACTGGAGATGTGTCACTAATTAGTTATCCAATACCAAATGGTCAGCCATGAAATTATATACATAAAACCAACACTATAATTACACAGTGTGTTGCATTTTTATATTTATTTGCATATATACATATGTAACAACAGTAATTAAAGAAAAAGAAGTCATTAGTTTGAGAGAATACATAAAACAGGATGGACATGTGGAGTTCGAGAAGAGCAAATGCTGTAATATTTTAATAAAAAAACAATTTAACAATAATAAGTCAAAACATTTTCTCCTTTGAGATGTTTAAGGAGAAAAATTGCAAAATTGTAACAAATTTCTTAATAAAAATCATAATATAATTATTTACAATAATACCTTATAATTTTAACACTGTATTGCTAGAAATCCTAAGACTATTTTTTAAATGACTATCAAAGATGGTCAATAAGTTATTTCAAGTTTAAATCCTTGGCAGAAAGTTCTTTCTTCATAAAATATGGAAAATTTCTCCCCGAAATGTCTTCTGGATTTTTCTCTTCAGTATTTTTGGACTATATTTAGACCTAAGGAAACTGTGGAATGTGAAACCATGGATAAAGGAAGACTAATGGATATATAATTGTATGAAAAATGACAACAGCCTTCAATAAACTGGACAGTTCATTCTCAGTGAGACAGCCTATAGTATTATTAAAATTATTTTAGACATTATTTGCATATTTAAAGCATATTTAAAGTAACACTTCTACAAAACAATTTTCATGTTATTCTTAGAAAAATAGTGTGATGATATTGTCTAATATAACTTTAAAGAACAGGTTGTTTGATATTATGTTTATCTGTCAAACTGATGGTGCTTCCAGTACCCAGGTATTTGACCAAAAGAATTACTCTGAGTATTTCTGTGTTTTGTATGTGATTAACATTTATGTTAATAGAGTAGATTGGCTTTCAAAATATGACTGGATGCCACCCAATCAACTTATACCTGAGAGAACAAAATGCTGACCACATCCTTGGTAATACAGAATTCTCTGACTTCACAACCTTCCAGCAAGAAGATCAGCTCTTAAGTACTTCTATAACAAACAGCCCATCTTGGATAACTAATCAGAAAGGACTTGTCATTCTTCATACAGATGAATTAACTTAAATTAATTAGTTAGATTTATTATGCATATCCCTTCCACTCTTCTGTAGAACACAATTGAATAGAATAAATAAATAAAATGTAATTTCAAAGTTGTTGAATTTATATTTTATTTTATATATTTTATGACATCTATTTATTTATGGTGGGGCCATCATAGCACATAAATGAAAGTCATTAGGCGACTTAGGCAGGAATTGGTTTTGTCTATCCACCACGTGGATCCCAGAGATCAAAATCAAGTCACCAGGTTTACCTTTCAGAACCTAAAGGTGCTTGATGCTGGCCCATATTTAACTTCTATACAGAGTGAAAAAAATGCATTAATTCATATTAGATTGCTAACTGCATCTTTTCAGCTTAAAATAACAAACTTCAAAAATAGCACTGCAAGAACTTTTTCTGATAAAGTATTTCTCACCAGTTCCTAAGTAGCTTCAAAGATGCACTCTCACAAATGTACCCCAAACTGAGTTTTACATTGCAATACTCAAACTTCAAAAGCCTGTGGTTAAGACCGACTATAAATAAAATTTCCACAATGAATACATTCAAAGAGAATGTAACTTTTCAGTTTCCAAATTTTTCCATTTATAGGTTTAGACGGTATACTTTATATGAAAGAGGCTGAGAAAAACAGAGAATTAGAGATACAAAAGGCAGAGACAGATAACCACCCCACAGAAAGCTGCACTAACGTGCTCATATTTTATTCTGATGAGCTGCACTAACAGTAGCAGAGTGCACACGATATTTTTTCCAAAGAGATACATAAATTTGAACACATATTTCTCTTTACTTTTTTTTCCAATAGCAAGTACAGAACAATATAATGGGTTTGTGTCCATAAGTTGGTTTCTAAATTATTCCAGAGAAAACAGAAAGAGGTGAGAACACAATAAAATGCCAGGCCTTGATGTGTCCATAAAAGTTCTTTAAAGTCCAGCTTATCTGAGGCTATGAATATAATCTTTAACAATGCCATAAAATATGAGAGAAACCACAGGGTTCAGCTTCAGTAAAACTGATGTGATCCTAACCCATTGCTACTTAACCAAACCTAGGAAACGAGAATGAGGCTTAAGGGCACTGCATTGAATTCAGATAGCAGGAAACTCAGCCCTCAAGATCTAGTTGAGACAAGGTCACTCAAACCTGAAGAAGCATAAGGTGGAAATAATGAGAGCTAACTAAAAATCAAGGTCATTTGAGAACTTTCAGGGCAGCAGCAGTAGCTAATTTTTTAGTTCACTTAATAGAATGTTTGTGTCACATGAGAGTCTAATAGCATAAGTTTAATTGGCAGTAAATGCAGTTCTGACATGCTAAGTGACTAAGAAAAAACAGGGAGCCCAGCCTTATTTGCATATCTTTCTATTACGATTTCGAAGACTCGGTTCTCTTCCAGAACTACAGTCGTGTCTGAAACGAGACCAGCTCAGTGGCAAGAGACAGCTCCTCAAGTGGCAAAGTGATTGTGTGAGTGTCAGTGCCTGTGACCTGAACAGAAGATAAGGTTGCCCTTCTCACCATTAAGACAATTTGTCCACTTTCTCTTCCCATGCAGAGTAGGAGATAAATGCGAGCACGCCAAGAAAGGGCTGACCTTAATACTCTGTGTCTGTTTTAATCTGTTCAAGTTCATTTCCTCTGTGCGATTGTCCTTTGATGGAAGAATTCAACAATGGTCTGGTGTCTTTATCCACATGCTTCAGGAACTGGGTGTGCAGCAGCACCTTATTCTAGGAAATATGCATTTTATTTTCCTATGTATTCATCCAGAGGAGATATTTTAGGAAATTTGTATTGCACAGAGCACACAGTATGCTCTGAGATTGAGGAGTCATATTTTTCCTATACAGGAATAGAGATGATAGACCCACAAATGTTTCAGCAGCTATATAAGCTTCTATTTACCTCCCAAATATTTATCAGAAAATGAAACACATTCTTACTTGGATGCCATTACTAGTTGCTTCAGGCCTCTTAAAAAATAAGTTTGAATAGATCTGTTTCTCCTGATACCTTTAGAAAACTTTTGCACCTGTTAAAAAAGAAACTACCATTCTTGACTGTGCCTGGTCACAAACCATCAGTCCAAATTTTATTTCATAGTATATGAAACAGAGTATTGGCTCTGTAATGATAAAGCTTATAACCCATATTCCAATTTCCACATTTGTACCTGGAAGTCCATAAGGGCTTTTCTTCTGCATTGTCAAGTTTTCTATTCACATCTTCCCACTACTAGATGTGATTAACTTGACGTGGCATTGTATATCATTGCCAGGTAGGTGGCATAAAGATTTATGTCCTAGTCATGAAGAGTTGACAAGTTCTATTTTCATTTCACAATGGATGAATGCAAATCACTTGTGTCCTTAATGTTCAGGAAAAAAAAAAACAAAACGTTATTACTCTTCGACACTGTTTTGTTTTAGCTAGGAAAAAAAATTCTTGGCCTTAGAATCACATGGAGGTTATACATGTACAAATACGCACATGTAAGTATTATTTCCTTTTAGGTAGATTGTGTGTTCTGCAAGCTGAATATCTTTCTGCAACCTTCGACTTCAATTTTCCTGACTTCAGATCAGCACATTAGGTAAATATGCATGGCTTTATTTCTCATTCGTACTGCTTATCTCCAGTGTGTGTGGGTTTTTCCTGGAGCACTAAGTTATGAGAGCTACTGATTGATGCACTGGCTGTTTTGCATATTGATTTGTAACTGGCTTTCTCATTTGTCTTCATGATTCCATCTTTCATGGACGGCAGTCATTCCCAAACCCATCAGATTATATGATTACAGAGATCAGATGCTTTGTTTAGCCTCAGGCCTCTCCGTATATGAAATAGTGTTTCATCAAAGTCTACTTCTATGCTTAAAATGCATAATAGTTCCTACTTTAAATATTGTACAGACTTGACAGTGTGCTTAGACATCATTGTGCTAGTTCATTTTTGTTTTCTCCATGACTAAGCATCTGAAAGAATCAATTAGGGGCAGGGGGCCAATTTATATACTGATCTACTCACCAACCTCCTCATTATTCATTTACTTATGTATTCTGGTATTCTAGATTGAACCTAGGAGCTCCTTATGTCAGTCAGGCATCGTTCTATTGAGCTGTATCTTTTTGAGACAGGGTCTCACGACATTGTTCAGAGTGGCTGTGAAAGGACTCTGTTTCTCAGACTGGCCTTGAACTTTGGGTGATATTACTGCCTTGAGTAACTAGGATTATAGACATGTGTTACCAGATCTGGTAAGAAGCTTACTTCAGTGATGTTTTAAGGGGCATTAAAGATAAGATATGGTGGCCAGAGTTTTTCATAGGGTGGCAGAGACCAGGACAGATGTGAGGCTTGGCTAAAACCCTCAAACACACACACACACACACACACACACACACACACACACACACACACACACACGATGAAACAAACAAAAACCTCCATAGGGCCACCTTTGCCAGCCGGACCCCACCTCCTAAAGGTTCTATAGCTGTCCAAATATAAACAAGTGTTCAAACACATGCGCCTGGACAGGCCATTTCATCAATAGTGTTGGTTTTTCAACACTAGTGTAGCTCTGATGTCTGAGAGTACTGTCAGGAGCTATTGTCTCCATTGTTCACTCAGAAGCCATATTGACTCCTCAGAACTGTTTTTTTTGACTGATATAGGTAGACTGATAATGCAGAAAATAATCATCTGGACTTGAGACTAAGATTGACATTGAAAGTATGGGTGTTACATAGCTCAGGGTTTAGACATCCATCAGCTTACTTTTCAATTCTCATTCTCGTTGATAAAGGTAATAAATAAAAAATCTACTTTGTCCTAAGTAAGCATAGGGAGTAAGACTTGGTTTTCAAAATATTATCATCTCAGTTTTAAACTCAAAAACTTTAGTGCCAGTGCTAAGCAAAATGCAATGGTAAGTTTATCATTGGGTCATATCAGTTATCATGGGCCATTGACCCTCTCATGGTTCCATTCATTAGCAAATGAAGAGAGATTAGAAATGAGGGGAGTTGTATTGAAGAGGTGACAAGTGACCAAGAAATTTACAGTCTACAATAAAGTCATTCATATGGGGAATAACTGAGTCAATCTTAATATTAGAATGAAAGTCAAATGTACTTAGATCTTGCTTCCTAAATCAATCTCATGGAGGCTCCATATTTTTTTCCCCGGGAGCTATGCAAACCTCAGAGGAAGCAGAAGTGGGCCATAGTAACTTAACTGTTTGGTCTAAGAACTGTAGTGATAAAAGGGGCAGACTTGAAGTTTCTGTCATCAAGGTCAAATAGGAAAACATCACAGAACCTCTTGGACTCTTCAGCAGGTCTGATAGTAAAGTATGAGACAGGGTCACAGATACAAAAGAGATTTCACAGACTTGCTGGTTGATGTTGTTTGTGTCCTCCTTTGGCCATCAGTATATGGAGGCCATCAGTATAAGGATGACAGTGTATATATAATGACACAGTAGGAAAGGAACTCATAGTGCAAAGGACTTACATAAATGCCTAAAAGATAACTTTTACCCAATGGACTGATGTCAATTTTCTTTCTCCTGTTCTGATCAAGTTCATACTTCAATGATAAACATAGTTATTCTACTGAGTAGGAGACTATCAGAGAGGGATGGATTTCCATAGAAAGAGGAAATAAAATAGTAGTTATAGATGCATGAGGGAGGGTGGGGGAGTGACCTAGACTTGAATGATCAAATGAAGAAGAGGAACAAACATGGAGACAAGGGAGGGAACACAGGGAGCTAAAATTAAGGGCCATTTGAGAGGTCACATGAAAACCTAATAAAAGCTTCCTAAGCATATATACATGTATAAAGCCAATCTGAATGAAATTGCTGAATAACAGGGGAGATAGAGGCCGAACCAGACATGTCTCATCACCAAATGAAGCTTCCAGTACCAGAATTGGTTATAACTAATCCAGTAGTTGGCCAAAAGGGTCCCAGGAGGAACCCTGAGACAATGAAGACCATTGCCAAAGCTATTTGTTCCTCTCTCCAAACGAAACATCAGTCTCTGTTGCTGAAGACCACACCTACACAACTTATTGGAGAGAGAAAAAAGCTGATTCCTACATCAAGCCTTCATTCCGAAGATTTTACGCCTAGGAACAAGGAGACTTATACAGAGAATGCTAAGTCATTTTTCCATAAGATTCAAGTTCAAGTCATTACTTCTTTATTTGGTATGACGGGTACTGTGTTACATGTTAGAAAACATGCATGTAAGGTATCTGTATTCCCTACTCATATACAGTTTATGATTTACCAAGAAATATACCTGAAGAGAAAATTCTATCAGATGATAAAATATATAGGGAGGTTTTTAAAAGATATTTTGTTTTTTCTTATATATTTATATGTGTGTACACATGTATGCTGGTATCACTGGAGGCCAGGAGAGAATATCAGGTGATCCAGAGTAGAGTCATAGGCAGTTGTGAGCTGCAGAATTTGAGTGCTAAGAACCATATCTGAATTCTTTATAATAAAAAAAGCTAGTGCTATTAACCATTGAACTATCTCTTCAGTCCCCAAAACAGAATTCTTTGCCTTCAAGAACTAAGCAACACTTTTTGTGGTGTTTTCTGTGATCAAATTTGTCTGTCTTTCCTTCTTTCTTTTTTTTTTTTTTTCTTTCTTTCCTCTTTATTGAAAGTCAAGGGAAATTTTATTAGGGTTTTGTAGCACCAGGGCTATCCAAAACAAAGTTTAAAATAAATACACCAAGACACGCAAGCTGTAAGTTTCAGATAGTATGGAGAAGACAGTGAAGAGGTGAAAAGGAAGGTAAGCTCACATAGAGATTAGCCAAGAAACAACTTAAAGGCAACAATTTGAAAGCCCCATCTCAATAAAGAGTGACATCTGTACAAATTAAGTAGTGGCAGGGGTATGCATGAGGGCCTAGATTTAAGAAACTTATTCAATGAGTTGATAAAAATATCAAGTAGTTTAGCAAATAACACAATATCATGGGAATAAACAGGAAGTAGAAGTAATAATGGATGATGGTCTATGGTAATATTGTACATTATGGTGAGAAGTATGGACTTATCAATAAATATAAAGAAAACTGTGAAACCATTTAAACACAAAGCTAAAAGTAAAAGATTCATATTTATGAAGGATTCTTCTACACAGAAGAGAGATTAGTCTGTGAGATCATTTCAGACGTTGTATAAGCAAATCCAACTGAAAAACAGTTCTGTCTTAATACTCTTCATCCTTGTATATGTTGTCAAACACATAAGGTGGTGCTGGGGAAGAAGCTCAGGTGATCTATTCTTGTTGACCTTAAATCATTTTCAACCATTTCTAAATTGAGTATAGGGAAATTAGAGCAAGAAGTGACTTTAAGGCAATCAACCTCTCGCTTTACAGAGTGCCGGAGTGAGAACTATATCACATGTTCTAGTGTCATTTCTGTTACTGTGATAAATACACTCCAAGTACAACCCAATATACCCCTATCTCCTTATGAAAGAAAGGGTTGACTTTAGTTCAAAATTCCATCACCACATGAAACCCAAAGTAGCTGGGATTTAAAATAACTTGTTTAGCTGGGATTTAAAACAACTTGTTACAGCACATCTGCTGTCAAGATCAGAGAGAAATGGCACACATGCTACATGCCTGTTTCTGCTCACTCCCTCTCTATTCGTACACAGATCAGGACCAACACCCAAGGGAGAGTGCAACCCATAATGGACTGGGATTTCTTCACACAGAAATCAGTCTGATCAAGACAAACCCCCAAGACTTACCTACAGGTCGATCTGATCTGGAAAGTTCCTCATTGAAATTCTCCTGCCAGGTGATTCTAGATAGAAATCATAGAAATGTGTCTATATACATTTAACCTGCCAGTCAGAGTCTTCCCTTTGCAACCTTGGGGAACCTTCTGAAGGGAAGGCAGAGATTCAGCAGGTATTAGAGAGGGAGGATTGGAGTCCCAGCAGACTCTTCTAAGAGAAGCAAGTGAAGAAAAGGTGTTCTAGAAATGCATTCTTAAATTTTGTAAATTCCTCTCTCTCTCTCTCTCTCTCCAGGGAAATTTCTGTAAAGTTGATTTATGATTCAAACTCAGTGAACAATATCATTCTGTTCATTATGGAAAGAATCTAATGACAGGCAATGCTCTATGTGATTGCTAGGCTACCCCAATGGTGAGGGAAAACTCTTACCTTTGTCTGAAATCCTCCTGTCTACAATATTTATTCAGTAGTCTGAAGTTTATTTCCAAGATGCCTCACATGCATCCTGCAAACAAACAGTAAAAAAAAAGAGTAAAATTATTCCATCTGACACTTTAGCAAATACTTGGCGATCTTCCCAGTAATTAAAAAGGACTTGGGTATGACAGTAAAGGATTTAAGTCCAACACTTGGGACGATGAGGCCAGATCATAAATAAGCCCAAGGTCAATCAGAACTACCTTGTGACATTGGTCGACACTGTCTCAAGGGGGAAACAAGGCAAACAACAATCAAACAAACAAATGAAAAACTGGAACTTAAGTGTGGGCCAGCAAATGAACTCATCTAATTCAGAATCACTGCGGAAGCAGAGCTTCAAGTTAGTCAGTTCTCTCAGATTGCTTTCAGAAAACTGTCAAAGCATTAATTAAAGAGCCAAATTCAAGAGAACAGACTCAAAGTCAAGAAACCACTGGTAACCCCAGTCTCAGAGTAGACTCAGGTTCTCTGAGGTCTTTCTACAATGAACACAACCTCTAATGTGAATATCTGTAGAGCAGTTAGTTGTCCTGAGTATAGCGTGGACAGGCTGGTAACAGTACTACAAACAAATTCAAGAACTACCATATACTTAAAGCTTAGATTTATAAACACTCAGCTCTAGCCTCCTGTTGAGCACTGCAGCTGGGGTGGCTCCCTTAGGCCTGTATCTCAAAGGAATGGGTGTAAATCTACAGATTTTATCGTCTCCCTCTTTTTTTTAGTCTATGCCCTTTGAGTTTCCTCTTAAGGGGATAGCAGAATCTAGGATAATCCGCAACACCTGTCATATAAGCAGGAAGAGATTTATTATCTTTATCCGAAGGACTATTTATTAGAGCAGAATACTAAGTACATCATAAAGAGTGAGCTCTGGCTTTTGCTGGCTTTCGACTTGAAATAGTCATAAAAAGAAAGTTTTAAACTGCGACAAAACCTTTTGTTCACAGTCATTACTGGATTCAGCACTCGCACTCGGTCCTCAGGGATTCATCTGGCTGCCCCATGTTGGCAGACTTTCCCATCAAGAAAAAATATTTTAAAATTAAGGCAGTGGCCATGAAATAATAAAGGCATCTATGACCCCAGACCTCAACAACTCCAAAAGTTCATTTGCCCAGTTTAATAGCTTTCCAGGAAATGAAATGTAGACACTCAAAATAATGCCAGGTTGTCTATTTTTGATTGGCTTATACATGTGACACAATTATTACTTCAGCCAAGCACAGGGGAGAGGTCTGTCTGATGGTTAACAAGTTAGCTACAAGCTGGGATTCACTCTGGGACAGGCTCTAGCTTTTGCTGATGTTGCACAGAATCATAGTGAGGAAGAAAAGGGAAGTTAAAGTAATCCAGAAGTTAAGATAGCCTGAACCCAGATGGAATTTGGAAAATAGAGTGTCTTTGTTTTTTATAGTTTGAAAACTGAGCTATTTTTTTTGTTGTCTCTTCTCTTGAGAACCAGATGTGTGTGTGTGTGTGTGTGTGTGTGTGTTTATGATATCAGAAATAATCTTTCTAATGAGTGTGTCTGTCTGTGTATTACACATATACACACATACACACAGACAGGAAGTGCTCATATGTGCACACACTGAGCTTCAGAAACAAGACTTTTGGATAACTACAAAATGTTTCTCATTTCTTTTCCAGTTCAACCCAGGCAACACTCCGTTCAGTCCAATTCTGTGAAAACACTATTATTATGTTTAATAGACAGCTCTTTGGGGAGTAACTGCATCCATTGTCTCTTCTTTTCAAACAGTGGGAGAGGAGATTTGATTCTAAATCTCTCTTTCTTTGCTGGAGAATAACACTTAGCCTTCCTTTGGCCATGTGACTCTGCTGGATCTTTAATTAGGATAAATCTTTGCCAGCTTGATTACGCAGTTCACTTCAACCAATGAAACATTGTTGGATGCAACATGAGTGCGTGCTTTTAAATATGCTTACATAACTCCAGTTTGACTCCTATCATGCGTGCCATCACAATGAGGAAAACAAAAAAAAACAAAAAAAAACAACAACAACAAAAAAAAAAGCATGTGCCTAATATTCAGTCATTCTAAAAGACACATGTGGAGCAAAACTGAACCAAACTCACAAATTAAGGGCAGCCCTGTAGGAGCATTGGCAGCCCACAGATTCATGTGCCACACAAGTAAATGTCTATTGTTGTGAAGGTGTAACAGTTTATAAGTTACTTTAAAGTTATTAGCTTTCCTGGCCTGCTCTTGCAATAGCTGATTAATGTTCAAATGTCCAGAGTTTAAGTTAATAACACTGATAAAGAACACTAGGAAATACAAGGTCAAAGTATTTAATTTTCATACAAACTAAATGGTTCTCAGATTTTCTAAATTGTCTACCTAAGAGCACAAATAATCCATTCAGTTGCTTGAGTTGTCTAATCTTATGTATGCTATCTGTAAGAGAAATGAGTTTATATGTAAAAGAAATCCAAATGAGAGAAAATGTATCTAGGTTCTACAATCAAACCACAAATAAATATTAGCTGAAAATTTTAGACTCTATTCTATCCTAACATGTCTTATTAAAAATGAAGTCATTTTCTCTAAGCTAGTTGAATCGTACTTAAAATGTGTTAGCTTACTAGAATGTATATTTTAAATGCTTCTGTGGCAGTTTGTATTTTATTTAGCTTAACAGCAAAATATAGATAAAAGACAGTCTAATAATTTTTTGTCTAATAAACTACCAAGCCATTTTTAACCTCAAGAAAATCTAATTGTGAAGTTGACACACCTGAAATAAACAATTTAATCATATTACACAATTAACTAATCAATGAAAGATTTGCCAAGAAAAATGGAGTGATAGAAAACAGCATTAAATATTAAGGCAGTGGAAGTATCCAGATGGTATGTTGATCTCAAATTCTAAAAACTAGAAAAAAATTTCAAGTAGAAGAACTCCTTTATCTCTATGTTTCCAGGCTTGTCAACAGTAGGCTGCTGCATGTGAGGTCCCTTGTATGTAAATAAACAGGACCCAAATGGAATCCTCCCAGATCATGATGGCCTATGGATTCAGACCATTTTCTTAGAATGAGATTCCTGGTTCTTAAGTGGTCTACCAACTGTATTTTCTTCACTCTCTGCTTACTCTGACCCTGTATAGTCCCCAAAATAAAAACGCTGATCTTCATAGACGCCAGAGACAATCATTTTCTTTACCTAATGTAAGTCCTATTTTTTTCTAACTTTTCTTTAAAGGTCTATCAGACCCAGTATGGAAATGAAGCCAAGAATATTCTGCCAGTGTGGCAAAGGGAAAATTCATTTAAGTTTCTAAGTTAAGACAACCCGACACTCTATAATTCACCAAAGGCATTTTAGGATATTTGAATGACATAACAAATATAAGAGGTAGGAAACTTAGTATATGCTTCTATTTAAAAAAAAGTGAGGGGTGATATTAAGAGAAAATAATAACTTGATCTAATTTGTACAATTAGTAAGTGATAATGGTGGAACTTGAACTGTCATCTCTTTTTATAAAATCCTGTACTAGGCAATGTCCTGAATGGTGAAGACAAGGCTGACCAGTATCTTCTTCTTGTCCCTAGGGTAATAGAGATTTGATCTTTGCTTGACTGTCTCTTGTTAAAAGACAGGGAGTCTTTGAACTGAGAGGGTCTGAACTCACCCAAAGATGTCTTTTTAACCATGTGCACCATGACTTCAGAAGGGGGAAATCCTGGGGCATTTTCAGGATAGATTTTGAAGGTAGAACACACAACTGTGTCAGTGTTACACGTAGTGTGTTTGCATGCTACGTCTATGTGGAAAGCTGAGCAAACATGGGGGTCAGTAAATGGAGTATCCTGTGAGTTTGGCTGACAATATTATTGATGCCTAAGAAGTGCTTGCTGACAGGAACCTGATATAGATGTCTCCAGAAAGGCTCTGCCAGAGCCTTACTAATACAGATGAGGATACTTGTAGCTAACCATCAGATTGAGCATGGGAACCCCAATGGAGGAGTTAGAAAAGGACTGAAGGAGGTGAAGGGGTTTGCAACCCCATAGAAAGAGCAACAATATCAACCAGCCAGAAACCCCAGCACTCCCAGGGACTAAACCACCAATCAAAGAGTACATACACATGGAAGGATCCAAGGCTCCAGCTACATATGTAGCAGAGCATGGCATTGTCTGGCATCCATAGGAGGACAAAGCCTTGGTCCTGTGAAGGCTCATTTACTTCTTTCTTTCTTCCTTCCTTTCTTTCTTCCTTCCTTTCTTTCTTTCTTTCTTCCTTTCTTTTTCTTTTTCTCTATTGGATTTTTTTATTTATTTACATTTCAAATGTTATCCACTTTCCTGGTTTCCTGTCCATAAGCCCCCTATCCAATCCCCCTTCTTCTATGAGGGTGTTTCCCCAAACATGCACCTGCCCATTCCCACCTCTCAGCCCTTATATTCTCCCTATGCTGGGGGGTCCAGCCTTGTCAGGACCATTGGCAGTACCTTGGCAATGTACCCCATTTTTAATAGGGTTATTTGATTCTCTGGAGTCTAACATCTTGAGTTCTTTGTATATTTTGGATCTTAGCCCTCTATCAGATGTAGGATTTGTAAAGATCTTCTCAAAATCTGTTGGTTGCTGTTTTGTCTTAATGACAGTGTCCTTTGCTGGACAGAAGCTTTGTAGTTTTATGAGGTCCCATTTGTCGATTCTTGATCTTAGAGCAAGAGCCTTTGGTGTTCTGTTAAGGAAATTTTCCCTAGTTCCCATGTGTTCAAGGTTCTTTCCCACTTTTTCTTCTATTACTTTGAGTGTATCTGGTTTTATATGGAAGTCCTTGATCCACTTGGACTTAAGCTTTGTACAGAGTGATAAGAATGAGTTGATTTGCATTCTTTTACATGCTGACCTCCAGTTGAACCAGCACCACTTGTTGAAATGTTATCTTTTTTCTACTGGATAGTTTTAGCTCCTTTGTCAAAGAGCAAGTGACCACAAGTGTGTCAGTTCATTTCTTGGTCTTCAATTCTATTCTATTGATCTACCTGCCTGTCTGTGTACCAATACCATGCAGTTATCACTATTGCTCTGTAAGAGAGCTTGAGCTCAGGGATGGTGGTTCCCTCAGAAGTTCTTTTATTGTTGAGGATAGTTTTGCCTACCTGAGTTTTTTGTTATTGAAAATGAATTTTCAAATTGCTCTTTCTAACTCTATGAAGAATTGAGTTGGAATTATGATGCAGATTGCATTGAATCTATAGATTGCTTTTGGCAAGATGGCCATTTTTACAGTACTAATCAAGCCAATCCATGAGCACAGGAGGTCTTTCCATCTTCTGAGATCTTCTTCAATGTCTTTCTTCAGAGACTTGACATTCTTGTCATACAGATCTTTCACTTGCTTGGTTAGAGTCACACTGAGGTATTTTGTATTATTTGTAACTATTGTGAAGAGTGTTGTTTCCCTAATTTCTTTGTCAGCCTGTTTATCCTCTGAGTAGAAGAAGGCTACTGATTTGTTTGAGTTAAATTTATATCTAGCCACTTTGCTGAAGTTATTTTTCAGGTTTAGGAGTTCTCTGGTGGAATTTTTGGGGTCACTTAAGTATATTATCATATCATCTGCAAATAGTGACATTTTGACTTCTTCCTTTTTGATCTGTATCCCTTTGACCTTTTTTTGTCTGCTTGCTTATCTAGGACTTCAAGTACTGTATTGAATAGTTAGGAAGAGAGTGGGCAGCCTTGTCTAGTCCCTGATTTTAGTGGGATTGCCTCAAGTTTCTCTCCATTTAGTTTGATGTTGGGTACTGCTTTGCTATATATTGCTTTTACTATGTTTAGGTATGGTCCTTGAATTTCTGGTCTTTCCAAGACTTTTAACACAAAGAGGTGTTGAATTTTGATCAAGTAGGCTTCATCCCAGGGATGCAGGGATGGTTCAATATACAGAAATCCATCAGCGTAATCCACTATATAAACAAACTCAAAGAAAAAATGATCACCTCACTGGATGCTGAGAGAGCTTTTGAAGGCTCATTTCTTATGTAGCAGAGGATGGCCTTGTCTGTGATCAATAGGAGTAGAAGCCCTTGACCTTCGAAGGCTCATTTCCTCAGTGCAGTGGAATGTCAGAGTGTTGAGGCAGGAGGAGGGGGGGCATCCTCATAGAAGCAGGAGGATGGGGGATATGAGAGGTGCGAACTGGGAAATGGGATAACATTTGAAACGTAAATACATAAAATATCCCCAATAAAAAAAAATAAGAAATAACATGTGGCTTGTTAAGTACAATAGATTTTGCAGAAACTGGAGGGGATAATTTCGTCATAGTTAACCAGGTTTGATAAAAATTCAGCTTTACACCTTTTAGTTCTATAAGCTCATTACTACACTGCTATTATACTCGTTATTAACCTCAGATGACTCAGAAACCATGAAATAATATATTTTGTAGTCTAAGGTTACGTGTGTATCCACTTTATAGTCAACCTTCAAGACCTATGTCAAGTCACATATGTTCTTAAGAAGTATTTCAGCAGCTATGCTGCAATGTGTATGCGAATCTTTTCTTTCCAGTATCCCACATCCCTAGTCTTCATTAAGAAGTAACGGACATTAATTGCTTTCTCCCTTAAGTTTTTGTCCTTGTTCCCCCTGATTTTCTGCATTTCCCAATGATCCAGACAGTGAAGTCTTTCGTATATGTAAAATCACTTTTAAAAGCATGCAGACCACTGCATTGGCATTCAGTAAAAACTCAATAAAGAATTCTTGAACAAAGGAAAAACAATCAAAACCTTCAAACTCCTAGTGAATTATGTTAAAGTACAGTTTTAAAACTTTTAAGGGAGTAGTAGTAGGTTTTCTGCTAATATCTCTGACCTCTCTTAGCAGAAGAAAGTTGCTAAGTTTTGAGTACAGCTCAGATTTATCTCCTGTTGAGTGAACCTTAAATCCAGTTACACTGCTGATGGTTACCACCAACGTGAGTATTGGCAACTAAATTGTTATGAATATCTGTCATGCTGCTCATTGCTGAGTGTCACTGCTCATATGTGAACAGCAAAATATGTTATGGAAGACATGATATGGAACCACTGATAGGTAAGACTGTTAATGGATTCTCTTCCTTGGCAACTTGCATAGCATTTTCTGGTACCATGAAGCTAAACCTCAGGGGCAGGCTTTCAGATTGTATCCAGCTTGAATCATCTGAGTCTCATATCCTACATGTGGTATACTTAGCAACAGGGGCTTAACTTCTGCCTCTGAGAGGCAACTAAGGAGAACAACCATGATCTACATTGATTTGGGGGTCATGTAGACTACCATGACCAACCTTCCAAAAGAAGATTTGTCATGCTTGGTATTGGGCTTATGCTAGTCTCTCATTCTTGTAGGGAGCGTTGTCAGCTTAATAGACCACCTTCCTGTAAATTTCTCTCTCTCTCTCTCTCTCTCTCTCTCTCTCTCTCTCTCTCTCTCTCTGTGTGTGTGTGTGTGTGTGTGTGTGTGTACATAAACTTAAACGCATTGTTTGTGATCTTAGGTAAATATAAAATAGTAAGGTTCCTTGAGGTTTTGTCACAAAGCTTCGGTATCATGTATCCTTCCTGTGTTAAACTCCGTCTTTATTTCCAGTTTGATCTCCCTCCCCTTTTTGCCATTTCTTAATTAATATCACCTATATCTGCTACCTCCTCTCAAGAGCCAATATGGGCTTCTTTTATACTTTCCTGGTTTCCACCTTTATTCTGTGTTGTATACTCACATATAAGGATTTGAGGCTAGGAACTGAAGATGTTAAAGAAAGTGAGAAATGTGTCTTCCTGACTCAATCTTTTCTATGTCCATTCACTTTCCTGAAAATTTCATTATTTTTATTTTTTTTATAGCTTTATAATATCCCATCATGTATATGTAATGTGCCAACTTTTCGTTATCCATTCACTGTTGAAGAACATGTAGGTTGTTTCCATACCCTGGGCATTATAAATAGGGAAGCTATGAACCTCACTGAGCAGATACTGGTAGAGTATAATGTCACATTTTAGGGTATATGCCAAAAAGTGGGATAGATGGATTCTATGATAGATTAATTTCTAGTTATTTGAGAATTCTTCATACTTATTTCAAGACTGGCTGTGCTACATTTGAATTCCTACCAATGGTGAACAAAAGCTGCCCTTTCCCTACATTCACTCTAAAATTCATCATTTCTTTTTGTTGGCCTTAATTATTCTCAGTTGGTAAGATGAAATCTCCAAATTTCTAAAATTTGCATTCCCCTAACTGCTAAGGACAGTGGACACTTTTTGAGGTATTTCTTATCCATTTTTTAAAATTTCTTCTATTTAGTATTCTCTGTTTAGTCTCTAATATGGTTTTTGGTTTTTGCCTTTTGCTGTTTGTTTGTTTGTTTGTTTGTTTTAATGGTCCCTTTGTTTCCTTGACTCTACTTTTTTAATTCTTTGTATATTCTCAATGTCAGTCCTTTGACAGATATGTAGGTAGCAAAGATTCCCTCTCATATTGTGGTTTTCTTCTCATTCAGTTGCTTTCTTACCTGTACAGAGATTTTTAGATTTATGAAGTCCCAGTTGTCAGTTGCTGTTCTTAATTCCAAGGCAGATGAAACCCTACTTAGAGAATCTTTTCCTACACCTATATCTTATAGAATATTGTTCTTGCTTTTATCTAACAGCTGTAGTATTTCAGGTTTCAAAATGAGGTCCTTGATGTACCTGGAGTTAATTGCTGTGCAGTGTAATAAATAGTGGTCTAATTTCATTCTTCTGTATATGGACATCCAGTTTTCCCAGCACCATTTGTTGAAGATTTTTTTTTTCTGGTATACACTTTTGACCTCTTTGTCAAATAGCAAATGGCTGTAGTTATAATTACTCAAGCTTGGGTATCCTGTTTTATTCCTTTGCTCTACATGTCAGTTTTGTGCCAGCGTCATATTATTAGCACTTTAGTTCTATATTATGTCTTAAACTCTGGAATGGTGATCCCTCCAATATTATTCTTTTTTCCAGAATCTTTTTCTGTGATTTTTTTTCTGGTTAAATATGAATTTTAGGAGCCTTTTCTATTTCTGTGAAGAATGTTGTGGGCATTTTGAGTATGATTCCTTTGAATATCTAAGCTGTTTTTGGTAGGATGCTCATTAATCTAAATTTTATCATTACACTAACAAGGGTAAGTACTACCCCCTCATCAAATAAGCCACTGTGCACAGTGAATGGAAATTATCACAGAAACCCACAGCTGTACACAGTGTAGAGACGAACATATTGTGAGCCCAACATCAATGCAAACATCTTCACCATGGTTCATATGTCTAGGGCTTAGGCAACATTATGGACATTAGCCTAGAAAGATTGTAAATACCATCATGTCTGCTATGAAAGAGTCTCACACAGATTGAACGACATTAGCAAGATGTGAACAGTGGCAACATCAAGAGACATGTTAACTCAGAATAGGGAAAATTTCAGAAGGTTATGTCCCCTAGACAGGGAACTACATGCAACTAATAATAACAACAAAGTGATGGAGAATTAGCCTCACCCAGGAATGAGCCCCTAATTGGATATTTGATACAAAAGTATCAGCCCTAAAACCATATACACATATCAAAATAGAATCAGCAGATTGTAGTTATACATTTATGCATATGTATACACGTATATAATAGCAATAATAAAAGTAAAAGGGACTATCAAAGTAAGAATGGGGTTGGGACAAAGAGCAATGAACAGGAGAAAGATCTGGAAGGACTATGGGGGTAAAAAGGGAAGGGAAAATGCTGCAATCAATTTTAATTTTAAAATGTATGAAAATGGCCATTCCTTCAGTCTCTGCTCCAAAATTTTTCTCCATATCTCCTTCTATGAATATTTTTGTTCCCGCTTCTAAGAAGGAATTTGATCATTCTTCTTGAGCTTCATGTGGTCTGTGCATTATATCTTGGGTAATCTAACCTTTTGGGCTAATATCCACTTATCAGTGAGTACATACCATGTGTGTTTTTGCTGATTGGGTTACCTCACTCAGGTTGATATTTTCTAGTAACATCCATTTGCCTATGAATTTCATGAAGTCATTGTTTTGAATAGCTGAGTAGTACTCCATTGTGTAAATGAACCACATTTTCTGTATCCATTCCTCTATTGAGGAACATCTTGGTTCTTTCCAGCTTCTGGCTATTATAAATAAGGCTGCTATGAACATAGTGGAACATGTGTCTTTGTTATATGTTGGGGCATCTTTTGGATATATGCCCAAGAGAGGTATAGCTGGGTCCTCAGGTAGTTCAACGTCTAATTTTCTGAGGAACCTCCAGACTGATTTCCAGAATGGTTGTACGAGTCTGCAATCCCACCAACAATGGAGGAGTGTTCCTCTTTCTCCATGCCTTTGTCAGTATCTGTTGTCCCCTGAGATTTTTTAACTTAGCCATTCTGACTGGTCTGAGGTGGAATCTCAGGGTTATTTTGATTCGCATTTCCCTGATGACTAAGGATATTGAACATTTCTCTAAGTGCTTCTCAGCCGTTCAATAGTCCTCAGCTGAGAATTCTTTGTTTAGCTCTGTTCCCCATTTTTAATAGGATTATTTCTTTTCAATATTTTTAATGATGTTGCCCTAAAAATTTGTAGTTCTGTCTTACAACATCCAGCACACAGCCTCTTTATAGTACAGATTTTCTGAATTTGTAATCAGCAACTCTGATGTCGGCAAACATCTCCATTAGAGGTTTATCAATGCAACAACGTCGGCAATGTCAGCAAGTATGTACTACAAACATCATCTTCACACCTCATGTTTTCAAAGAGTAGAACATTTTCTTTTCCTTTTATAAAGAGCAATTGCTTTGTCCTAATAAGCTATGATTAGTCACTAGTAGTCCAACTTTTCAACTAAGAAGAGCGTTTACTTCATTCCTTAGAAATGGTCTTCAAAACTGGGATGACTGCTATAAAAATAAAATATGCTTTATGGGTATCCCTCCAGTACAGGGCAAGCTAGCCAGGTTTTCTAAGGTTTCTTATAATTTCCAGTGTCGAATCCGTAGAGCACATTTGTAACCCAAACAGCAAGCGGCTAGAAAAGAGAAATAGCTACATTTCCCTAAGGGCTTCAACACATAAAGCCACTGAAGCAACAGTGTAATTTAAGTGTATTATAGGAAATTACTAAAATTGCTGCCATTTGTTATTCCAGAAGTATTGGAAGAAATGAAGTTTGCATGGCCTATCTGTAACCTAAGGTTTGTATGCACAAAACAGAAAAGAAGTATTCTCCACAGCTAGTTTTTGCATGAATCATTTAACTAAAGGCTAAAAAAACCTAATGAATGCATTTAGATGAACTTTTAATATAAGATTATTTTCATCAAAATATAATAAATCAAAATTAGATGTGCAGGAAACTAAAAAGAATTTCAAAGGACACAATCATGTTATTTGCCTATGAAAAACTGATAAAGATGCCTATCAACACTGGGAGAAGAGATTAAAAATTTAAAGCAGAAAAGGATAAAATTAGGAAAACAATCATTTACAATAACATCAAGAGGAAGAAAACATTTAGAAATTAAAGAAACTGATTACCTCTTTCAAGGAGAACTAATAACATTTCTAAGGAAAACAAAAATATTAATGAGGGAAACTATAAAACCCAAGTTGAAAGACTTCCCATAGGAAAAGGCTAGACCGATTTACTTGTCAATAGTACCCAACATGATTCACTGAAATTCTTGTCAAAATTCACATGGCGACTTACACAACTGAAAAGACAAACATTGATAGCCCAGTGGAATAAAATAGAAAACCTGTAAGTTCACAAAGAGAGACAAAGTGATCATCAGCAAAGGTAAGACAGGTAAAAAGAAAAGTGTGTTCTGTTTTAATCATTTTAACTAAATGTGTTAATGTATAACTAAACAATGGAAAAGTTCCAGAGAAAAGATAGTAGAAAATCCTAACAATTCTTATTGACAGTCACATTTTGTAAATAGAAAACCAAAATTCCGGGCAACAGAAAGTAAAACCGGGAGAAAAAGAATCACACAGAAGTCAGCAAATAGCAAGGGACCAGAACTGCATCAGCCATCTGTGAAGGGAGTCAATATCTCAGGAACCTTAATTCAGTACCAAAAAAATAATGATCAGTTTTCAAATGCTGTCTAGCTAGCCTGTTTTTACTTTATTTTGAGAAAGTTCCCATTAAATTGGCTGGGCTGACCTGAAACTTGAAATCCTTCTGCCTTACCACCCAGATTGGGTGAGATTGCAGGTGTTGGCTACTATCTCCAGCTTCTAATGAAATTCTCGATATTGATATTAAGAACATATTCAAACTAAAACCTCGGGAAATATCCAACAACATTGTAGCAAATACTTCGTGAGCAGAATCATTAGACGGGATGGCTACACATGAGCTACACGAGCTCCAGCCCCCTGTCAACTGGAGAATTGTAAGACATCCAATAGGCAGCTATAAGCTGTCACCAAGTCCTACGGTTCAATACTAGCTATGCAAGCTACAACACATATGAGTTCAACCAAGTAAAAGTAACAGCGCAACAACATACAAGATACTTTGAATCTATTAACAATGTAAATCTTACAAACCCCTCTGTCCGGTGTCACCATCCTATCTTACAGGTGAGGAAATTGGGACAGTAAGAGCAAACATGAAATGGTGAGGCCCTGCACCTCTCTAGATCACCTTAACTTTTGAGTTTTAAGTTGCTCTAAGAAAGGGTTTTCAGTTTCTAATCATTCTTTGGTACGGATAATATACTCTCTGAAAATCCCACCTCTAAGTCACTGGCTGCTTTGTCTCTAGTCCTTCACGAAACCAGAGCATTAGAATTCAAGACAGCCTTTATTACAAGGCCAAAGATGTCAAGAATGTTGTGGCCTGTGGCATCTACCATGTTTGTATTTACAATGTGAGTTATTAATATCAAATTGAAAAGCATGCCAGTTATAGTCAGACCCTTTTATATATCAACAAACATCTGATGATCCAGGTAGATTCAAGATCTTAGCTACAACTGGAGGTGAATTTTCTTTTTGTATTGGTTATTTTATTTATTTACATTTTGAATGTTATCCCTCTTCCAAGTTTCACCTCCACAAACGTCCTATCCCATTCCCCCCTCCTCTGCTTCTATGAGGGTGCTCCTGCCCCCAACCATCCACTCCCACCACACTGTCCTAGCATTCCCTTATGTTGGAGCATCGAGTCTCCACAGGACCAAGGGTCCCCTCTCCCATTGATACCAGATAAGACAATCCTCTGCTACATAAGCAGCTGGAGCCATGGGTCCCTCCATGTGTACTCTTCGGTTGGTTGCTTAGTCCCTGGGAGCTCTTGTGGGGGGGGGTCTTGTTTGTTGATATTGTTGATATTCAGAGGTTAATGTTAATCATGAACCCAGTAGTAGAAAGTGAAGGAGGATTTTCTTTAATTTGTTTCTGTGGCAATCTAAATATGAGAAATTTGGAAAACACGATACTTAAAGATAACTTGGGGTAAAAGTATTAAAAAAAAATAACAGGCCATACATAGTGACTACATGCATACATAACAAAGCATGGTTTAATTACTTATGACATTCACCAGAATGTAATGTTTAGAGAAAAACAGTTTACTGAGTAAAAGGTATGGCACATGTGTCTTGATTTCTAGCCAAGCTCTGTATCTCATGAGTCTCACTCCTGTGGATTCCGAGAAAGACAAAGGAGAGCACAGCTTCATCAGTTGTGTGTACTGTTGTATCCTTGCCCTACAATTGTAGCTGTCTCCGCCCTCATAGGTTCTCAATGTAGATGGATAGAGGGGTGAGTCTGCTAACAGTATGTGCCAGTCACTACTTGGAGGCATCAGCATAGACAGCCACAGGAGTCTATCTTGCCTCCTGTCTGATGCCCTCATTGCTCCTTTCTAACCCTCACCTGATTTTCATGCCAGTACCCCAGGAAAGTCTCCTTTGTGGCTGTTCTCTTCCCTCACCCTTCTCCAACTTGTGCGTTGGTCAGAAACAGATAGATTATCTCTGAAATGCTGAGAACAAGAAGGCAATCAAACACAAATCCCTTAGTCTCTCTTCAAACTGTTTTCTCTTTCACAACAAGAAGGTCAAGCCTCCATCTATGGAGGGCTAGAATTTTACATTTTATTACTTACAGTTAGAGATGCAGCTAACGGACTATAGTCTACCCTCCTGTCTTAATAATTACACATTCCTGATGACTCCCCAAATCAAGATGAAACTGAGGTAACTCAGACCTCTCCAAGTTATATAATACACCAGGAAGGAAAGAGTATCTCCAAAGCTCCAGGGACCCTGCTCTTCTCTTGTTCTAATTTGCATCTCATTCAAACTCCAACCTGAGCCCCAAAAGGCCTTATATTCACACTTCTAGATAACACAATGCAAAGAGTCACACCCACAATCTACTAAAGCATAATCCTTTAGAAAATCCTCAGATGCACAGAACAGAAGAGGCGCACTATAACCACTGGGCTTGGCCGAGAGCTTGCTGCTCAGGTCTGCAGGATATGGTGTGTGGTCCAATGGCTGCAAGGATAGCCAATGAACACACAGTCTTGAGAGAAAAGGTACTACCCAAAGAAAGCCAAAACAGAGCCTTCAGATAAGAATCCAGAGCCCAAGAGTAAGTCACTGATCAATGAGGTCTTAGGGCTCTCTCTATCTCTATCATTTCTGTGGATTACAACTTCTTAAACTGTGGGTTGTATAACTGAATATGTATTTCAAAACGCGCACGCACGCACACACACATACACACACACATACACACACATACACACACATACATACACACACACACACACACACACACACACACACACACATACTGCAACAGTAAATGCTTCTCTGAGCGCATGATAACCAAAAACAAATTCAAAATCAAATACATAATGACTCCAAGTGTTCTGGAAGTATTCCCTGTTCTGCATCATACAGCTACACAGAGAAGTCTTGACTCTGAATATACTACATACACACTGAACTGGATGCTGACCAAACGGTTTGGATTAGACTGATTATAAGAGTTGTAAATTGCAATGCTTTTACTGAACATACACAATTATCTGCTCTTATACAACAATGGATTAAGTACAGCAAATGTTCTTTTTACTTCTATGATAGTAAAGATTTTGAATTTTTTCTTATCATCATTCCTTCTGAATGAATCAAATTCTTATACATATGGACTGCATTATGTTTGAATGTTTGATTTTAAAAATTTCAGCCTGTGAGAAACACCTAGAGAAATGTTCAACATCTTTAGTCATAAGGGAAATGCAAATCAAAACAACCCTGAGATTCCACCTAACACCAGTCAGAATGGCTAAGATCAAAAACTCCAGCAACAGCAGATTCTGGCAAGGATGTGGAGGAAGAGGAACACTCCTCCATTGTTGGTGGGATTGCAGACTGGTACAACCATTCTGGAAATCAGTCTGGAGGTTCCTCAGAAAATTGGACATTGAACTACCTGAGGACCCAGCTATACCTCTCTTGGGCATATACCCAAAAGATGCCCCAACATATAACAAAGACACATGTTCCACTATGTTCATAGCAGCCTTATTTATAATAGCCAGAAGCTAGAAAGAACCCAAATGCCCTTCAACAGAGGAATTGATACAGAAAATGTGGTACATCTACACAATGGAATACTACTCAGCTATCAAAAACAATGACTTTATGAAATTCATAGGCAAATGGATGGAACTGGAAAATATCATCCTGAGTGAAGTAACCCAAGCACAGAAAAACACACATGGTATGCACTCATTGATAAGTGGATATTAGCCCAAATGCTCGAATTACCCTAAATGCACAGAACACATGGAACTCAAGAAGGATGACCAAAATGTGAATGCTTCACTCCTTCTTTAAAAGGGGAACAAGAATACCCTTGGCAGGGAATAGAGAGGCAAAGATTAAAACAGACACAGAAGGAACACCCATTCAGAGCCTGCCCCACATGTGGCCCATACATACACAGCCACAAACTAGATAAGATGGATGAAGCAAAGAAGTATAGATCTCTCCTGAGAGACACAGTCAGAATATGGCAAATACATAGGCGAATGCCAGCAGCAAACCACTGACCTGAGAATGGGACCCCGTAGAAGGACTTAGAGAAAGGACTGAAAGAGCTTGAAGAGGCTTGAGAACAACAATGCCAACCAACCAGAGCTTCCAGGGACTAAGCCACTATCCAAAGACTATACATGGACTTACCCTGGGCTCCAACTGCATAGGTAGCAATGAATAGCCTAGTGGAAGGGAAAGCCCTTGTTCCTGCCAAGACTGAACCCCCAGTGAACGTGATTGTTTGGGGGAGGGCGGTAATAGGGGGAGGAGCGGGAGGGGAAACACTCATAGAGAAGAGGAGGGGGAGGGGCTAGGGGGATGTTGTCCTGGAAACTGGGAAAGGGAATAATAATTGAAATGTAAATAAGAAATACCCAATTAATAAAGATGGAGGGGGAAAAAAAAGCATATGACCAACAACAACAAAAAAAAATTTTCAGCCTGAACCTACAGATTGGGAAAAAGTCTTCACTAACCTGATAGAGGGCTAATATTTAAAATATATAAAGAACTCAAGAAAATGAACCACATTTTCTGTATTCATTCTTCTGGATAACCCACCAAAAAACAAAACAGCCCAATCGAAAAATGGGGTGTAGAACTAAATAGGGAATTCACAGCAGAGGAATCTCAAATGGCTGAGAAGCACCTAAAGAAATGTTCAAAGTCCTTAGTGATCAGAGAAATGCAAATCAAAGCAACCCTGAGATTCCACCTTCCATGAAATTAGAATGGCTAAGATCAAAACCTCTGGTGACAGCACATGTTGGGAAGAATGTGGAGAAAAAGGAACACTCGTCCATTGCTGGTGGGATTGAAAACTGGTACAACCACTCTGGAAAATCAGTCTGGAGGTTCCTCAGAAAATTGGAAATAAATATATCTGAAGACCCAGCTATACCACTCTTGGAAATATACCCAAAAGGTGCCCCACCAGGCCACAGGGGCATGTGTTCCACTATGTTCATAGCAGTCTTGTTTATGATAGCCAGAAGCTGGAAACAACCCAGTCGTCCCAAGACAGAAGAATGGATACAGAAAACGTGGTTCATTTACACAATGGAATACTACTCGGCTATTAAGAATGAGGACATCCTGAGTTTTGCAGGTAAATGAATGGAACTAGAAAATATCATCCTGAGTGAGCTAACTCAGACCCAAAAAGACATAAACAGTATGTACTCACTAATAAGTGGATATTAGCCAAAAAAAATTACAGAATACCTAAGATACAGTGTATAAAGGTTTAACAAGCCAAATAGCCCAAGTGGGGAAACCTCAATCCCACTTGGGAGGGAGAGGAAAGCAATCACAGGAGGGGAAATAGAGGGAGGGACCTGGGTGGGAAAGAGGACAGGGAGGAGAGGGTAACATGATCAGGTATTGGGTGAGGGGAACAGGACTAAAGCCCTGAGGGCCAGCAGAAAGAATGGAAACAGGCAACCTCAGTAGGTAGTAAAGAGGGGGACCCTCCAGAATGTACCAGAGACCTGGAAGGTCAGGGACTCTCAGCATTCAAAGGGAGGAAATGCCCTACAGTGGGGAGAGGAAACTTGTAGAGCTTCTCTCCGGTAGAAAGACAGCACATCAAGTAAGGGATGGGGTTGTCATCCCACAGTCAAAACTCTGACTCATAATTGTTCTTGTCTGAAAGAACTGCAGGGACAAAAAGGGAAAAGAGCCTAAGGAAAAGGAGAGCCAGTGGAATCCAACTCAAGGGGGGGTGGGAGGGGGGGCAAGGACTGACACTTACTTAGGCTATGGAGCACTCACAAAAAAGGACCTACCATGACTGCTCTCCAAAAGTCCCAACAAGCAGCTGAAAGAGTCAGATGCAGATATTTACACCCAGTCAATGAACAGAAGCTGCTGACCCCTGTGGTTGAATTATTGAAAAGCTGGAAGAAGCTGAGAAGGGCGACTCCTGTAGGAAGACCAGCAGTCTCAATTAACCTGGACCCCTGAGATCCCTCAGACACTGGACCACCAACCAGCAGGCAGGAGCACCAGGCAGCATACACCAGCTAATATAAGGCCCCTAACACATAAACAGAATAGGACTGCTGGGTCTGGGTTCAGTCAGAGAAGATGCACCTAACCATGAAGAGACTGGAAGACTCAGGTAGTTTAGAGGTCTGGTGGGGTGGGGGATGGGGAATGAGTGGGTGGGAACATCCTCTTGGGGACAGAGGGTGGGGAGGAGGTATGGGATTGGGAAGAGTCAGAGGGTGGACCAGAAAGGGGGTAGAGTCTGGAGTGTAAAAAAAAAAAAAAGATGAAATAAATTTTAAAAAAATTTTAAAAATTCAGCCAAAATTATTGCCTTGGATCTCTTTTAAAACCATTATCTCTTTGGTTTGCAATTGGGAAATACTTTCCAACAATTTCTGAAATGGTCCTAAGTAAAAATGATATTTTGGACTGTGTATTTAGATAACCAATGTTCTTCTTCATGTGAGCAAAATACGAAGCAATTCTCACAGAGGTTGAAGATGCTCATAGTATCAAATACTGAGGCACAGTTTAATACCTCCTGCAAAATTTACCTCACTGACCTTCAACATTGCTAACATTTTAAATAAATTATAAAATTATGTGAAGGTTTTTTATGGTTTATTTTCCGTATTTGAATGTCTTTTTTATATACCTATATGCTCAAGTAGTGGATAAACCTCACACAGGCAGTTGGACTGCTCCAGGTGACTGCTCTGTCTATTTTCATCCTGGGATCCAGCATCCATCATTTCTGTGCTTGGAACTTCAATATTTCTCCCTTCACTGCTTCTGTCCCTGTCCATGAGTGAATGTTCATCCACCCAACCTTGTTGAGTTCCAAAGCTATAGCCATGCATGTGTTCCTTTCCATGCCAAACGTCTAAACAGCAGACGCTAATCTCTCACCTGAGAACTACCATCTCCAAAGTCTTCACTCTGATAGGACGGTTGCCAACTATTGATGAAATGATTCTGACACTTCTACGACAAGAGTGTAGACAAATTGCTATATAAGTGGGGAAACAGTGAGAACGTCTTAATTGGAGTTGTGAAGCATTTTTTTATACTTCAAATTATGAAGAAACTGAACTACAACAAACAGGATACTGAAGTGCAATTAAGTGATTTCTTTTATGTCCTCAATATTAGAGTGTGAAGAATAGCTCCAGAGAAGAGAAATCAGTGCGAATGCCCTACGGTTATTTTATGGATTCTGCCAGTGTATACAATTGGGTTCTTTTATGTGTCTTCAAGAGTCCCCTAAATGGACTTGGTTACCTCAGTCAATGGGGCAATTTAAAAGCAGACTGCCACAGCCTTGTGCGCACAAATGTCTCAAAGAATCTGAGGATGGCAACTTGGAGTTTAAGATTATAAATACAAAAAAATTACATTTTCCATGTCTTTCAGTTGCAATTAGAAGACTTTTCAATTACAAATTTAGGCAAAAATCACAGAAGAGGTATTCATTGTATGGGAGTTTGCCTGGAGAAATCACTTATTTTTAAGTACTAACATTCATGCAGATCTCAGAGTGCTGTTTCACATGCATCCATGCCTATTAATTGATCAATGAGTAACTTATATTTATTTAGTACATATAATTTATACATGTTTTAATTGTATTTCAATATGATGGTTTTCCCGTGTACTTAGATTGTCCCACTTTATACATTTAAAACACAATGAGAAAGCATTCACAGCTCTAACTGGCATCAGGTAGCAAAAGGTTAAGAATCTCTGGTTTAAATATATTTGTCATATCAGCTCAGCCCCCAGTTCTCTTTAGTTAAATTATAGGAAACAGGCCCTTTCTTGGCTCTGGTAGATGCTGATTAAGAGGAAAGGCACAAGTTGCAGTCCCCTATCAGACAGATTCAGCACTTGTCATTTCCAAGGATACAGCTTCTTTATTCTCCATAAAATAAAATCGCATTCCACAGATGCCAGATCCCCCTATCACTGGCTTACAGATGGGTTTCCTGCCAGACAACAAATGCGACTGCCAGGACTCCTGCTCTGACATTCTGATAAGGTTGGAGGTATGCCTTAGAAGGAAGCAGCATTCTTAAAGCAAATGATTGTTTCATGATGGCCTTCTGACACTGTCCATATGCAATGAAGTAGTTAAGTCAATCAGATCTGAAGCATGGGGTCAGTGTGCTTCACTTCAGTCAATAATAAGACTGTTTATCTCCTGCTGCTTTTTATATATTATGATGACAGTGGTTCTGCTGTGCAGTGTTACTACATCCTCGCTTCCTGCCATCTTAGAGAGTAAGTATAAGGGACTCACGGACTATGTATCAGGTATTAAATCATGTGGGACTATAATTTAATGTGTAGCACATATATACTCTTTATTTGCATTGTGTTTAATCTTTAGAATTTGTATGGTTATAAATACGCCTACATTTTTAGACGTCGCACACATGTTTTGTACCTCTCATATTATGGAGTCTAACATTTGGAAATTGTATACTTTTAAGTATACATGAACCTTTTTTGACAGATGAAAATATCAGCATTGGCAATTCACAAATATCCATGTTTCCAGCTCTTAGTTGCTTTCAAAGATAAATCCCAGCATGCACGCCAGCGCTGGCCTAAAACACGACCAACCATATTAAACAGCAAAATCAACACCTGTCTTTATCATACTGTGAGAACATGAAAAATAGAATGGGTTGATTTGTGCAGAAGAGGGGGGTAACTAGGAATCAAGAAGTTAGCACGTTACCTTATAAATTTTATAGGCACAAAGGTGTCCTTGAAATCAGTGGGTGTTTTCTTCAAGGAAATAAAAACCTGTGCCCTAGTTTCAAAATGAATTTTTGTTCACTGCATTGGCAGCATTTATTTGCTCAGACCATTGTGCCAAACACAAGCATGATAGTGCCTGAGTTCCTATAAAATGTAGGGTACAAAAATCCAAAGAGAGAAGAGTTCCAGAAATGGGCATTAAAGATTGTCCTCTACCTATGGCTCCACCAGATATATAAATAAGGTCTACTCTTAGACAACTAGTTCATTCATACATACAGTTAAGGAACAGACTTCCTCAAAAGGTTTTTATTTATTGAAATAATATACAGGTATAGAACCTGGTAGAACGTAGCAAGCCAATAAATATTAATTCTATCATTTCTCTTGTTTAATGGCATCAGTAGACATTATAAAGCAGAGTTGGATGAAAACCAACTTTATTCAAACACAAAAGCAGGCCAAAGCAGTGGCTCACTGGTCAAAGCACCAGCTGCACAGGAAGACTTGAGTTCCGGTCTCCAGAACCACAGACATCGGGACAGTGAAACTTATGTCTGCGGTCCCATCACTCAAAGGAAAGATAAGAGATGTGGACAGGAGCATCCCTAGAAGTTCACAAACCAGCGAGCCTGGCACAGAAATCAGTGACAGACACAAAGAGACCTTGTCTAAAGCATTGTGGAAGGCAAGGGCACACCTGATGTTCTCCTCTAACCTCCACACATAAGCCATGCTATTCAGATATGCTTATACCCACAAACGTGAACATATATGCACATACATGTATTAATTATACACATACATATGATAATTAATACAAACCTTTTGAGGAAACCAGTTCTTTAAGTGCACATACGAATGAATCGTGCCACATTTCATAGATAAGCCAGGCAAAAATATTTCCTTGGGGCTGGCTTATAGTCCAGAGGTTTAGTTTATATAAATACATATACATATGCATATTCACATATATTTGTAAACATTATATATAATAAACATTATAAAACAGCTCAGTGGAGTAGTGAATGTCATGATAGAAAGGAGAGCATGACTCAAAGTAAATCCATACAAATTCTGAACATTAAATAGCAATAGCAGCATGTCTTAGTTCAGGTTTTTATTGTTCTGAAGAGACTCCCTGACCTGTCTTATCTGAGACTTTCTATCAGGTTCTATATACTTATACACTATTTCAACAATACAAACCTTTTAAGGAACCCAGTTCCTTAATTGCACACATGAATGAATCATGCCACATTTCTCACATAGCCTGGCAACTCTTATTTTAAAAAAGTGAATTGGTGCCGGCTTATAGTCCAAAAGTTTAGTCCATTGTCATCATGGTGGGAAGCACAGTAACATGTAGGCAGACATTGTGCTGGAGAGAGAGAGTTAAGAGTTCTATAACCAAAACTGAAGGCAGCAAGATGTGAAGTGGTTTGAGGATTTGAGACCTCAAAACCCACCCCAATCATGCACCCCCTCCAACAAAGCCACACCTGCTCCAACACCACACCTTCTAATAGTGCTACCGCCCTCCCAATGGGCTTATAAGGACCATCTTCTTTCAAAGGATCACACAGGATATAAGGAATCAAAAGTCAGTCATCTTTTGTTCTTGACAGACTGGGTACCACTGTCAAGAGTCACTCTCAGCCACAGAGTACTTGTCATTGATGCAGAAGGCTCTAAATTGTCCCGAGAAGATGTCGTCCCTCAGTGTGACTCTTCTGGCACCACTGCTACTTCCAGCATTTTGTTTGTTTATTTGAATGTTTATGTACATTGAACCATCTCAGGTCCAGATGCCAAAGAATTTTCCCAGGGCTCGCACTCATGGATAGGGCATTAAACTCTATTGCTTCTTAGTAAGTAGCTACTTTCTTCTGTGATACTGTTCTGTCTTTATAAGACAAAAAGAAAGCATTTTGGGGGAGGATTGAGAAGGAATGAGGTGAAAGCTGCATAACACTGTAACCATCTACTTGGCCAGGGGGTGAATAGCTCTCAGGTAGCATCCTGCCTCACTTCATAGCAATCCGAAGAAGAAAGACCTCTTTAATGAATATTTTTTTTCTATATTCATTGAAGCGACTTATGTTCCTTTGTTGACAAATTACCTGCCTAATAGCAACTTGGCTATGATGGTTTAGATTGTCTCACCCACTTTTGCCTTCCTTTTCACAAGATAGAGGAAATATAAGTCATGCATTCAGTCATGTACGCCTGTTAATGCCACCTAACTGGGGAGTTCAGGTATGTGAAAAGGTTAAACGAACTTGATTCATCTCCATTCTATGATCATCATATTGGGAATACTGAGACGTTGAGCTCCTATGACATGCTACATTTCTCCAATAAGCCTGGGAAGAGTGATATGACTTAAGCTATGTCCCTAGGTTATCACCCTAAGTATCTGTCTAGACTTCTGAAAGATAGGAACCAAAAGTTGGTGAACATAAATGCTCAGGAGGCACCAGTAAGCTCTGGAATTAGTAGGATTGTGGGTTTGGGGTCAGCTATGGGTACTGCTAATCGCCAACAGAGAACCGGAAGAGCATCAATAATAAGAAAAGAGAGGACATAAAATAGGAAATGACGGAGTCAGATTTACCTTTACACGCAATTTCTAGGATGAGACCCTTTAAATGAGGCTGAAGCTAGGTCATAGCAGCTAGGAAGGAGAAAAGGAGAGTCTAGAAAATGAAATTCTACCTTAGTGGTGACTATCTGACCTACACGATAAAGGAAGCAACCTGATAGTTGCTTCAGATATGAAGGAGATTACTCTCATCGTATATGAGAGTTTCCCAGTAAATAAAGCAACTAGATATACTAGCATATAAGGGCTCACTATAAATGGAAGACTACCAAAAGAAATCTTATTCCAAAAATCAATAGAGTCCTGGTATCAAGTCTTCAGGAACTGGCTGTACTCACGTTCCCTCTCTGTGATGAGTTTGAGGGATCTACCCCAGCCAGCAGGTATAGAGGCAGAGTCTGTAACCTGGTACTCCAGATACCAGGGATCAAATGACAAGCAGGTTTTTGGCAGACCCAGTTTGGAAGGGTAAACCTAATCACCTACCAAGACCAATCATATAAACTGCCCAAATGCATCTGAAACTTGGGTCCAATGGACACACAACTTTCCATGACTCATGCTCAAGTACTGTCTCCAAGTTTGCAGCTGCAAAACTATTTCTGGACTCTTTGACATGTATTATACCAAACCTTGCAAACATGTACCTACATGTCACCTAACATGGCAGGGAAGGCTGGCTGTCCACCAAAGATCCTGGATCCATTTACGTTGCTTCCAAGAATCAGATGCCAAGCCAACATATCTTAACTCTGTTGACTTAATGGTAATGGACACACAGTGCTTGCTAAGCAAAGTGATGGGATCCCTTCCAGACAAGTTAGTTAAAAGTTGAGTATCTTTCTCTGTCTTCTTCTCTATCTGCCAGCTGAACCCAGAGGACTGTGCAGCCCTATGGCAAGATTGAGCTATAGACAGAATGACTGTATGAAAATGGAATGAGGTTATCCCTATAAAAATGCTTGAAATATATAGCCCATGTGGTATTAAACCAGAGTGCTAAGAGTTTTGAATCGTCACTAATAGTAAATTGTTGGTTCTTTGACAATGTCTTACATATATAAAATGTATTGTAATTACCAACCCCATGTATCATCTCACATCTCCCTCCAACCTCTGTCAACCCTGCATTCTCCCTAAAACTCTCTTTGCCACATTCATATCTTTTTGTTTTGTTCTGTGACCATGGGTTTGGAGTTACTTAATAGAGCTAGGTGCATTCACCTGCGGGGACACAATGAAAGACAAGCATTGTCCCTCCCCCAGAATCTGTCTTTAGCCCAGAGTTTAGCAGGTGGCATTCCCTTGACTCTCTCCATCCATGGTTGACTGTCTTATGCAGGCCCAGTGACAGCAACCTCATTTTCTTTGAATTCATTCTTTCAATGGTTCTGTGGTATCCAAAAGACAGCATTTCATAGTCACTCTTCTCTATTTTTAGAAAAATCCACACCTGAGTTTGGCTATCAGAGATGATAATGAGTTCTGATTCATAGCTTGCCTCTGAAGTATGAAAATAAATAAACCTAGAGTTTAACTGGCATTGCCTGACACCTGGGAGAGATTAGGATGGGGAGTGCCAATCAGATGTCATAGCTCGAAGCTGTTTTGGTGGCATGTCAAAAGGTGAGTGTATTCTTCACTTCATTTGTCTGTATGGCAGGGTTGCAAACTCCATCTGCTGGTACAGATAAGGATAGCTACGGATAGGTCGTTCCTGCCTTCCAGAAAATGAAGCCAGAGCATAGATATCTGAGCCTTAAGAGCAGTCATCAGTGCCTGACAATGAATGGAACTGGGGCAGCCAATGCCTAATATCAATGGCCTTCAAGGATAAGCCTTTGTAGTCCCTTAACAATACAGTTAATCTGACCACCAAATTGCAAAATTGCATCAAATTATGTTATTTCCTAGTCTTTTCATCAGCATAATAAGCTTGAATTATGATTCTTTTAAGAACACTATGTAGTATCCTGGTGACCTCAGAGAAATCTTTGCCATTCATTACAGGTAGAAGATGCATGGTTTCTTACTACAGATATGTCCCTTCTGAGAAACTTCTCACCTTTCAGCGTACATGCACATACACACAGACACAGAGAATCCAAGACATAATTCCCTTGTCATCACTTAGAATGCAATTTTGTTTAGCATTTAACTGTCTTCCATTGAAGAACAAATTATGCTCTCCTGAAACACACGCCAGTCTTTTAGCCCACAAAGAAAAGGCAACAAACAGCCAAACACCCGCTCATCACAATGAGCTTAAATGAAGCATGGATTTAAGCTGCTCTTATGTGTATAACCCATGATCTTTATTAGAGTTTACTTTGCATAATTACCTCAGGGAACTATGAGAAGCCCAGAGCTGTTTCCAAGTCTTGATTCGTTATGTGCTGATGTACCCAAGGAAGTAAATAAAAACTGGAGAGGTTTGCCAAGCCCCCTGGATCCTGGAATTATCCCCCACAGAGTGAGAACTGGCACATCCTGGAATCCTGTGGGTATCTGACAATACACTCAGTGGCAAAGGAAAAATTAGCAGACTATTTCTCTGCCTTGGAGAAAAATAGAAAGTTGCTGAGGGGGGCAGTTAAGGTTATGACAGAGGGTGTTTATTCAGATTTGTTTTCCCGAGGCTAATCTGGAGGACACCCATGTGGCCTTAAAAGAGCTGTTGTTTGGAAGCAGCACAGCTGTGAATGCTATGGAAGTAAAGGCAGGTTGTCTTATTAGAGAGAGTCGTAGAGAGACCCTGCTACAAAGCATCCTCTGGGCTCATTGGAGAGAATGAGAAACGGCTTCAAGGACGAAGACACACAGAAAATACTGGAAGGACCACAAAAAATGACTTCAAGACAAGCCTAAGAAACTGCCCACGAATCCAATATGAAGAAATTTCAAACACATGAACACTCAGCCCAACCAGCATATAGAGAGGCATGAGACAAAACTGTCAAAAAGAATTCTCTGATCTGCCAAAAACCCCCAATCCACATTCTATTTTGTAAAGACTTCCCCTCAGGTCCACAGGAATGTCAGCCTCTTCTTGTAAGGTGTTTTGTCCCTCTAAGATACAAAGTACAAATATCCATTAAATAGCTTGGAGGATCTTAAATTCCAGAAATTCTGGCAGAAATTTTAGCCATAGGATTGAAAGTTTATGCCAGAAAATTGAGTCAGTATGCCCCGAGATTGGCTTGCATTGATAAAGTCATTGACTGCTAAATCCCAGTCTTGTTTCTAATGGAGAAACAGAAAAACCCAGACCTGGAAAATAGCTTAACTGAAGACCTGAGTTCAAGGCCCAGAATCTTCACAGAAATCCAGGAACGGTAGCATGCTCCTGCAGTCCAGTGCTGGGGAGGATCTCGGCCTTGCTCCCCAGCCAGTTCTAGCTTACTTGGTAAAGGAGACCTTGTCTCAACTGCCAGTGTGGTGGTTTGAATATGCGTGGCCCATGGGAAGAGGCACTACTGGGAGTAGTTGTGGGAGTAGGTGTGGCCTTGTTGGAAGGAGTGTGTCACTGTGGAGTTGAAGGGAACCTCTTCCTGGCTGCCTGTGGAAGACAGCCGTCTTCTGGTTGGTTGCCTTTGGATCAAGGTGCAGAGCTCTCAGCTTCTTCTCCAGCACCAGGTCTGCCAGGATACTGCCATGCTTCCCATCATGAGGATAACAAACTGAACCTCTGAACACGTAAGCCAGTCCCAATTAAATGTTTTCCATTCTAAAGTTGCCTTGGTCATGGTGTCTCTTCATAGCAATGAAAACTAACCGAAACAACACCACCTAAGCAATGACACCCAGGATGTCCTCCATACCCAGACACATGCAGATACACAAACCCAATAGATTTGGAAAAAAAAAATAGAAAAAATACCAAGGGTCCTCTGAGCCAATGGTTCTAACAGTGTTTCACCATCCTACCTTCTTTCTCATATCCTGTTTGGTTATAGTTCCTATGTAATTTTTTTCCTCAGAGCATTTTAGTCAGATTATCTAGACTCCTCAACCTAACATGAGCAAACTCCCTGTGCTGCTGATAATAAGTGGGACTCAGGATCAGGCGTATCCAATAAGGAACATGTGAGAAAAGTTAACTACATCAAGTATGAGAAAAGTCAAGGAGCAAGTTCTAAGATCTATGTCCCAAAAAGACTCCTCACTGGCCTAATCCTATGGCCACTTCACAGATGGGTAAGATTAACTACTGTGTGTATGACTTGAGGATATGTCTGTGTGACTCTCTGCTCAAAACATCTCCTTTACCAAATCAAGAGTTGACATTTCATCATAACTAGAGAATAAGGAAATCTCCTGGAATTCTTTAGAAAGAAAAAGGAAATACCATTAACATGCTGAAATGTCATTAGCCGATTGATATATCAAAGCATCCAGCTTAACAATCGCGCAGAATTTGTGAAACAAAAGCGTCCTTTTAAGGTGTCGCATCTGAGCTTAAAAGAAGAAAGGAAGAATGTATAGAATTATGTATTCATTTTATATGTGCAAGAAAAGAATAATTTGAGTGAGTGAGTGAGTGAGTAAGCTAGATAGGCTCAAATAAAAGAAGGGCAGGAAGACAAACCTTATACCTGAAACCCAGGGAGACCTGGCTATGTAGAGACACTGGGTACTTGGAAACAAAATCTATGTAGACAGTATGTAACGAGGATAGAAAGATGAAAGGGCAAAGGTCTTTATTGATTTCATTCTCTCCTGGACCAGGCTTGCCCAGCCCAATTCTACTTTCCAAACTTACATCAATGTAGTGACTGTTACATTTGAAGCCACTGGAAATTATTTCAGTATATATATACATATATATATATATTTACATATAAATATATACATACACATACAAATTATCTGATTTGCGAGGCAGCATTTCTCTGCCTCTGTCTTGTTTTGTTTGCATATGTGACATTGTAAATGACTTTGAAAATAATCTTCACTTCCATCTATTCGACTATTTTCATTTCCTCAGTACAGGCTCCGAAATCCTTGCATAATTCAGATTGATTTTTGGCTGCACTTATAAAGCCTGCCAAGAGTTCCACGGTCGGGACCAAGTCGGGGTGATGTGATTAACTGTGCCATCATGCCCCTCTAGGTGGCTTTGCATTTGTTAGCCTCTGGGCTGCAACACTCAAAGCATCTCCATGCATCTGTGTAAAAACTGAACCCAGGGCTTTGCTGTGAATATTAAGTTTCTTTTTTTTGCCAGCTTTTACATGTATTTTTAAATCTCACTTTAAAATTTTTCGGCCCACATCTCATTTTTCTTTCCCTTTGTGTCGTTCTTCTCTCTTTCACAGACACATGCAAATTGTATTAAGGTATTTTTTTTGTGTGTATGAGCAGCACAAAGCAGGGTTGCATTATGTGCCATTGTTAATGCCATTTCGAAGGTTAATAGCGCTAGTTAAGTTTCTTTATGACTCTGAACAGTCCTCAAAGAAACCTCCCAGTTCCCCACCCCCATGTCACTGTGGTGGCTCGAATTTGAAGTCGGATGCCTGTACTTTCCTATTGCAAGCCAGTGCTTGAGACTCTGTGGTTGTCTGGTTGGATTGACCACTATAATTAGCACACGCTATGTAGCCTGCTCCCTTTCACACGCCTACCTCCCGAAATAAACCTCTGCTTTATCTTTCTTTTCTTATTATATCAACATTTATTAACACATTTTTAGTGAATCTCTGACAATTTAAAATTAAATGGCTTGCCACAATTTATAACTTTACGATAAAAGACACTGTTTACAATTTTAAGGACATCCAGAAAATGGACATTAACTAAAGCTTTACGTGTGCTAGTCAACTGAAGAAAAACCCTTCCTTTAAGAAAAGAAGGAAAAAACTGATAGAATTTTCACAAGAACAGTGTTCTGCTGCAGTTCGCCATTGTGAGAATGTCTAAATGACTACCTCATAGAAGGCTTGGATTTAAAATGAGAAATCTTACTGACTTAGCAGACTCACAATCCCACGGAGATGCAATTACATTTTCTCCCCTTCAATCTATAATTGTTTCACATTCCCAGGTTGCTACAGCAGAGCTACAAAGATCTGGCAAATCTAAAACTCAGTTCTCCTTTGGTGTCCTCTCCGTTGTTTTTCTTTTCCAACAACAAAACCCTGATGCAAACAAATGAAGATGCTGCCAGGTGTCTGGATTGGGAAGACCCTGGAATACCCTCTATCCTTACTACAACTCTCACTTGGTAGGGGATTATCAGACTTGGGATCCATTCAAATGCAAACTGATTACAATTTCTGCTATAGACCTGTTACATTTTGATTAAAGGCCTTGTTAAAAAACAATCTAGGTTAACAACCCACATAATCTTTTTAGAACTGGTTAAAAATACATACCACTTTTAAAAACATGCTACAGTATGTTCCTGTGGTCATCAAAGCTGTGCTTTCTGGAAACAAAACAAAATAAAACAAAACAACTTGTTCATTAACCCTATTGCCCATCCAAGGACAAAAAGTGGTGATTCATTCTCTCTCTCTCTCTCTCTCTCTCTCTCCAGCTGTGTGATAGGATTCAGGTGCCTTTGCATCAGGGTTTTGTTGTTGGAAAAGAAAAACAACAGAGAGGACACCAAAGGAGAACTGAATTTTAGATTTGCCAGAAATCAAAAGAGTTGATGAAATTCTTGTTTTTATAAGATGGACCTGTGGTTGTGTTAAACATTTTTTTTTATTTATTTATTTATTTATTTATTTATTTATTTATTTATTTATTTATTTACAAAAGCTTGTCAAGTTCCGGAAACTTCACCACCCTTAAATAGAATACATGACTGCCCAGTAAGGGATCTGCCAACTCTATCTTTTAAAAATATAATAGAAAGGACACATTCCACATATTTAAGGAGATCAAGTCCTCAGGAATGAATAAAATGAATCAAAAGAGCATTCTCCTTTGTAACCCAGGGAAAACCCTTCTTTCATTGCAAGGATGTGTTGCCAATTAAAATTTACCAAATCACAGCAATTGGTGGGTAGGAGGAATGTTGGCTTACATCGATGTAATATCTATCAGACTGCTGGATTTCAAAAGGAAAAAAAAAGTAAAACAGGAAGTGATAGCTAATTAAGGCTACTGTTATTAAGTAAAAAGATCTTTAGTTTTGATTAATTGATGGAATCTTTCAAATTTGTAAGGAACCAAACTCACCCTTATGCCATGAACACTGAATTCTTCTACCCGACTCCAAGCCCAAGATGGCAACATTCATTTAGCTTGTGCATTTATCATGTAAAACTAGAATTTGTGAAAAGTTCACACTTGTCACTTCTCTAAGAATGCCCCTTAATGAAGATTCATTGATAATTAATTGATACAAAGCCATTGTAAAGAAAAAAGAGAGATGTCAAACTGAAATCACATAGCCCTGAAGGAAACTATAATACTAAATCTAGCTTGGAGTCCATTTTCATGATTGATTAAATTATAAAAGAAACGATTATTAATTTCAGTAATTATGTTAACAAAGTAACAAGGTAATTTCCTTACGCTGAAACAAGATTAAAAATCATGTATCATTTCATAGGAATAATGAAAAGGGCATGAATATATTCTTAAATCACTGCCTAGGCAATTAATAAATATAACAAGACCATTTGCCTTCTAGCAACAGATAGGAATAACCAACAACCTAAGAGGGATTGATAGAAACATTCAGTGTCTCTGCAGCTCATTATGGGAGGTTTGACACACTCAGCTACACCTGTGCACACAGATGGTAAATTGCCACCTGAGGCTTGACTTGGAAAGAAATCAGGAGAAAGGAAAGCATCTTTTTAATGTGTGTGTTCAAGTGTTTGAGAATGCAGCATAGCCACTATCCAGAAAAACAAAAGAAAAGCTTTCCTTAAAAAAAAAAATAAATAAAAGTCAGTCTTCTTTTAATGAAAGTAATCCTACACATAGCAGACGTTTCAAAAAGGTAGAAGTTATGATTTACTTCAGACAGCCACCAATCAACTAAGACATCAGTATCTCTTTGTTCTTTGTGCTGGGCTGAGGGTAGCATCTAGTTTTGTGGGTTTGATTGTTTTCATCATTTGTGATCCCATGGAAATCCATCTGAATAAAGTTCAAAAGTAAATGTTAGTTAACCAAGTTTTCTGAAGGTGGGTGACAAAGGCAATTTTCTAATATTCTAGGGAACAACCAGTTTACACACATACACTACCAAAGACATCCAGGAGTGATGAAGTTACGAAGTTTCTGAGAAACAATACTTTCTTATCCCTACTATAGTTTTATGGGAATGCCATTGTATGGTGGCTCACACTGACCAAAATGTTGCTATATGCATGACTGTATGTATACTTGGGGTGCAAATGTGCCTCTCCTTCCTATAAAGAATTTGCTATTAGTAACAGACATGACTTACAGAATGCTTTATGTAATTTGTGTTATCACAGTTGCTGTAGACAAGGGAACATTCATTTGGGACAAAGGAAAAAGTAAATTTACATTTATTGAATTCTTCAGTTTTACTCTGTTAACCCTAAAACTGTTCTAATGGAAGAGAGGATTGGCTGATTGATGATAGTGTTCTGTGGCCAGCCAGGTTATTTTGTAAGATAGGACCTGTTGCACACTGAATTTGCAGCAAACTTTTGATGAGGCTAGCATGTAGGAAATCTGTCACTCGACTTCTCCCAAGAGGACAAAGGAAATAGAACAGAACAGACACATACATGCTTATAGAAGAACAGCTACCATGCAAGCCCAAGAGGCACCTTAGCTAATTTTGGGAGTAATTACAAAGAAGAAGGAAAAGGGTATAAATATCTAGCATTGGCCAAGGTTATGTTAAGATGGCTAAGGCTTTCTACTCGAATGTTATCCAGTAAATGAACAGATGGCTCTGGAGGAAAGGAAGCTTCATGGAGCTGAAGTGATCTTAGAACTAGGAAAAGAGCTAATGGTTCTCTGCTAATAGCTCTTCCACCAGCCTCAATATAAGTATATTTTTTCATAAAGACCTGGGAAATATACCATTATATTGAAGTGAGTGCTGTCCAGTTTGTAATACAGATTTTGAACCATCACACAATGCACTGCTTCATAAACTAGATGCTGAAAATAGAAATTACCCACTTTATTATTACCTATAACAATAAAAATCAAACATACAGTAATGGCTTTGCACATCTAACATCTCAGTGGCCTGATTCTTTAGTTGTCTTGTTTCACAAGGAAGGAATACTTCCACCAGAAAACAATAATTAAAAAAAAAAACCCAGTTGTAAATAACTAAGGGTCGATGTTTCTTCCTGACCAGTTTGATTCTTTATGCCTGAGATGGCAAAAAAGGAAGTTATGACATTACTCTATTTCTGGGATAATTGATCTTTTTGTGACATTATTACACAATGGAGAAGGGAAAATATATGTAGACTCCTCTGAGTTAAAATTACACCAATAAACCAAATAGTAATGATATCCTTTGACCCAGCAAGAGTTTACTTCAAAAATGAAGATTGTAATGTTTCAACAAAGAACTCCAAGCAGCTGAGGCACTAACACAGGAATAAAAGTATATAGTAAATGTTGGAAGAAGGAAGTCATAAATATGTAGTATTCCATATGATGAGTTCAACATATGAATACAGAAGGAGTTATTTGTATGTTCTTGCTTATTTCTAGATATATTTAGGTAAGTTATTTCCTGTCAGTAGGTTAGTAGAAATGAAGCTTGCAGTATTTAAATTATAAAACATATCCAACTGTGTTATAACTAGCCTAAGAAAAGGATAAGAATTGTCTAAAGTGGTGCATAGCCTTGTTGTATCTAAGGTACATGAAATGAAAAACCTATTTAATAGAAGGCATTCTACTTAGCACAGTTCTCTACATTAAGGTAGAAAACATATGTATCAGAAACAACAACAAATAGTCTATATGACAATACTATTTTGATATAGCCTTGAAAAATAACAATTTCTCACAAGCAAGATTGACTACACACTTCTCAATTTAACCATTTGTTTTCACAATGAAGATGCTCTCTCATTTTAGGAAAGAGATGGAGAGTTTCAAATATTTTGTGTTGCATCATCTATTTCTCTGGTTTCTTTCCAATGACTCTCTGGTCTTTCTAGACTGAGTTTCATAGAAGCTCCTTGAAGGTCAGCTGCAACTCATCATTCCTATGTTTTTGTCACTCTGTGCTTTTTCCATCAGCAGACTCATCAGTGCATAGCGGCTCAATGAGCATATTTGGGTTTCATAAATGCATGTCTCCAACACAGTCTGACTCATGTATCACTGCTACTCATTACCTTCACTTGGAAACCCCCAAGGCAACTCAGATACACATCTAAGACCAAATTCACTTTTTCACCAAAATATAATGATCAACTCTGTGAGTGGTGCCATCCCTTTCTCAAGGCAAAAACTAGATGTGATCTTTATTAACTTCCATTCAACATTTATATTCAATTTAGCTTGTCTATTTGATTCCAGATCTTATATTCCTATATCTGGCATTTCACTGCAACCATCATTTTTCAATGGGAATAATGTGGTACCCTGAAAGAAAACAGTTGTGCCTCCTCACTCTCCTCACTCAATGGCAATACCTCTCATGCCTCTTTATAATATGTTCTCCTGCCAATAAATAAATACTTGTTCAAGTTGCACATTTACTCATGTAACAAAAAAATTCCTTAATGAATTCATTGTTCTTAGATTTAAACACACAGAATTACCATGCATCATGTAAGTTTTTTTTTTTTTTTGTCAGAAACTGGGAATGTTGGTTATATAAACCAACTTAACAACTCAATATCAATCATAATAACTAGTGTTTTCTACTGGTTTCTAACATATAAAAACATTCTCTTTCAAAGTTTTATAAGAATCATATTCAATAAGAGAGCCCCATCTGGCATTCTCGTCTCTTAAAGGAACCAAAAACATATCTTCATATCAAATCATCAATCATGTATCCTATTTCTCTTGGAATATTCCCATACATATTGCTTTTCCTTTATCTCTGAATGCAATGAGCCTGTTCCATATACATATACATATAATCTCTCTCTCTCTCTCTCTCTCTCTCTCTCTCTCTCTCTCTCCCCCCTAGTTAACTCTTTTTTTTTTTTATTGTTGTTCTTTGGAGAGATCTTTATTTTGTTTTTGTTTCTTTTACTGGATATTTTCTTTGTTTACATTTCAAATGTTACCCCCTTTCATGGTTTCCCTTCCAGAAACCCCTATCTCATCCTTGCCTCCCCTGCTTCTATGGGGGTATTCCGCCACCCACCCACCCACTCCTTCCCTCCTCCCCTCCCTGGTATTCCCTTACACTGAGTCATCAAGCCTTCATAGGACCAAAGGCCTCTCCTCTCTTTGATGCCCCCCACAAAGCCATCCTCTGCTACATATGTAGGTGGAGTCATGGGTACTCCATGTGTACTGTTTGGTTGGTGGTTTAGTCTGGGGTGTCTGGTTGGTTGATGTCATTGTTCTTGCTTTGGGGTTGCAAACCACTTCTGCTCTTTCAGTCCTTTCTCTAACTCCTCCATTGGGGACCCAGTTCTCAGTCCATCTGCCTCCATTTTGTCAGAATACCAGTCTCATTCAATTGGTCCTTCCTCAAAGGTGATTTCTTCAATGCTTTGGAAAGATCAAAATACTTTATCATGTGCTCTTGCTTTGCTTTTTATTTCCTTTATAAATTTTAAGTAGACAATTACTTTTGTGATTGTTTCAATTAATTTCAATGCCACATAGGACTGTGAGCTTCCCCCAGGGCAGGGACTCCCCGCAATGAAACAGGTTCATGATGATATCTGTTATAGATTGAATGAGAGTGGCTTCCATGAGCTCATATATTTTAATGCTTGGTGCCCAGTTGGTGGAACTGACTGGAAAGGATTAGGAGGTATGGCCTTGTTCTAGGATGTGTGCCATTTTTTAAAGAGGTGTGGCCTTTTAAAGATCAGTAGAACAGAATTGAAGAACCAGAAATGAACCCACACACCTATGGTCACTTGATCTTTGACAAAGGAGCTAAAACCATCCCATGGAAAAAAGATAGCATTTCAACAAATGGTGGTGGTTCAACTATAGGTCAGCATATAGACAATTCAAATTGATCCATTCTTATCACCCTGTACAAAGCTTATGGCCAAGTGTATCAAGAACCTCTACATCAAAACAGATACATTCAAACTAATAGAAGAAAAAGTGGGGAAAAACCTCAAACACATGAGCACTGGAGAAAATTTCCTAAACAGAACACCAATGGCATATGCTCTAAGATCAAGAAATAATAAATGGGATCTCACTGTCATTAGGACAAAACGGCAACCAACAGATTGGGAAAAGATCTTTACCAATCCTATATCTGATAGAGGGATAATATCCAAAATATACAAAGGTCTCAAGAAAGCCAAACAACTCAATTAAAAAATGGGGTACAGAGCTAAACAAAAAACTCATAGCTGAGGAATATTGAATGTTGGAGAAGCACCTATAGAAATTTTCAACATCCTTAGTCATTAGGGAAATGCAAATCAAAACAACCCTGAGATTCCACCTCACACCAGTCAGAACAGCTGAAAGAAGATCAAAAATTCAGGCAACACCAGATGCTGGCGAGGATGTAGAGATAAAAAAACATTCCTCCATTGTTGGTGGTAGTGCAAACTGGTACAACCTCTCTGGAAATTAGTCTAGAGGTTCCTCAAAAAATTGGACATTGTACTACCTGAGGACTCAGCTATACCTCCCTAGGCATATACTCAAAAGATGCTTCAACATACAATAAAGACACATGCTCCACTATGTTCATAGCAGCTTTATTTATAATAGCCAGAAGCTGGAAATATCCCAGATGCCCTTCAACAGAGGAATGGATACAAAAATGTGGTAATTTACACAATGGAATACTACTCAGCTATCAAAAACAATGACTTTATGAAATTCATAGGCAAAGGGAATGAACTAGAAAATATCATCCTGAGTTAGGTAACCCCATCACAGAAAAACACATATGGTATGTACTTACTGATAAGTGGATATTAGCCCAAAAGCTTGAATTACCCAATATACAATCCACAGACCACATGAAACTCAAGAAGAATAACCAAAATGTGGATGCTTCACTCCTTCTTAAAAAGGGGAACAAAAATATCCATAGGAGGGGATAGGGAAGCAAAGTTTAGAGCAAAGACTGAAGAAATGGCCATTCAGAGCCTGCCACACATGTGGCCCAGGTATATACAGCCACCAATATTAGATAAGATGGATAAGGCTAAGAAGTGCATGCTGACAGGAACTGCATATAGATGTCTCCTGAGAGACACAGCCAGAACATGTCAAATACAGAGTAGAATGCTAGCAGCAAACCATTGAACTGAGAATCAGGCCTCTGATGGAGGAATTAGAGAAAGGATTGAAAGAATCGAAGGGGCTTGCAACCCCATAAAACAATAATGCCAACCAACCAGAGCTTCCCATGACTAAAGCACTACCCAAAGACTATACATGGACAGACCCATGGCTCCAACTGCATATGTAACAAAGGATGGGCTTGTTGGGCACCAATGGAAGGAGAAGTCCTTGGTCCTGCCAAGGTTGGACCTGCTGTGTAGGGGATTGTCAGAGGCAGGGCAGAGGGGAGGGAGGCTGTAGATCTGACTCAGCCTTTATAAGAAATAGTTAGCCAAAGATGGGTAACTCTTTGGAACCAAAGCTCACCTAAGACAGGGGCTTTGAGACTAGCAGAGATTCCCAGAGATGGGCAAGGGGTTGGTTTCCCCAAGGTGTCCTAAGAAAGGTACTATTTTAAATAATAAAAAAAGGAGGACTTGTTGGACCCTCCTGGGCCCCATCAGTGTTTGCCCCCTGCTGAGCCTTGCTGATGCATGTGGAAGCCTTTTGTTCCTAACAAAGGAACATCCTGACCTTTCTGTTTTGCCTGGGTGGTATGCCTGGGTAACACTGTTAAGTCGATTCCTGTTTTTTGTTCCCTTTTTTTGTTCCTGAGGGCATAAGCCTGTTTTTCCACTGTGCTTCCTGGAATTTTCCACCCAGTGGAATATATTCTGTGAACCTCAGTAAAGCTTTGGCATTCTCATAACACGAATGACCTGAGAATATGTTTTTTCTTAAACTTTGCAGGCCTATGCCTGGTTCTCAGTACCATGGTGGGGCGGGAGTGGACAGGGCGTAGTAAGGGGGTGGATGGGGAAGGGAATACCGTTATCAAAGAAGAAGAGGTGGAAGGCCTTATGGACAGGAAACGGGGAAAGGGAATAACATTTGAAATGTAAATAAATACCCGAGAGAGAGAGAGAGAGAGAGAGAGAGAGAGAGAGAGAGAGAGAGAGAGAAAAACTCTGACTCATTGTCATTGGGTCCTGTCTGAAAGAACTTCAGGGAGAAGAGCCTAAGGAAAAGAGGTTCGGTGACAGGCCCGCAGTGGGATCCAGCTCAAGGGAAGGCCCCAAAGACTGACACTATTACTTCGGCTATAGAGTGTTCACAAAAAGGGACCTACTATGACTAGTCTCCAAAAGACCCAACAAACAACTGAAAGAGTCAGATGAAGATAATTATACCCAAGCAATGGACAGAAGCTGCTGACCACTGTGGTTGAATTAGGGAAAAGCTGGAAGAAGCTAAGGAGAAGGACAACCCTTGTAGGAGAAGTAACAACAAAATATGAAGCAATTCTCACAGAGGTTGAAGATGTTCATAGTATCAAATACTGAGACAAAGTGTGTGTGTGTGTGTAAGACACTATGAGAATTGAGAATTGTCTCCTGCTGTTATAAAGACTGAAAGTCCCATCACATGCCATCTTTTAGAAGATGAAATTCTAACCCAGTCTAAAGAAGTAGTACTAATATTCCAGGAAAGGACCAGAGATAATAGATGTCCTTTCCAGGAGGAAAAAAAAAAAGCAACTTTTCCTTTCCTCTGCCTTTTTGCTTTATATGGATCCTCAATTGAATAGATGATTCCCACTGTACGGCTGGTTTTGTGCCAACTTGACACAATCCAGAGTCATCTGAGAGGAAGTAGCTTCATTTGAGGAAATGCCTCCATGAGATCCAGATATAAGGCATTTTCTCAATTAGTGGTCAATGGCTGAGGGCTCAACCCATTATGGGTGGTGCTATCCTTGGCCTGATGGTCCTAGATTCTACATTAAAGCAAGCTGAGCAAGTCATGGGGCAACAGACCAGTAAGAAAGACCCCTCCATGGCCTCTGCATTTGCTTCTGTCTCCAGGTTCCACTCTTCCTTGAATTCCTATCTTGACTTCCTCCAATGATGGACTATGATCTGGGAATTGTAGTCCAAGTAAATCCTTCTTTTTTCAACTTGCTTTTTAGCTATGGTGTTTCATTACAGCAATGGAAACCCTAAGACCCTCACCTTCTGATGAGAATCATGTTTTACTCAGTTTACTACTTCAAACACTCATCCCTAAAGACCCATATAGATAATGCTTTATTGGATCCTTAGGCCTTCCTTAGACTAATCATCTTAAGACATAAAGTAAACCATCACATTCACCTTCCTTGAAAACTTCATGAGCTTCAAGGGACAACAGGATAATTAAGTACCAGGAAAAACCCATATGACTCTGTTAAAAGAAAAAAAAAGACAAAACCTCCAGCCACATGCCTTATAAATCCAATGGCTTTCTGCTTGAAAATCGTCTTCATTCTTTCCTTTGCAATCATATGCCTTTTGATTTGAGTAGTTCTATTTTAGGATGTACATCATCACTGAATTCAGTTCTAAAAGAGGTCAATTATAAAGAAATTAAAAAGTCAAAACACAGAAAATCTCTACTGTTGTTTGACTGTGGAAGAACTGTACTCCAGATGCTGGTTCTGTGTGTTTAGCTCCCCACATCCATGTATACATCACACTGTGGAGCATCTTATGACTCAGAGCTCCTGGTACTTTCTGTCAAAAAAGAAAATATTCAGCTATTTCCTTAAGATCTTTCTAGTTTTTGAGGTTTTCTTCTTGGCTGAGAAAAGACGTTTGGATGCATATTAACTTATTGAAACATAACACATTTTGGTGGCCATGAACCAATCACTTATGAGGTAATCTGTATTTAAGAGACACGTATTAATTTTAGCAGAACAAATTGTAGGCTACTCCTCTCATTGTCTACATAGCTTAGTTAAGTAGAATTAATGAAGCCGATTTCATTAAATGTAAATATAATTCATTATTTGAAAAATGTATATTTTTGAGCCCACTAGTATTTATAAAAGTAAAGAAATGAATACTCTAACAACAGTGAACCTACCCTGCTTATCAAGATGTTTTATAAATGAAAGTGTTTATCAAAAGAGAATATATTTTAATGGTATCCCTTCTCTCTATAAGTTCATTGGTATTCTCAAACATAATTCAATAAAAGGAAAGCAGATATCATCATGATAAAATCATCTAGATCAGATTAAAATCCACATTTTTATCTTGCTGAAATTCATATTCAAGTTGATAAGGTGATTCCTTCAAACTAATATTATATATTCAAACTGCAAGTCTAACTGGTGAGTTTTACAAGTACGAGCTGTCATATTCTTGACAAATAAGAAAAATCATACCGACTAGAACATTTCCCCATGACCACAGCACAATACATACTGGAGGTCAAATTTTCTCTACAAGATGTTGTCATATGCTCAGACATTTTACTTGACATATGACTTATCCTTGAACAAAATGGAGGGCATTTTGCTGTACTTACTCTGCCAAAGTTTTCTAAGATATTCTAAAGTTGAATTCCACTTTGTAAGATGTCCAAAAGAAAAGTCAGTTTTCTCACATTCTTCTTGAATTAAAGCAAAGTTCAAATGGATTTTTCAAGTCAAATAAATCTATTTTATTCTTTTAAAATAAATTACAATTTACTCTTGGAAAATTTCATACATGTATGCACTGTATTTGATACCAATCCCACCCTCTCAACTTCAGCTTTCCCCAGACCCTCAAAACACCTCCCTGAAACTCCATGCCCTCTGGATGCCCTATTTCTGTGTTATCTTTGCATCTAATATGTTTGATCATGTTTTCTCTTCCCCCACTTCTCTTAGATCCTACCCACCTCCTACCCACCCAGCTTCATATGTACTCTGTATCTCTCTCTATCTCTGTTCCTCTCTTCAAAAAACAGAAACAAGCTAAACATCATTTTTCAAAAAAGAAACAATTAGACAAAAATACCAAAATGAAACAAAACGTGTACCCTTGCCTGTACACACACACACACACACACACACACACACACACACACACACACACACAAAACATGGAGTATGTTTTGTGTTGATCAATTACTCCTGAATATAAGGCTTGCCCAGGAGTATAATTGATATACTTAGTTACAGTCCATTAGAAAAACTGCTTTTTTCATTCCCAGCTAACAGTCCATTGTGATTAACTTCTTGGTTAGGCATGAGACTTTGTATCCACTTCGTCTTTTCAGTGCTGGGATTTTGTCTGGCATGAACTTTCATAGGTCTTGTGCTTGCTACTTTAGTCTTTGTGAGTTCATGCACCTATCAATCTTGTTGTGTCTGGAAGACACTGTTTACTTGGAGTCATCCATCACCTCTGGCTCTTACAATCTTTCCATCTCTGCTTCCTCACATATACCTAAGTTTTAGAAGGAAGATTTCAGTGGATAACTCAATCTTCATAAGAAAAGTTTCTTCTGCAATAAATGAGAAATAATACAAAGTGCCACAACTGGACAATGTGCAGAAAGTGAAAGAACTTGGAGCACTCAGTCATAAATGATCATCTTTATTTTTCCATTGATTTATATAGTCATTTTCCTGAGTTATGCCCCCTTCTGTTCTCCAACACACACATACGATCCCTCCTTCCATCCCCCACCTACACCCGAGAGGGTGCCCCTTGGGTATCCCCTAACCCTGACAGATCAGATCTGCTGGGCTAGGTACATCCTCTCCCACTGTGGCCAGACATGTCAGTCCAGTTAGAGGAATAGACTCCACAGAGAGAAAACAGCTTTAGGGACAGCCCCCACTCTAGTTGTTGGGGAACCTACATGAATATCGATATCTGCTATATATTTGTCAGGGGCCTTGGTCCAGTGCACGTAGAACATCTTTATTTTTATGTCCTACTTACTTATTTATTTAACTCAGAGTCATCTACTGCAGCATGTACAACATTTCGAGTGCCTACCTTTCATAGAAATATATTCAAAAAAAATTAGGTAACACCAAATTTAAAGCATCTACTTTTCTTTGTTCAGCTGCCATCATATCAATAAAAATAGCTAAGCCAAATGACAAATTTCTATAGCCACTAAGTTACTTTATAAATTAAAACACTTCTAAAACAATGGCAATGTGAATAGGGAAAAAAAAAAAAAGAAACATAGGTCCAACTCCTTCAATCTGATAACTCTGAGTACACTGTAAAAGATACCATCTGAATACAAAAAAAACCCAAAACAACAACAAAAGAATGATGTGGAACTATTGTCCACTTCTGGAAGAAGAGATGTGGTTCAGTGATTCATAGCACAAGTTGACTAAGTAGAAAAGGTCCTGGAAAGTTATGGTGGATTAGTGACATTAAGACCTAACAACATGTTTTATAAGTGGACTCCATAGAGTAACCATAAATGTATTGTAAATATGTATCAGTTTCATGACTATATAAATCATATAAACACTCACTAGACTATCAAGCAGATGGAAAGGTGAGATGTCCTACAAATGTCATTGTCTCTACTACTTCAATGTGGCTGTAAGCTGTGAGAAGAAAGGCAATAGGTAGAATTAACCAAGTAGTTTTCTATATCTCATTGTTCTCCATGACTGTTGAGTGCTCTGTCTAGCAACCACGGGAAATGACAATAATATTTGTACAGTTTCCAGCTGTCTAATTGCATGGTGACGTTATCAAATGCCTCTCATCAGGGAGAGCACTTGGTCTGCATTACACGGATACACTTGTCAACCCCACCATGAACATACTTATTAAATACCTTTATTGCTTTGCATTATTTTTATTCTCTGCTGTTCTAATCAGTTTTGCTTTTTATTTTAGTCAGAACATAAAGAGGTAAAGATCTAGATTCCAATATTTCCTCTTATTTTCATGTATATTAGAAAAGTTTTCAGTACTGGGTTGTAAGGTACAATGGCAAAGTCAGGATAGCCTTCTAGTAGATAACTGCCAGTGGTTACATGTTCTGAGGCAGCGCTATATGGTATAGTTTTTCTTATAACTTATATGTCTATAGAAAGCAACATTTGTTATTACATGCAATTGCAATACATATGTTTCTTTCAGCAGGCAAAACATTAAATTGTACTGGTTTTTCTACCTTAGTACTGCATGAAGAGTTCCTAAAGCAGGAACCAAACTTTTGATGCCATAGTACACAAAATTAAGAAAATCCAAATACAGAATTTGAATTTATAAAATATTTTTGGAAAAGAGTATAGGTTATATAGAATTACATGATTGCCAAGGAATAATAACTTGTGCTACAAGCGCGCGCGCGCACACACACACACACACACACACACACACACACACACACACACACACACACATCAAAATGAAAAGTGTCACTTTCTGGAATTCAATGCCCAATGGTAAGAGGTTGTTCAGAACCCAGTGCAAGCAGGACTACCTCCAACCTCATGATAGAAAACAAAAGTCATCCCACTAACACAGTAAAAATAAAAGCAAGAAAACAACCCAGGCACTAGCTTTAAAGAAAGCAAGCATGTTATGTCAGAGAGAGTATAGAGAATCATTTATATCTGACTGAAGAGTTCACACACAAAAAAATGATTGTAGAAGAAAGATCTTCCCTTTCTTACAGATTACAATAATTGTATTTGTATTAGTAAGAATTTTCTGAATTCTTTTCTCTAACATTTTGTACAAATTTTAAGTAGAAGAGTTGTGGAATTCTTTTATATATGAGCTTATAATTTTTACCCAAATGTTGTATATGTCAAGATAGGACTTTCACCCAAGTAAAAGAATGGACAAACATCACTGTGAGATGACAGCACAGGAACTTGGAGGATTTCCGTCTTTTCTTTCAAGAAATATTTCCACACTTGCAAAGAGCAGATTTACTATGTGTTGCAGGATTATGCTCTTGTTTCACCTTGAAAGGTTTTGCTTTTGACATTGTTTATGTACATGTTTTAAATACCCAGGTTTACACTGGCATGATATCTAAGCATGATCTCCACCATGTGCATAGACTCCCCCCTTGCCTATTTCAAGAACTCAATAAATATTGAAGCAACAACAGTAAACCTAAATCAGGGGTTGAAGCAAAGATAAGCTAAATGAAATTTTACAAAATAGAATGCCATTGTAGGAAAGAACAATAATTCTAGTTCCTGTCACAGAATATAAAACCTTGTTAACATAACTTTTGGTTATCCATTCCATTAATCCTTAATTTAGTAATTATTGAAATCATAAGGCTTTGTTTTAATCAATAGCATTTTCTGTCCAATTGGCAGACTTTGACAAATATTATAGAAAGCCATTTATTAATTCATTTGATTGGAAGGGCTACATAAATTCAAATATCAATTAGTCCTTGGATACATTTGTTATTTTATTACTCTAATTCTAGAGTTCACAATAGCCTTCGTGCAAGCTTATATATCCATATCACCATTTATATAACATTTATATAATAATGCATATTGATTCACCAAATACATGTATATCACAGAGAAAATCTTGTCACTTGAGAGTTGACAAATACATTATCCACATTTTCAATCACGTCAGTATTGAGTTTTTTATTTAATTCAACATCAATAGTAATTCTAGACTCATGTACAAATATTTAATGTACTAGCACCAGCAGATATGGTGCAAAAAAGTGCACTTCAATATTATTATTAGAAAAAGGATGGAAACCAGGTAAAAAGTTAAGATAAACACACAGATAAAATGTTACATAAATACTATCTAACTTAAGAGAAGTTGGATGATATGAAAATGGTATTTAAGATTTGACCTCCTGGGCTGCATGACTACTTGAAATGAAAACAGAAGAAAGAAGACTCTGGAATAACCGTCCCCTGCCCCTTTCTGCAGTTTGCATCTTTGTGGACTATGGTGCAGCTCAATGATGTTATAGTTATGGCCAACAACAATGTCGGTGTCAAAACATTCACAAACTATTGATATCAAATAGGACTTTCTGGGCTGCAACTGACTTGAGAGTTACCAGTGTCTGAATACTGGTAACGTTATCTATTTTGTAACGTTTTTCTAGAAAACAAAGTCAGTAGTTAGACCTGCCTTTCCCTTCCTGAAACTGTTTTTTAAATGGACAGATATTCTGTACCCGAAGACATTGAGAGTGAGGCAGAGAAGCAGAGCTCTGTCACTAACTGAAACCTGCTTTACCTTGGGCATGAACCTGGCCAGGTGAGTTGCCGTCACCCCTACAGGTTCTTATGTAGCCTCTAAATAGCCATGCAGGAAGAGGAAATGTGTGCCTAGAGTCTCATCTCAGGGCTCAGCGCCCCATCCGTCCTACCACCTTCCTTGAAAAAACTTGCCAAGGAAGTTGAGCTCTAGATTCACATGTGACTCTCTCTTCCATCATTTTATTCCTTAAACAATTTGCCTTTTCCCAAATTCACAGCTTGTTCCATTCTCCTGGGTTCCCAGTTTTAGTTTTCTCTTAATACTATCAGTGTTCCCTGGCCATAGCATAATGTCCAGAGGTCCTTGAGCAACATTTCTTCCTTGGCTGTCACTTGGGCTCACCAAGACAGTGTTGTGAAATGGTAACCAAGAATAAATCTGTGCATACATGATTAGCCAATGAGCAAATGAGATCTACTCCACACAGCACACTCAAAAGACCAAGCCAGCACTGGATATTTTTCGAGATGATTTATTTAAATATCTTTTGCTTATTATTTTACTCACGGCTAAATTTTTAGTTAAATCATCCCTCTACATATGGTGGTTTTATTCTCCAGATGACTTCTACTTTTAATTGCTATTGTGAAAAACTGTATTCATATGGAATGTTTAGAGCAATGTTCTTGGGATTTGCATCTATCTCTTTAATATACTAGCACCGAGTCCATAAATGAGGTAACAAATCCTCACTGGAAGGAAACTCTCTGGATTTGGAGATTCCTGACTTCTGCCTTGGAATTTCAGTACCAATATATGGCTAGTGTTTCAGCTTTTACCACCTACTAGGCCACTCAAGGACTTGCCCCCTGACTCGCAGTTAGCCACTACAGCCCATCCATCTGAAGCCGGGCTTGGTTATAAAATTAGAAATTGAGGGAAACCGCAGCATTTTAGAATGCATTGGGAGCCTATTCTTCACTACCGTCCAAAAAGGAACAGCTGCAGCAAGACAATATGTGCCTATAAAATAAGGAAAGCTCTCATAAAGAAAAGCGAAGATGCTCTGCTTCATTTGTGTAGCATAGGTAAAAGCAAACCGACTGCTGATGTTCTAACGCTTGTGCTCTGTAGGAAGGATTTATCCATTTCATGCTTAAAATGCATCTGAACAGAAGGGGTGTGGGAATTACTGTAACATTTACTTGGCATGTGCATACTTTTATCCTAAGTGAAGAAATGAAAATGTGGTATCTAAGGCTTTTGATGCCTTATGAAAGAGCTGGTCACTCTAATAATGCTCTTTAAATATATTCAGTCTCCGCTCCAGTCAAGCTAGTCAAAATAGCTGGGAACTGCAAGTTATAGGACATTCTTGATGACTCTCTGGGGCTCTGAATGCAGCTAGAGAGTTATCCATGCTGGGCACCAGAAAGAGAGCAAGGATGAGCAGAAGGAAATGATAGTGGTAGGATGAATTTTGAGACTCACTACATCAAAGAAATGAACCCCATTTTAACTGAACAGCCATAAACAGTTCCATTAATATTTTGACTAACCAGATGAGAGGCCTTGCAATTCTGGGCATTTCAGCTTCATCTCTGCCTTCCAATCGTTTTGATGCCTACATAAAGCTGTCCAATAAAAAAGGTATTACTGCTACCTCCCTTTAACATATTGTCCTCTTCAAGGTTGCCAAGATACAGCTATGTTCTCTTATTGCTACTTCTCAAATGAAATACTGTTCTGATGCCTCTCTCCTTCCCACAGCTTTTGCTTACGGGGTCTGTCATGGTCTTGATAGTTCCTGGAGAACCACGGTGCGCTCCATCAGGCACCCAGCACTGGAGATCTACTGTCAGATGCAGCTGTCTGTTGTAAGTACTCATGAAGAAATGGAAGTAAAAGTTGCTACCACTAATTAGTCAACTTGCAAAAGCAACTCTACTCCCGTGAACCGTGTTGGGCAGGATCCTAGGTACAAAAAAAGAAAATTGATAGGGCATTTGCTAATTCTGGAAGTTGTAGAGGCTGGGGAGTTGGGAGAGGAAGTAGCTGAAAAAGAAAGGAATCCTACTCCTTTCTATCCACTTTGACATACATTTCCCAGAGGATGGCAAACATATTTGAATGCTATCTTGAGGTGTCTGGATGCTGTTTAGTCTCGTTTACTTCTTGCTTGTCCACCCTGCCATACCCTGTGTGGCTTATTTGACCTCTGCTGGCATCAGTTTCTAATACTCTCTGAGTAAATTTCTCTGACCACATTCTTTTGTATTCCTAAGGGAATAAGTTATAATATTTGGAATTTTTTAATGAAAAAAAGTAAGAACACAATAATGGCTGCTCTGAACTACTTATTTGTATTCTGTTTCTTTCTACAGATGAAAGATTGCAATGAATATGAAATATGTAAATAAATTATTTTCTAAAGAAATAAAGATCAAGAACAAAACTAAGTTATTATTCCAGTCTAAAAATAAAACTAAAATATCCATTGATCATCATTTCAATATCAGTTCCAACATCAGTTTCTGGAGCATGATGCGGTTGGGATATATTCTTCTAGCCTGCTTTTATGATTGTACATAAATGTATTGAAATGAAATAGTATGGATGTTTGTGGGTGATTCTCAATGTAAATGTATTGTGTGAGTACATTAATTTACAGTTTGCTTGGTTATTGGGCAATTTTCCTTCAAGTACATGCATTTCTTTTTTGTGAAGAACATTACTTGGCATAGATCTTGTTGCAATTTTAAATAGAATCTTTTTCTATTCCATTTCATATTTGGGCTCTTCTCAGGGTATAGAAAAGCAGTTGATTTCTCTATGCTGATCCGCTAACACCCTTACTGTTCTTTTTCATTACTTCTAAGACGACAGGTCTCCTCTACTTTCTTGTGCCCTGCAGAGGAACCAAGTGCCATGTGTCATCTGTGTTCCTGAAGACTAGGTCATTTTAACAGGGTTCTGAAAATAACAAAATTCCAGGACAATGAAACTGTGATGCCCCATGAGGTTCTTGATAATGGGAATTGGCCTGTCTTACTCTGCTGATTTATAGCTCAGGGAGACGTTCCACTCACTTGGTGGCTGCCTCCTCTCCTATATGCCTACAAGATAATTGCTCTGGCTTTCTTTCTGAAGTTCTTTTTAATGTTTCAGCCGTAAGGTATAGTTACCATCCCTTTCCCAGTGTCTATTTAACTCCTAGAATAGAAACAAAGGGGAGGGGCAAAGGCAATCCTCATAGTCTGAACTTGAAGAAGATCTGGGGTAGAGAAGCATTGCACACTAAGGAGCTGAAAGGCCTCCTACTTACCGAGACTCCTTAGATAATAATGAGCAAAATGAATCAATAAAAGTGAATCCAAAGTGAAATAGTTTCCATTAAGGATAAATAATATCCTACATGTCAGTGACATTTTCTAAAGCTGAAAGTGAAAACTATTTTTCACTTATTTACAGGTTTTCAAGCAGGTCCTAATCTTCATTCACACTGCAGCCATGTGGTCAGTGGATTTTTATTATATGTACCTATGCAAGGTGAAATCACAGGACAATCCTTCTGCCCATTGCAGTTCAATTAAATGCTGACTGCCCTGAGCTATGCAGTGGACCTGCCTGTGAATGTCATTAGAGGCCTTAAAATGCCTAAAATTAATCTGTTAGCTCTTTACTCTATCGTCAGCAAAGCTTCTATGTGAGCAAAGCTTCTCGCAGAAAACCTGTCTTCTCTCTCTCTCTCTCTCTCTCTCTCTCTCTCTCTCTCTCTCTCTCTCTCTCTCTCTCTGTCTGTCTCTCGCTCGCTCGCTCTTGCTCTTACTCTCGCTCTTTCTCTTGCTCTCTCTGCTCATCTTTTGTTTTGTTTTTTTCAATCCACCTATGCTTTCAACATAGTTCATGAAAACAAAAAGAATAGTAACAGAAACATCATTTTCCCTACTGTTAAGATATTCTGGAAGATTAGTCATATGGTCACCATATACTCACCACTAACCCCCACCTCCCAGCTACATTGAGCATTTGCCAAATCTCTATTAAAGTGAATAGAAACACATATGCTGAAAAAGCCTTAAAGAAAACTCAACACATAGTAGATCTGCGCCCCTCTAAACTCTCAAAGGCTCCAAAAACCTCCTGAGCTCAGGATCCTTCTGTATTGATGCAACACTATCTATTTTATCTATATCTATGCAAACAAATGTGTATTTAACTAAAATTTTACATTTTCAAAACTACATGACAATCATATAAATCAACTTTTCTATGTTATAAATAACATGATAAATATAAAAAGAAAAATTGCAGACTTTACAGAAACCATCAACCCAGAAGCAGATACCTTTTTTTAAACCTGAGTTTAGGATGTACTTTTTCCATTGTATATATATTTTTTTTTTTAGTGTTCATTCACAAAGATTTACTTTCAAGTTACAATGTTTTCCTATCTCATTATATTGTTACACTGTTCCATTACAATGCCTCACTGTTTCATCACAATAGTTCACTATTGCTTACTATGGTTTACTAACTGTTCTAATATCCATTGTTATATCTCTATCATCTACTGTTATATAACAATGGTCCATTGTTCAGTCCCATTGTATATTTTTTATTTATATTTCAAATGTGAGTCCCTTTCCTGGTTTCCCATCCATAAGTCCCCTATCCCATTCCCCCCTTCTTCTATAAGGGTGGTCCCCTTCCCCAAAAACCCCTCCTCCCCACCTCCCCACCCTGACATTCCCCTACGATGGTTAACCTGAGTTTAAAGTGTCAAATTAGCCATGATGAAACGGGATCTCTCACTCTTGATGAATGAAATCTAGAGGGAATTCGTGAGATCTCTCAGACTAGTGATATAACAGTGAATATATCATAGCGTTAGATTAAAATACTAACTCCTGAAGCTACAGCTTTTGATTTTATTCTTACTTGAAAAAATAAAATCACAGGTTAGAGATTTAGCTCAAAAGCATTGGAACATTTCCTAACAAGATCAACCCTAGTTTGGTCTTCAGAATACACACACACAAATAAACACACACACACACACACACACACACACACACACACACACACACACACACACACCATCAAAGTTTAAGAAAAATAAATGAATACAGAAACCATGAAAAATTTCCCTCTGTGTTCCCCTGCTAGATGTAACCTGGCCAAGGGAAACCATAATTCATTCTAGACTACACAGCATAGATTCTTCCATGGTGACAGGAAGATGCCATGCTTTAAGTTAAGCACAAATGTCACTGGCCATGATCTTGGTCACAACTGTACTATATTTTCCAAATAATAAAAACTTAGCGTTCACAAGGGGAAGAATATACATGGCCCATAGAGGATGGAAAGTAAGTAAATTTCAAGAACGGTTTTGTTTTAGAAAAGCTAGGCATCATTCGAAGAAAGACAAATGGTACTTAATAATATTGTCGTCTATTTGAGAAATACAAGCTTTGACTCTCTGGCTACTCAGCTTAATCCACTTGATGAGGAAAACAAAGTAGAAAGAACCTTTAAGAATGACATCCAAAGCTTTATCTTACACACACACACACACACACACACACACACACACACACACACACACACACACATACACTAGCATCCTCACATCCACAAACTTATTCACCAAACAAACTATTCTTCCATTATATTTTCGATACTTGTCAGGAATCAGAATGATCTACTCTGGTATACATGGATCCTTTCGAAAACGTTTGACTCCATGAAAATGCGATTAATTTAGTTTCAAGAATGATGTTGAAACATATCGTGAATAGGAAAGAATAAATTATGTCCCTTAATGGGAAATCTTCATAAAAATGCAATAGGTTTAATTGTAAAGTGTTCTTAAGAGTGAAAAGAGGGAATAATTCTTATGAGTACATTGTTATAATAATTCAAAAAAGATTTAATTATAGAACTAAAAGACAGATCAAACATGCAATTTCCTTCTTTCCATGAGTAGAGGTTTAAAGTGCTTTCATCATTAGGTTTCTTTATTTTTTTCATATTCAGCCTATTAACGGAATGTAATATGGAGAGAAGAGAAAAAAATGAGAACATGAATTGAGTGTCCTGCTTCTTTGAGATAGGGCATTATTGTCAGATCTGTTCTGCCATGTATAGAAAAAAAAAGAGTTGGAAAGTACTTAGGGTTTTTTGCCAAGATTGAGGGCAATAAGCAACATTGGGGAAACATGACAGTCGAGTGCAAAGGGAGCACCTTACAGTGATAGATTCTTATGACACAGAACTCAGTGGCTATAACATGACAGAGAAGCTATGTCATCCTCCTATCCAATACCTATGTTATTGGCAATCAGCTACTGAATGCCCAGGTATAACCAGGAGAGCATGTGGTTCTGACTGAGCATGTCATAAACCCATAGAATGTACAATCCTCAGGGAGTAAATGGATTACTCATTAGTTTAATCATCTGAGAAACTACTCATTGGCCATTCCAATTAATGACAACTGTAGCACAGGAGAGAAGGTAGAAAGAGCCATGTAGTTTGAATAATATCTGTGGAACTTCTCAAGTAGGTATCGAGCAGGTACAGTCAGAGACTTCTTAAGCCTGGAGCAGTTGCTTGTTGCGGTGTACCAACGTGTCCTAAAACACTTCAGAACCTGGCTTGCTCACTTTTTTAGAAAGGACAGAAAGAAACATAATGATAAAGGTTTTTGTGTCACTAAAGGAAAGCGTTCTGAGATAGACTTGGGGATTTCTAGGACTTTTTTTTAGTAAATCTCCTGATATCCTGTTTGCCCACCTCTGTGTCAATTTGCAGAAATGCCCTATATTCAAGATGACAGAAAATATCCAATAAATTTTGACACTATGGGGATATAGTTATGAAAAGGAAAGAGGACAGCAGATTCAAACATTTGTATGCAAACAAATTGGTAGGCCAATTGTTTCTGACCACTTCTCTTTTTTATTGGATATTTTATGTATTTATATTTCAAATATTATCCCCCTTCCCAGTGCCCCCTCTCCCATTTCTCCTCCCTCTCATCTTGTTTCTAAGTGGATGCTCCCACTTCCATCTACCAACTCCCACCTCAACACCCTGGCACTCCCCTACACTGGGAAAATGAGCCTTCACAGGACCAAGGACTTCTCCTCCTATTGATGCCAGACAATGCCATCCTCTGCTACATATGAGGTTGGAGCCATTGATCCCTCTTTGGTAGATGGTTTAGTCCCCGGGAGCTCTGGGGGGTCTGGTTTGTTGATGTTGTTATTCTTCCTATGTAGTTGCAAATCCCTTCAGTTCCTTCAGTCCTTTCTCTAACTCCTGCACTGGGGTCCCCATGTCCAGTCCAAAAGTCAGCTGCAAGCATCTTCATCTGTATCAGTAAGGCTCTAGCAGAGTCTCTCAGGAGACATCCATATCAGGCTCCTGTCAGCAAGTACTTCTTGGCATCAGCAATAGTGACTGGGTTTGGTGGATTTGGTCACCCAGAGACTGCCCCATCTGAGTATCTATCCCATATGCAGCCATCAAACACAGTCATCAAATCACTTTTCCTCTAGCATTCTACCAAAGTTGTCTTCGTTTTATGCAGTTCGGCCTCTGTCACCATAAGCAGAATCCTTGCACCAGTGAACATAGCACAAAGGTACCAAGGTTTGTGGGGTTTTTTGTTTTGTTTTTCCAGGCTGTTTTGACTACCACATATAATGTAGACATGGGAAACTGACTCAAAGAAAAGGGAAGTAATTTAAGCACTCTAGGAAAAAGGGGGAAAGAGAGAAACATATCACCATTATGTCTAAATTATTTAGCTAAAAATGTTTCTAATATGCTACTTCTAATATGTACTCTTCACACATTCTATGATAGCCTAAATGTCCTGAAAAGATAATGCAAACTATTTCTGATATGCATTGGAGCTCCACCTTGCCAAGTGCATGAATCGTAATTAATTCACAGACTGAAAACTGCATGTTCACAGACTGTGTGGTAAAGGCTCCTTTACTGTTACTGTGTATAGTGTATATACATGGGGTAAATAATCAGCAGATTTCACACCTATCAATCTAGTCTTGAACTTTTCTCTATATCCACAAGTACAATAAGCATAGAAAAACTGTTTGGACGTACTAAGAATCACTGGATGAGCCACAACATTTGCCTCATAGTTTGTACCTTTTGCCACTTTTAAAATACATGAAATATCTATTGTAAAGAGAGGAACGAATAATAATGACATTGAATTTCAAACAGGAAAATGTTTTTTATCATGCACAAGAAATAAGCCAAACAAGATGGGCTCAGAGAGCACATTTTGCTGATTACATTCCTACACATTTTACTGTATCCTGGACCTAGGTAGGATGGCCTGTGTGGGCTGTTAGAAAGAGGTGGACACGCAGTAAAAATGTTGCATGACCTATTAGTAATGATCATGTTCATCCAGCTGTATGCTTTTCTCCTTCTTGAAATTAAGAGCACAATGCAGATGTAGATGTTTGAATTTCCAGATGGGAGACTAATTTTATTAAGCACTTACATAGTGTGTGACACAGAGTTAATGTTACAGAAAGTACTGTTACTTTTTGCATTAAAGCAGAATAAATAGAAATTAGTTGTCCTCTGACCATAGAGAATTTAAGAATAGCTTCTACAAGCCTTCACTGGGATTAAGACATTGTTTCAATGAACAGGCAGACCAGAATATAGCTATGATATCTTTCTTTTCACAGCTCTTCTTCAGTTGCGTCTGCCTTTTAGCCCATTTTAAGGGTTCCAAAACTTTGTGATCAAAGGAAAGGACTAAAATAAATAACTCACCATGATTTCTATGCCCAATCCTCCTATAAAATAGAACGTAACAATAAATTGTTTATTCCACTCTGTGTTGGTTGATGTCAGTTGTCAAGGTGACAGGATCTATAATCACCTAAGTAAAAGGCTTCATGGCGTACCAGTGAAGAATTCTTTCATTTAGGTCAGCCTCTGGACATACCTGTGGGAAATGTTCTGAATTAGATTGGTCTTCGTGTCCTAGTGAAAACTTACCTACGTCAGGCAGTCAAAAGGCTCACTTTAACTGTGCAGCACCTTTCCATGGGCTAAGGTCCTGGACTGAATTGAGGCAGAGAGAAAGTGAGCTATTTACCAGCATGCATCATGCTCCTGACTGTGTATTCAGCATGACAAGATGCCTCTAGTCCCTACCAACAAAGCTTGCCTGCTCTGATGTTCTATACCCTTAGAGAGTGAATGGAAATTGTCTCTCCCTTTCTCAAGTTCGTTTTGTGGAGGAATTTACCATAATAACAGTAATTATGGCACATCCTTTTCTAGAATAAGGTTTATGTGTTTTTTGCTTCATGAAATTTTTAACATTGCTCTTTATTACTAGGCAATGAATAGCTAGAATCGATGCTAAAGAGAATTTGCCTCCACCCTTCTTGCAATGGGCAAAGAGATACCTTGGGCGATGGGGTTGTTCTTACATCAGCCAGGGGCAGAGCAGGTGACAGTCCTTTGTTCATCCTAGCTTGATACCTGGCTTGGTGGCCAAAGCTGTTTTATGCCTAGGATAAAAAACATCAAGTAATATCCAGGCAGCACAGCCAGGAGGAGGAAGACAGAGACCAGCTACCCACAGACCTACCCTCCAATTCACAGCACAGATGGGCCACAGATACATGTTTGCTGCCATACTACACAGCACAAAGGGTATCACCCAGGGGAAATCCGCTGAGTAGCTGGCCTGCAGTAGGAGCCACCACCATGTATGAGTACGTGTTGGTCAGATGGGAAAGAAAGAGAAGTGGAACAACTTGAGCATTATGAAGCGAGATGGAACTGAGAGTTGGGGTAGAAAGAAGTAACCTGCTGAGTGACTAGCCCTGTCATTTGGGTACATGGTAAAGCCCCAGCCTGAGCTGCCATTGAGGGTCATGTCTGGGTCTGTGGCTTTGTAGTTACAAGGGTCTGTGTTGATGTCCATGACTAACATTGCCACTAGGATGTCTCTGGTCAGGGCAATTGCTAGGAACCATGCAGATGTCCAGGGACTGTGCAAAACTGGCCCTGTCCCTCGCTGGCTGAAGCACTCGAGAGCTGGCTTCATCCTTCATCAACAGCAGCATTTGGGAACAGGGCCTGTACCCTAACCAGGCGTCAAAATGGAGCTGGCTATGGAAGCATGGATGTGGGTGAGCTGGCGCGAAGGGCATGAGAGCAAGGAGATCTGACTCTGCTTCACGCCAATGGCAGCATGGAGTGGCTTAGCTAGAGCAGTGCAGAAGAGCTTGCCCTGGTGGTGAGGATGAGGGAGAGGCTGGTGCATAAGGGAGATCCAGTGTGCTGACCAGTTCAGCTACCCAGCTACCACCCAGGTCCAGACCCAGAGCTCTGAATGGCCCTACCCCAACATCTACATCATCTGTGAATGGTTGTAACCAGTGACTGGGACAGTCCTGCTGGTCCAAAGCTACAGGATTTCCATGACATAGGGAAACAACAGAATAACCAGGAGTAGTCCCAAGGAGAATTCAAATATTGATGGTATCACAGAAGCCAGAGATCTTGAACCAGACTAATGGCTCACTGCAAGGAACACTTGCAAGTGACGATGTGTGGACAGAGGGGTGTACTGTGGGATATCCTCCACGATGAAATGTTTTCTATGCTTTTCGTTATTATTGTTGTTGTTCTTGGTGGTGGTGGTGGTGGTGGTGGTGGTGGTGGTGGTGGTTCTTTTTATTTTATTTTGGAGGGAAAGTTGCAAGAGTGAAGGTTAGATATGTGGGGATGAGGAAATGCATGATGTGAGACTCACAAAGAATCAATAAAATGTTGAAAAAAAAACACTTTGTTTCTGACAAAAGGTAGAAATGGGGATCAAACATGACAGAATAAAACTTTGCTTTTTAAATTTTCCTTAAGAATTTGTCTATAATCAGGCAATACATGCATTAACCTTGTTTTATGTTAGAACATTTTAAAATTCATGGTTTGTAAGTTTAAATCGATTTACACCCTGAGATATTTAACATGTTTGAGATATTTAATATTTCTTTCTCATTGAGTGAAATGGCTGTATGTACAATGAAAACTATTTCCAAACACTTTACTTCATTCAAATAAATATTTTTACAACAAAAAGAGTATTTGCTACACATCAAAGCATTTTAGAAATTTTATTAGCAAGGTTCTTAAGCAAATCAAGACATATAATATATTCCTCCATATTTTTAATTAGAAAACAGTTTAAAATCCATATCTTGCTTAATCTACTACCATCCTGAGGTTGTTTGTTTCAAACAAAACTATGCCTGGGAGTTGGAACATCTAACAATTTGTGCTAACGAACTGTGAGATTCAGTGTTCCAGGCTAGCACGCAGGCAATTAAACAACGTGTCATTTTGGTTAATTGTACAGATCACAGGAAATGGTGAGGAAGTGGTTTTCAGTGCTTCTGCCAAGTTCTGTTGCTCACACTATACACCATTGAGGCTTTGATCTCCTCAGGTTTGCGCCGATACAAAATTAACCAGTATTCATTGATAGACTGAGAACTTTCGTGCATTGTTTAAATATGATTGATTTGTTTTATTTTTTCCTACACCTCTGGAATTATTTTCATGCAAGCAGATTTGTATAATCCCATATCTTGCAATGGATTTGGAATTAAGTTTTTTGCTTTGAAGATAAATCCTGATTCTGAAAGAAAGAAATTCAGGACTGTCATATTTCCTACAAGAAGTTGTATAGTAGACTTGGATTCTGCTCAATAGATGGTTTAATGCATGAGTGTTTTTCACAACCACCTTCGTCTTACATTTTTGGGCTCTCAAATCCTGACAATACTACAAAGAAATGGCTTTGTCCATTTCAAAGTGCACGGAAGAAAAACAAATCAAGAAGCATTTCACTTGAGCTCTTCTGAATTCCAGCTGTGTTGTGTGCTTTCTCATAAAAGCAAACAGAATTGCGTGTCATCTCAGACAAGCTTGACAAACAAATCAGAAGGTCAGGCAGTACTCTCCCCAGGGCTTTGAAACAGCACTATCAGTCACGCTCATGACCAAATGGTGGCTGACCTTCTTAAACGCTAACACAACACATCTAGAGACCTAGCAATGTCCTTGTCAGGTTCTATGATTCCATATGTGGAAGAATTCAAAGAGATGTATTAGAGCAGGTGAGATTAATAACTCATAAAATGTGTGCTGTATACGTTATCTATTGTAGCAGCATATCCAAGGGACAAAATCATGACCATTGTCAGAACAGAAATCTCAAGACAGGTAACACATTAATCTCACACCAGAGATAAAGATATTCCCATGTATCCTGGAATACCTGTGAGTGCCTGCTAGGTACTTTTATCTGCAAAGCTTGGGATGTAGAAATCCAGGAACCATCTGTGAATGATAAGGTTAAAAATGATCCTAAGAGATCAGCTTCCACATCTTGGACATCCACCCACAAACAGCAAACAGTTCTGTATAGGAGACAGAGTTCATAGAAGAAGTGTTCTAGCCTTCTTGGTCTTCACTCCCTAAATTTATAGGTCAAGTACCAGATGAGTGTGTCCACTGAAATAAGTATAAAGCAAAAAGTAGAATGTTCTTGTGTTTTATAGCACGTAATCCATTCAAAAGGCCCAAGAGCTCCACTACTCCACTACTATATCTCTTCTTACTTGGGGATGGCATTAATAACCTTCTGCTAGCTGTAGCTCATTGATACTGGGTAGTTGGAACTAAAAGATATGGAAGTTCTAGCTTTACTACTCAGAAAAGCATGAACTGAGTCGATGGTCAGGAACCAGTTTCGTAGCCAGGCATAGCGTCACACTCCTGTTATCCCAATGCTAAAATAGTGAGATCACAAGTTAAAGACCAGTCTATGTTATATAGTGAGACTCAATCTGAGAGAGAGAGAGAGAGAGAGAGAGAGAGAGAGAGAGAGAGAGGAAAAGGAAAGAAAGAAAATCCAAATGCGTTTTTCCAGATAAGTGTAGCTACTATTCCTCACCAAAGAAACCTCACTTTACAGAAAATGAAGACCTCAACAAAGAACCACAACAGGATACAACACAAAAATCAACATATCATGGGAAGACCCGCCCCAATAGAAACATCTACATTAAAACTCCTGCATGTGTAACTCACAGAATATCTCAGAAGAGGGTACAGAAAGATTAGAAGAGGCAGAATACCAGGAACTTCTCCATCAAACAGTGGCTCCTAGAAATGTCAGTATAAATGAGACAAGACCAAGAGCAATATCAAATAGATATATTACTATAGAGGGGGCAAACTTCACAAGGTCCCAAATTAAGACAGAGAATTACAGACAAATAATGACTACTGGGAGAACAAAATAGCCTCTTGCAGTGATGCCCAACTCAGAGTGCCAGTTTTATACCCCACCACCAAAAATGGACAGACTCAGATAGATAGATAGATAGATAGATAGATAGATAGATAGATAGATAGATAGATGGATGGATGGATGGATGGATGGATGGATGGATGGATGGATGGATGGATGGATGGATAGATTTGTGTGTGAATATGCATGCATGCACATTTGTGTGTGTGTGTGTGTGTGTGTGTGTGTGTAACAAAAACAATCAAAGAAAAAAGCTACCAACTTGTGAGTAGTGGGGGATATGGCAGGTGTTTGAGGGATGACAACTGGAGAAAAGAACGGGAAGGAGGTAAAGTGATATAATTCTATTTTAATCCTTAAAGGTAAAAACCCAAAAATAATGTGTTTTTCTTTAGAGCAATAACCTCTCGAGTCTATCCTTGTATAAGATAAAAATATAAGAAAGTATCACTTTTGCAAGAATTTAAGAAAGCCCTAGTCTGCTAGTTATCAGTAATCCACAGAATGACTTTTCCATCCCTCTGACTATTTTTAAAGCAGGGACACATCTTTTTGAGCAGGCTAGCATTTTTCACCTCATCAATTCTTACTGCTCATTAAGGCATGATCAAGTCTGTGTTGGAGCTTCATTTCTTTTAATTATTTTCTCTCTTCTTGCTCAACATCCCTCACATTACAGTATCATTTCAAACTTACAGACACTGTAAACTATCAGCAGTGGTTAATACCTTGTTAATATCACCCACTGCATTTCATATTTAATTTCTATACTCAGGCTTCAGAAAAGTTTTTACAAAAGTAACTGCTGGTGAGATTCTTGTTCCTACTTATGGGTAAGCATATACAAATATACATACTTAAGCACATTAAGGCACACATGTGCCTCTCAGACCCGAGCTCCCACTTTCCCATGACCCACTTCTTTCTTAGTCTACTAACATGAAATTTTTCCCTGGAAAGAAAATATAGGACTTTCAAGTAGATTATTTCTCCACAGTAGAGCTCATGACAGAGACCTCTTACCCAACTGCTATTTTAGGTCTGTGACAGAGGCAAGCACAGAAAAGGATTCTAGAATGATTATTGCCAGAGATAGGCAGCAAATTATTTCATTGTCATATTTCTCTGGGTTTGTGTGCTCTCAGCAAATTTGGAGCATCTATGAAATTGATGTGAGTTTCCCACTGTGGTGTCATGTGATAACCCTTGTATGAAATGCCATTTACTTGCATGTCTGCCCCATAGAATTGACGATCCCTGAAATCATAGTGTCTTAACCTTTTCTGTTTGCTTCAGAACTAAGCACTAAAAATAACCTTTGCAGCACAATTACCTAGAGTTTAACAAGGAATATATTTACAAGTCCTTCCTTAAGCTTCTGAATCATTGTCTCTGGGAATTTGGACCAAGAAGCTATCAAATATTCAGTGCAGTTTTAAGAATTATTGTTATATACCATATAGATTTATAATAATTATAACTAATATTTGCCCAGTCCTACTACAGAGAAGGATTGATAAATTCGACGCATCGCACACCTCAGGACAAGGCAGTTAAAATGAACTATAACGTAGGTGTAGTGCCTAAAATTGTGTGGTACTAATAGCCTCAGACAATGCATAAAGACTCTGGGCACACAAAACACATAGAGAAAAAGAGGATGACACCTCCAGTCTTCTTCGGTCCTTATGGCTTCGAATTTTTACAGTTCATAGTTACATAGTTCACTTAGGAATCAAAATAAAAGTCCATGTACGGACATTTAAAGAAAAAACGTGTTTATAGTTTATCTCCAAAACTCTTTGAGTGTCAGAAATCATGGCATACCATTCAGTGTAACTTGCCAACATTATAGCCTTAGATTTCCTATGTAATCAGCTTTTAACAACCTAAGATGCTAACACACAATTTTAATTTTATGTATGCTTCCATGACCTTAACTTATACTCCTCTCCTTTAGATCTCTCTCTCTCTCTCTCTCTCTCTCTCTCTCTCTCTCTCTCTCTCACACACACACACACACACACACACACACACACACACACACACACATCATTTTGCTAAAAATGGCTGAGGGTTGAAAACAACTTTACATCTAATGACTGTAGTTTCCTTTCTTGGGGCTTATAAGTATGACCTTGAGTATCTGAAAAAACACATCTAACCTCTCCTTCATAGCCTGTCACTTCCAAATATAACAAAACCAGCACTTTAGCCAATGGCTGAAGGGTTGGGAAATGGGTGCAGGTGGTATCTTGCTGAAGTAGACTTCCTAATGAATTGATCTGTATACAAGAACTGCAAAACCAGTGCTAGCATTCAGGAAACATGAGAATCCAGGGCTGAAAGAATTCATTCTTGTAGCAAGATTTGTGTTCTGCTAGAAACATCACAGGCTGTAGTTTCGCACTGAAAGGAAAGGGGTCCTTATGAGTACAGGGCAGTTTATCTAGACTAACACACTGGCTGTCAATGTTCCCTTATGTGCATTCCAATTCTCTACAGAACTACTTCAAGCTTTAACATGCTTGCTAAATACCTGAAGATAATGTTAACACACAAATTCTGATTGTACAGGTCTTAGAGTACACATGAACTTACAACAATAAGCTCCTTACTAATAGCAATATTACCTCCCTGCAGGTCATACTCAGAGTAGTCACCACAAAGGAATAGATACCTAATATAAAACAACTCCTGGCACATTTCTTTAAAGCCGATAACCATGCTGTAATACCTATATGCAGAATGTCACACAGTGAACTCAAGTAGGCGGAACACTTCCAAGGTTAGAGGGAAAAACTCACTTTGTCATTAATCTATCAATATAGATAAACTGCATGTGAAGAAATTAAATACTAGCCTCAGGTGATAATTGCAATATGTCTACCTTCCAATTATCTTCCCTAGCACTAATGAGTGTCTTAAACCTTCTTGAAATGTCCAGGAAGCAGTTTAAAGTTTCTCTCCAAGATAGTGAAGACAATGCTCTAGGACTCTATGCTACACGAAAATGCTAAGTGTGAATAACAAGCTGCTTCCACACAGAAGGGTCTCTAAGATCATCTGAGTCACCCGTGGACAATGGGAATAAAATGTAAGGGAACCATTGCTTTCGGTAGTGTGGAAAAGTTATGGACATCTTGGCTTTACTCTGATTGCCTCTTGCATGCTTTGCTCACGGATAATTTTTTTCATAATTCTAAATTCACATGTTTTCATAACAACCTTTGCAGGGATTCTTTCATTTAATGTTAGTCCAAAATTCTAAAATAAATAAATAAACAAGTTTTCTTTTTAAAAATTCTCTCTCTTTTTTTTTTTGAGATATGATCTTATAGACTCCAGCCTAAGCTGACACTCGTTATGTAGTCACAGATGTCCAGGAGTTTCTTATTCCTCCTTCCACCACCTACTGGGTACTACAGTCATGGTTTGCACCACAGTTCCTTCCAGGTTTAAGTCGTTTTGAGGACAGAAGTGATTCGAGGATGAAAAGGCTTTGTGATTTCTAGGCAAGCACAATACAAACTGAGCTAACTGAGCTACGCCCTGGCTCTTGATAATATTTCTTAATGTATTTGAGACTTTGCTTTTCAGATGGAAACTATAAAACTGGTAGAAATTTTCTTCAGCAAGTTTATTTTATTCCTTTGAGACAGATGAAAGTTTAACTCGGTCCATTTTGGGTCAAAATACAGCATGAATAAAAAAAAAATTTTGCATGTGAATAAAGGCATCCAAGCCAGACATGGGCCCAAATATATTAAGTTTACTACTTCTCTGGATGGCATGAAATCGTTGAGTCACTTTTATACATCCTTCTTCTGCCACCATGGTTTTATGACTGAGTAAGCTCCCTGAGGTCTGATGGAATAGTCTCACGGAAGACAAATTGAAGAAGCTGATTTAGTTTGATGAAGAGAAGCAGGAAGGTTTTTATACACTGTGTGTGTGTGTGTGTGTGTGTGTGTGTGTGTGTGGAGAGAGAGAGAGAGAGAGAGAGAGAGAGAGAGAGAGATTGATATAAAAAGATACGAGAGTCTAGTCAATTCCATCAGTATAAAACAAGTTAGCCAAACTGTGTCTTAGTAGGTTTAATCAGAACTGCATGTCTTATATCATTACATATTCATCACTATGACCAAAATTCTTGACGCAAATAACTTCTGACAAGAAATTACTTGTTTTCTCACTGTTTCTGAGGCTTCAGCCCATGGCTGCTAGGCTTTGAACAGAATAGCCTTCCCATTAGAGTATGTGGAGGAGGGAGTTCTTCCCTTCCCCTCCCTGCAGTCAGGAAGCTGAAAGCCGGACAGAAAGGCAGCAGAGACAATATTGCACCAGAGGCCTATTAATTCAGCTAGATCTCATCTTTGAAAGTTTCCAGAACCTCCCAAAATAACAACACTAGTTAGGGACCTGGATGCCTTATTGGAGACAGTCAAACCATAGCAATTTTCTTATGTCTCATCTGTCAAAGGAACAAATGTGCCTATGTTCATGAGATTATTCCCCTCTAATAAAGAAACTTGTAGCAGAATTGAAGTTGACAGCATAAGTAGGCTGTTACAGTTTTCTTCTTTTATACATGCATCATACAAGTGTAATTTTTGCTTAATTTAAACTTAGCTATTTAGTCAAAGCAGTGAGATACAGACAGTCGAAGTTAATCCTGAAAGTCTTTTGATGCGCAGTTCATTCTTGGCATGATGTTAGTTTTAATATTGATCTATTTACTTATTTATTTTCACATGAATAAGTGTTTTTCAATCATATATGTATGTGCACCAGATGCATGCCTGGCTCGCTAGGAGGTCAGAAGAGGATGTGGAATTCCCTGGAACTGGAATACCATAGTCATAAGCCCTATTATGTGGATGCCAAGGACAGAACTCAGGTTTTCTGCAAGAGCAGCAAGTACTCTAACCACTGAGCAGTCTCTCCAGTCACTGGCATGGTGTTCTTTGGCTTTCTCTCTTGATTCCCTGGCTCTGACATCACTGTAATAATTTCAATTGCCATCAGCAAAACTGACTCTTAATTTCCATTTAGGGCTTCAGTCTGTCACCTATCCTTCAATTGCAGCTCACTGCTGGCTTCCCTTGAATTTCTGTAACACCCTCGGGCACCATCAACCCAACAAAGGAATTCTGACTGTTACATGCATACTTTATCCTCTGGGGAAAAAATAATAAAATGAGAATTATTGAGTAAATTGAAGGGGAAAAAGAGAAAGAAGACAATGAAAGTTTTTGTTCAAGTGCTGGTCTTTCCTCCCTATATTCTCAAGGTCATGCTCTTCTTTCCTACAATCAACTTATGTTTCTAAATAGTTGGGGAGACAAAGTCTGGTACCTTCTCTTGTGGAACAATGGTATAGTGAATGTATAAAGGGAGATATATTATGGAGTCTTTTATCTGTAAAAAGTTAATGAAGTAGTAGAGATGGGAAGAAAACTATAATTTATAACTCTAACTATAACTTATAATTTCTAACACATGGAAATTAACACACAAAAATACCCAGAACATGTATTTTATGTCATCCCTAATACCTGAGGATTTAAGCCCCTTCTCATGTTCCATAAATTCTGGTGTGGGTTCTGGGATTCTACTTAGCTAACACATTTTGAAAGGTCTGAATTTTTAAATGTTGTCATTTGATTTTATATCCATGAGTGTTTTGTCTGCACAGATTTATTCAGAGCTTGTATAAGCAAGGTGACTACAGAGAACAAAAGATGACAATGGATCCCCTGGCCCCAGAAGTGGTATGGTTTTAACTCACCATGTGTGTGCTGAGAATTGAACCTTGGTCCTTTTCAAGAGCAGAAAGTGCTCTTAACCACTGACCGTCTCCACAGCCCAGAAAGGTTTGACTTAAACATAAATCTCAGCATGCAAACTAACATGAATGACTTTAGATCTTATTTCTATATGCATCTACAACAAAAGGTAGTAGAAAATTATAAGGTAATGCATTTTCTTCTGTCTTAATTGTTCTCGGTGTATTATGGTTGTTGCTAATATTAACTTGTTCAACTCCATGATTAGTCATTTCAACTTTCTTTTTTAAAGTGGACATTCTTTTTTTTAATCTCTAATCTTTTTTCCCAGTCCAGTCCTTATGCCACTCCTGGTTGGCCCTCCAACAGTTCCTCATCCTATTCTTCCTCCCCTCAACCCTTGGCTCCAAAAGGATGTCTCCACCCTTCCAAATCCTCCATCCCACCAGACCTCCACATTCCCTGGGGTCTCAAGTCTCAAGTTAGGTGCACCTTCTCTTACTGAGGCCAGACCAGACAGTCCTTTGCTGTATATGTGTCAGAGTATGATGCCTGGTTGGTAGCTCATTGTCTGAGAAATCTTGGGGATCTGGGTTAGTTGAAACTGCTGTCTTCTTATGGGGTCACCCTTCTCCTCAACTTCTTCAATCCTTTCCCTAATTCAACCACATGGGACTGACTTCAGTTCATTGATTAGGTGTAAGAATCTGCATCTTTCTCAGTCAGCTGCTTGTTGGGACTTTCAGAGTGCAGCCATGGTAGGCTCCTGTCTGCAATCCCGCCACAGCATCAGTAACAGCGTTAGGACCCCAGGACTCCCCTGGATTTGGACCTGTGTCACTGGACCTCCTCTCCCTCAGGCTTTTCTCCATTTTTGTCTCTGCAGTTCTTTCAGACTAGAACAATTCTGGGTGGCAGTTTTTGACTGGGGTGGCAACCCCATCCTTCCACTTGATACCCTGTTTTTCTACTGGAAATAGACTCTAAAAGTTCCCTCTCCACTGTTGGGCATTTTATCTAAGGCCCCTCCTTGGAATCCTGAGAGTCTCTTACCTCCCCGGTCCCTGGTACATTCTAGAGGGTCCCCCATCTCCCATCCCCCAAGGTGGCTTGTTGTCATTCATTCTGCTGGCCCTTGGGGCTTCACTCCTCTTCCTACCCCCAACATCTGATCATGTTCCCCTTTTCCCCCGTCTCCCTCTGTTCTCCCACCCAGGTCCCTCACTCCCTTTGAAACCCCCCTCCTGAGATTGCTTTCTTCTCCCTCCCAAGGGGGACTGAAGCATCCTCACAAAGTGGGTATTCTTAAATGCTGTCTACATAAGTACAATTTTGCACACCTATCTAAATCTTTTCCCGAAGAAGACTGATAACCATGCTGTTGGTCCCTAACATATGACTTGGTGATACTCTGACTTAGCTTGAGGTAGTAATAATATTCTATTCTATTCTATTCCATCCATCCTGGGTCTTCTAAGCAGGTACTTACCAGCCTGCCCCATAATTCACCAGTCAAATACTGATAGAGTACTTCCCTTTCAGCATTTGTCACCAAGTTCCATTTACAGAGAGTGCCACACATCAACAAGAAATAATTCACTTGAGCTTGCTGTGAAATAATTCTGAACCTCCTGGTGTTGGGTCAGCAGCTGGCAATTTTCCATTTCAGCTGCCACTCTGGTTTCCTAGATTCATCTCTGATATCACAAGATGCCTTTGATCTCTACTCTCTGCTTGGGTGACTCTAACCTTACATCAGATGAGAAGCCTATAGGTTCTGAATAGGCTTTTGGCACCAGGACACTTTAAAGTTAAAGGCAAGATTCTGAATAATGCAATTCATTTATTGCTTTGAGATTAAAGAGTCTTTTGCGCTGCGCAAAGAGAAAAATACAATTCTTTATCAGCTATAAAATTTTTCGAATGGAAAAAATTTCATGATCACTTCCGCCAACAGAACTTCTGAAGTGACTCCATAAGGGTAGTTTTGCCGAGGGGATCAGCAAAACAATAAAAAATAAAAGAACAAAGCCACACTGAGGTAATTCTGGCACATAACAAAACAAACTTCCTTGACTGCTCCAGATGGGTATGCCTTGCTATCCTAGTTAAGTTTCTATTGCTGTAATGAACACCATAACCAAAAGAAACTGGGAGAAAAGGCAGCTTGCAGTGATATCATGGCAGAAATGCAAGGCAGGACCTAAGGTGTGCTGCTTACTGACTTGCTATCTCTGGCTTGCTCAGCTTGCTTTTGTATATAAACCACATACCAAATGGTTGAACAGCTCATGGTTGGCCCTTCTACACTGTCAGTGATCAAGAAAATACCCTCGCAATGACCTATCTGCCAATCTGATGGAGGCAATTACTCAGTTGAAATTAGATATGTGTGTGTTGATTCAAATTGAGAAAGCCTAAACGGTACACTTTTGCATGACTTCATGCTTTGGTAACATTCCTGTGTACTTAATTCTATGTTTGTCCTGCGTTGACCAATTAGGAGAGAAAGAACATTGTCAAGAAAAGTGTCCTTGTTTGGCTCATAAAAGCAGCATAAGGAAAAATTCCCAATCTCAAATCTTTTAAATGTTTTAATTCGTTGGAAATATTGTAGCAATTTTCTTGATGTTTTATAATAATTTTAAAAACATTAACAATGGACTTAAATGTATGACATCTTATATAAAACCGGATCTCTTTTATCTCCATTTGTGTGTACACATGTGCTCCCTTATACAGTGAACCTGAGATTAATGTGCCTGTCACAGGACATTGACTCTACTGCAACTGGTTCCAAAGAGCTAGGAATCCTGGCAACATACACAACATATAACAGTTATATAATTAATGTCTCTTTTCATTTTTGAGATGCTATGTACATCATAAAGAATATAAATAAATTTAAAACAAATGTAGGAGTAGCAAAGCACCTAGATGATGAATTTATATTGCCTATACTTTTTAAATTAAAATATAGTAGTCCCCTATTTATATTTTTAAACCATTTAAACCATAGTTATCCTTTTTAGAATATAAATTTTCCAACTACTTGCGGTTATGACATTATGAGTTTAAAAACCAGAAAGATTAGAAATCTAGATTTATTGTTGAGTATTTAGCTGAAACAAGCTACTTAACTTCATGAGGTCCAATTCTTGTCCTTTTCAACATCTTAAAGGCAGTATCTGTTTCTTAGGTAGTGTGGGTACTGAGAAAGATAATGCATATAACACAGTTAGCATACTGCTGAGCTCATATTCTATGTTCCACAAGAAGATAAAATTTTCAAAGTTCACCACTTACTTAGAATTATATGGAAAGATTCCAAATATGTAGCTGACATCAAAAAAATCATTTTAATGACATTTATAGGCATTTATTGAGCTCTACTCTGTTTTAAGCACCATCTAGTTATATGAACTATAAAGAATACTGCACACAGCTTCCTCCCAATAAACTCACACATCTCTCCAAAGATCTTAGATCACAATTAATCTATTCCTTAAAAATATAGGCAATGAAAAACATGTATATCCATTCTTTTGTGATTCTCCATTAATCTGCAGAATTGTTCTCTACCAAATACCCTAGACCCACTGCAGTTGACTGGCACTCAGGGATCCCACAGTTGCATCATCACTACCCAGAGTGGACAAAAGCAACCAAAAAGGTGGAACATGTACCTAACAAAGTCAAGAACATATATCTACACCAAGATACATGTCAAATATAATTGCAAATATTTAGATCCCAGGGCAAAGACAATCTTGATAATCCAATGCAATATGCTTCTTCCAAAGCAAGCAATTCTATTGACCCTGAAAAAGGCAATTCAGCTGAAGCATAAGACAACTTCAAACTAGATGTTATGATGTGTTCAAGGACTTTAAAGAGGGACACATAATAATCTAAATGTACAAAACAAACAAAGGATATTAAAAGTAGCAAAAGAAAAGTACCAAGTCACATATAAAGAAAAGCCCTATACATAGTCTCCTTACTTTTCAATGGAGGCTCTGAAAGCCAGAAAGGACTGGACAAACAAGAGCCAAAAATTTACACAGGCTACCAAGACATGTGAGCAAAACTATCAATCACAGTCAGAGGAGGAAAAAATATTTCATGATAAAGGCAAGTTTAAATAATTTATGTCTATCAATCAAGATTAACAGAAGACGGAAGAAGGAAAGAGGCAGAAGAGAAGGATAACTCCATCCAAGAAGAGAAAATGAATAAATAATCCAGAAAACTTAATCAAGAGAATGGGACAATGCACAACAACAAATAACAAAAACACTGCTCAGTAACAACTCTAAATATTAATGCTCTCAACTACTGAAAAGCAATCTATAGATCCAAAACTCTAACACAATTCTTCACAGATCATGAAAGAAGAATTTTCAGCTTCATCAAGAATCACACACACACAGGGGATGTTTGCCCGGAAACCGGGAAAGGGAATAACACTCGAAATGTACATAAGAAATACTCAAGTTAATTTAAAAAAAAAAAGAATCACACACACACACACACACACACACAGACACACACAGACATACACACAAAAGGAGGAAGAGGAGGAGGAGGAGGAGGGGGAGAGAGGAGGAGGGCTAAAAAAATACTGAATAATAAAGGAAATACTAGAGGTTTCACAATCCCCATTTTCAAGTTGTACTGCCAAGTTATGATAATAAAAACAACATGTTATTGGGACAAATAAAACAGACATGTTGATTAAAGAATCAAATATGAGACCTAGATAAGTCCTCACAGCTATGGATACTTGATCCATATTTAATAAGCCAGGATATACTATATCTATATACTATACTATATAATATACTAGAAAAAAGACAATATTTCAACATATGGTTCTAGTCAAACTAGATGGCTACATGTAGAAACATTCAAATAAACCACTACTTATTACCCTGCACAAAACTTACTTCCAAATGGATCGAAGACTTCAACATAAAACCAAATATATGGAGTCTGAGAGATAGTGAAAAATAGCCTTGAATTCATTGGCACAGAAAATCTTTCTGAACAAAATACCAACAGCACAGGCAGTAAGATCAACAATGAATTAATGAGAACTCATGAAACTGAAAAGTTTCTGTAAGGCAAAGGACACTTTCATTACGATAAAACAGCAGAGTACACAATGTGAAAATATTTTTACCAACTACACATTCAATAGATGACTAATCCAAAATATATAAAGAGCTCAAGAAACCAGATATTTAAAAACCCAAATAATCCAATTATGGATTAAAACCAAGAGCTCCCCAAAGAGGAAATTTAAATGGCTGAGAATCATTTAAAGAAATGTTCAACATTCTCAGCTATTGGAGAAACTAAACTAAAACGACTACTTTGGTATTTCATATTAGACCTGACAGAATGGTTAAGATTAATATATTTTTTTAAACTCACATCTTATGCTGGTGAGGCTGGGGAGAAAAGGGAGCACCCAAACATTGCTGGGGGCTGGGAGTTTAATCTTCTAGAACCTCTGTGAACATCAGTGTGGCAGTTTATTAGGAAGATGAGAATTGATCTACCTCAAAGTCTAGCTATATAGCACCCTTGGGTTCAACCATTTTCACTGCTTCTCTATTCATAATAGCCAAAAATTAAAAACAGTCTAGATGTCTTTCAACAGAAGACTGGATAAGGAAAATGTAGTACACTTACATAATGGAATATTAGCCAATAAAATAAATGAAGTTCACAGGTAAATGGATGGAAGTAGAAGAAAAAAATCTTCCTGAATATGGAAACTGTTTTAGCCTCTGTTCTATTACTTCTGAATAGACACCATGACCAAGGCAACTCTTATGAAAGAAGTTATTTAATTTGGGGCTTCCTTATGGTTTCAGATGTTTAGTTCATTATCATTTTGGCAGGGAGCAAGTACGGTAGCTGAGAGATATATATTTGTCCACATGCCAAGAGAGATGTCTCTGGGCCTAACTTGGGCTTTTGAAATATCAAAGCCCACCCCAGTGTCACACTTCCTCCAACAAAGCCACACCCATTCCAACAATGTTCAATCCTTAGTGATTTAGGATTGAAATATATGAGTCTATGTGGGACATTCTTATTCAAACAATTACAGAAACCCTGATCCAGAAAGACAAATACGGTGTATATTTACTTTTATGTGAATATTAGCTGTTAAGTCAATGATAAGCAAATTACAATCTGTATAACAGTAGTTAGGTACATCGTAAGAGACTAGGATGGCGCAAATAAATTAGGAAACAGAGATATAATAGATAGTTCTTGATGGACAATGGGACTGGATTGGGACAATCAATTATGGAGGGGGGGAGGAAGGAGACAAACATGAGAATGCTGTTAGAGCCACAAAAAATTAAGAGCCATTTGAGGGGTAGTACGGAAACCTAATACAGCAGAAATTTTCTAATATATATATATATATATATATGAATGAAATCACCAAATAATGGAGAGACAGAGTCACATCTGGCCATCTCTTTACATCAAATGAAGCTTCCAGTACCAGGAAATGACTTTACCTAATTTAGTTGTTGACCAAAGGGGTCCCATGGAACACCTAAACTGCCCAGGCTGTTATCAAGGCTATGGCTCCTCTCCATAAACTGGAAGCATGGCCTCAATGCTGAAGACAACATCTGCACAACTCACTGAATACAAGTTAGGAGGACCTCGAGCGTGCATAGCTATGGGCTAATGGTCTTGGAACAGAACACTACTCTGCACACTACAAAAGGAGAAACGTAGACACCAAGCCAGCTACAAACCTTTCAATCTACAATGGTGTCCTGCCTGCTAGTGTGACAGAGGCACAAAGCTTGTGCAAGTAACCAACCAATATCTGACTAGACTTAGACCTTCTCCTTGAGAGAGAACCCAGACTTATCACTACTTGAGTGACCAAGAAATGGACACTCAATAGCCCAGGGACCTAAGAGAGAGCCAAATACTCCTGTTCTACTAAAGGAATGTAACAATGCAATGATCCCTAATAACACTGTCATTAGTGCCTTGTTCATCCATCATCAGAGAAGTTTCCTTTTGCAGAAGACGGGAACAAATACAAAGACCCACAGCTAGCCAATATGCAGTGAGCGGAAGACCGCTAAACTCTCATCCAGAAGAGTCTCCATCAAACCCCTCCACTCAGGGCTCAGAGAGCCCTGCAGCAGAGAAGGCAGAAAGAGTATAAGGCCAGAGGGATGAGGGAAACCTTCTAAACCCAGCAGGACCGATGCATGTATGAACTCACAGAAACTAAAGCAGGAAACACAGGGCTTACAAGGTCTGTATCAGATGGGGTCCCAGACTTAATAGGACATGTGTACATGTGTCCCTATCCCTAGGACAGAGCTATCTCCAGTTGATAACCATTTGTAAATGAAAATTTAGTTTTCTCCAAGCAAGTCTCACTGGGAAAGCAAACTATTCTTAAGGGTAGGCTACATGTCTAGCAGTAGATGACCAACAGAAAAAGACCTCATCATCATTTGAATTTCCTTGTCTCATAATGTCCTGTCAGGATGTGTGTGTGTGTGTGCAAGAGAGAGAGAACACATATATGTGTGTGTGTATATTGCTCTTATTATTTATTTATATATTTATTTATATTTTATCATACAAGTCATTGTGTATATATATATATATATATATATATATATAGATTTCATCTTTGCTTTGAGGGTAGTCCTGAGTGTGTGAAGAAGTGGATTTCTGCATCTATATGTTTCTTGTGCCTTTTCTTCTGTTCTATTCCTTCTATGTCATTGTTTTGTCCTATCCTGATTTTTTTTTTCGGTTTGTTTGTTTTATCTATCTTGTTTTATTAGTATCTCTTAATGTCTGTTTTCTAATGAGAAACAGAAAGAGAGGGGTAATTCTGAGTGACAGGAGAGGTGGGAGAAACCAGGAAGGAAAGAGGGAGGAAAACCATAATTAAAATATATTGCATGAAAAAACTCTATTCTCAATAAAAATAATAATAACAAAGTTTATCTGTGCATGGGGAGGAAGACAACCACCAACAAATCCATGCCCTTCTTACTTTCAACCTCGCACACCACCGATCTCCGTTTGCCGATATTTACCCAACAACACTGCAGATTGGCCTATTTGATCTCTGCAGCACCTTTGCTGCATTTAACTCTGGTCAGTGGTAAATATTTTGTTAATATGTTTCCCTTCTCTGGTGTTTGATGGCATTTCAAAGTACACTTGCTTTACTCTAAACCTTTTTTATTAAGTGGCAATTACATTTTTACTTAAAATAAAAAAATATACGTCTTTTCAAGTATATTAATGCTTTAAACATCTCCTAGTTTCCGGGACATTCATGAGCTGTTTAACAATCTTTGAAAAAGATGCTCTACCAAGAGACCTGAGCGAAAGAAAATGTGTTTCAGCTGTACTGTAATCAAAAATTCTGTCAATAAAATATTAGAGGTTTAAGAGAGAGGGAGAGAGAGAGAGAGAGAGAGAGAGAGAGAGAGAGAGAGAGAGACTTTTGTGCTATAATCTTCTACTAGTGAAACAAAACACTGAGAGGGAATAGTGTTAGAACGTGCGTGTGTGTGTGTGTGTGTATGTGTGTTGTGTTAGTATACACGTGATACCATAAGGGGTTAAGCAGCGGTAGATATGTTTGTATGTGTGTGCATATACCAAAGTCTACCTGCACAGATCAGATGACAACCTCAGGTGGCAGTCTTCAACTCCCACATCATTTGAGAAAAGGTCTCTTCTCGTTTGACATTCACTATATATCAGCCTAGTTAGTATGTGACTTTCCATGGATTCTTTTGCCTCTGCTTCCTATCTTACCACAGGAGCACTGGGCTTAGACAGATACAACTGTATCTGGCCTTTATGTGGATTCTTCAAATCTCAACTCAGGCCTCATACTTATTATAAAACAAGCATTTTATCCTCTGAGCCATCTCTTCTCCTGAACGCCATCACTTCTATTAAGGTTTCTGATTGTGTCTTCTTGCTATATGGCTTGATCTCTGAGGCTTCCATCCTACCCCCCCCATTCCAATTCCAGTGTGCCTTTCATTCAAGAGAAAAATATGACAGATAACACTCACTTTAGAAGAGGGAGAGGGGGGGAGTGAGATTTGCCTGCTAGACAAATCAATGAGATAATTTAGGAGGTCCAATGACTAAAAAGATAGGTCAGTCACAACCCCTTGATTTTTAGATAGAAAATACTTCTGTAAACTGAAATGAAACTTGATTTGAAGAAATATGACTTGAAAGATTCTGGGATACCATATTTTAAGAATCATTCTCATTATAATTCACTAGGAATTCTCCCAGTAAACAAAATGATAGATTTCCAACATCAGTAAAGCTAAGAAACCATTAAGGAATGTTATTAGCCAGCACTACCAAGACACAGGGAAGACTATCTATCCATTTGCCCACATACCCAATGGCTCTTATTAAATCAAGACCACAGAGGTAACAATGCCAGACCTAGATGTTTCAGTTTAAATTAGATCTCCAAGTAAAAACAAGCTAGATCTTTCCTAAAGTCAGCCAGAATCCCTAAAGCATCTGGTAAATATGAATAATGCATGGACAAAAAAGGACAATTTAGCCCTTGAAAACATAAACAGCATTGCCTGTTAGACCTTTAATCTTCATTTGATTCCCCCCAAAGCAATCCTACATTAAAATAAATCAAATTTAATATAGTCTCACACAATGTACTTTGTAGGGGGGAGGAAGAACAGAGTATTCTCGGTGATATCATTCATATACCACACACAGAGAGATGCATACTCACATGTGCACAAACTCAGTACTTCTATCACTTAGTCGGTCATCATTTTACTTTTGGATAGTCAAAGCTATCATCTAGGCTTTACGTTATATTGCCTCTCATACATATAGAAGAATCTTGGGATCTATGAAAACTAGTATATTTGATCTGCAGAGGCCAAACATGTCTGCAATGAGGTTCATTCAAATTCCCGTGGCTAATTCCATAATTAGTTTAATTAAGCACAATTAACTATTACTTAAAATAACTTTAATTAAACTGCTACCACTTAGCTAAAAGGGCACGGTAGTTTTAAGAGTTCATGCCATATCTTTTGTTCCTTTATCTGTCTCCTTAGATTGAGGAGATGCACATCGCTTTCTGTTTGAACTCTTCTCTTTGGGGAGAGAAATGGGACTGAGTTAATTGCCTTCATAAAACAACACTGAATTAATTTTCTTTTTTGTTACCCTAATTATCTAGATGTTAAACTGCAAAGAATTTCTGGAATATTGAGTTTATTGACTTTTATGAACTTACATAAAATGCATATAGTAAATAAAACTCCAAATGCAGAAGACAGACAAATAAGACGCAAAGCCTGTTTTATTACTCAAGCATTTACTGAAAAAGATTCCGCTGTTTTTCCCTGTTGAATACATTACATGGGAAAGAAAGGTAGAGATAAGTGTCATAGAAACCATCATATTCTTGTTCCAGAGATGTTGAGTAATGTGTTCAAACATAGAGCTTACAAAAAAAAAGCAATCCTGGCTTCATCTCTGGGTCTCTCTTTATCCCTTTAAATGAGTGAAGACAAGTCAGGTTTTTTAGATGTATTTCTATTTTCTTTCTTTTAACATAAGAATGCATTTTAAGGACACATTTGCGAGAACTTGAGATGAGATATGTCAAGAAGCAGGAACTCAGGAGATACCCAAGACATAAAGTTCTGTTTCTGTCTGACTTATTCTCTCTTATTGCTTTTGCCTTATGTCACTTCAGTTTTCAAAACAGCTTCCAAAATAGGTAGAGGAAAAGCAGAAATGACCAGAGGACTTCAAATACAAGGAACAGCTTTTTTTCTCAAGAAAAAAGTTAGTCACCAAGTATCCCAATTTCTGAGTGCATTGTATTGTAGCATTCTCTAAATCAGGAGTACTCCCTAGTCTACGTTCTGTAGACTCAGGGTAGCCATGGGAGTTTTATAAGAAATTGTTTAAGCGCACGGTGGTTTGCCCAGCACACCGTCCTGGTGTACATTATTTCTCTGTTCAAAAGTTTATATATTTCTTCAGTTTCAGAGGTCCATAGCCATTGATCAGGAAATTAACATTTTCACTTACTAAGCAGAGAAAAAAAATAACCCTCCTGCTCAAATCTTTCATATGCCTTCCTTTTCACTCAGACCCCAGCATCACTGAATATCTATGGTGTTTTTCCTCCACATGATTCATTTCGTCTCTCCAGTCTATCACTTCCTTTTCTGTGTCGTGTCCCCTCCCTCTTATCTGTCTCCACCTAATAGGCTTTTTCTCACTGATTAATATTCATGTGAAGAGTCATCTTTCTCCCAAAAGCCTCCTTTCCTGACAATCTTCAACAATCCCAAACCCTGTGATGGGAAGAAAGTTACAGCCTGTCCATTGGATTGCTCTGATGAGAAACCTCTCAATAATTTGATACACTAATGGCACCATTGCACTGGTCACTAACAACAACTAAGTTTGACTGTACAAGTACGTAGCTTCTCATCTGGGCTGTGGTTGATATATGTGTTAAGAAATATACCCTCTTAGTCTTAGTTTCTACATCATGAACGATATTGCCTACCCTTCAGAACAGTGAGTAGTACAGGCGACAATGTAGATGCATATAACTCTCAGGGTGCCCTTAGGGGCATTAATTTTCACTATATATGTACACGTGCATAATTTTAGGTTCTACCAATAGACTAAGAGATAAAGATACTATGTTTAATGGAGAACCAAGAGTTCTCTCATATTGTGGAATTTATTATCATTTTCTACAAGGTATTTACTTACAACATGGGCAGGGAGCAGAGAACAAATATTTGGGATAAAATGGCTTTTAATCCCAAATCTATTAATTTCTACTTGGTTATATAAACAAATCAGTAAACTTTTTTGAACTTTTTCTTCTCAACAACACACACATACACACCCGGGGGTGGTGACAGAAAGACATAGAAAGGCAGACAGACAGAATAATTTAAATTCTCTTCTTACTTTTTCCTGGATAAGTCTATATTCCTATAATTTAAAAAATAATGAACAAATAAAAACAAAAAACAACAAGAAAAGCAGCCACTTACATCCATGGCTTAGGTGAGCAGCAGAGTGAGTACCCACTGTGGTGTTTCCATCTGGCCATCAATGAGTAGATTTGCTCTTCTTACCTCTCCTTTCCTTGTACTCAGGCATGGGCTTCATGGCAGCTGTATTGAGCTCCAGTAACACAGAGTTCATTCTCCATGAATGAACAGTTCTCCATGAACAGTACTCCGTTGGCAAGGAAAGGAATGAGAGTGGCCTGGAACTAAAACCAAGGCCCTAAGAAAATGATGTCTAGAACAAATGAAACTCAAGACGGATGATCAAAATGTGAATGCTTCACTCCTTCTTTAAAAGGGGAACAAGAATACCCTTGGCAGGGAATAGAGAGGCAAAGATTAAAACAGACACAAAAGGAACACTCATTCAGAGCCTGCCCCACATGTGGCCCATACATATACAGCCACCCAATTAGACAAGATGGATGAAGCAAAGAAGTGCAGGCCGACAGGAGCCGGATGTATATCTCTCCCGAGAGACACAGCCAGAATACAGCAAATACAGAGGCGAATGCCAGCAGCAAACCACTGCACTGAGAGCGGGACCCCTGCTGAAGGAATCAGAGAAAAGAACTGAAGAGCTTGAAGGCCTGAGACCCCATATGTAAACAATGCAAGCAACCAGAGCTTCCAGGACTAAGCCACTACCTAAAGACTATACATGGACTGACCCTGGACTCTGACCTCATAGGTAGCAATGAATATCCTAGTAAGAGCACCAGTGGAAGGGGAAGCCCTGGGTCCTGCTAAGACTGAACCCCCAGTGAACTAGATTGTTGGGGGGAGGGTGGTAATGGGGGGAGGATGGGAAGGGGAACACCCATAAAGAAGGGGAGGGGGAGGGATTAGGGAGATGTTTGCCCGGAAACCGGGAAAGGGAATAACACTCGAAATGTATATAAGAAATACTCAACTAAAAAAAAAAGAGAGAGAAATGAACTACAGAAAGCCCATGCTATCTATTCCCCCACCCAAGGCATCAGTTACTTTTCCCCCATCTGGGGCATCAGATGTACTAATTAAATGATTTTTTAAATAGCATGAGAACCCTAGAATTTGTATAAGAATAGGCAAGAAGCAGGGCAGTTTGTCATTTGTTTCTCAGAATCTCATGATGTTCTCACTACACAGGATAACACAGCCCTCTGGTCTTCCTCTCAACTTGGTCTTGCTTCCTTCATTTTCACGATCCTTGACTTCTTAATTTCAAAATATCTTGGTTTCACAAGCTTTTTGAAACATTCTTGGCACTTCAGTTTTAGCAAGTGCATTTTAAACCTCACCTTGTCAAAACATCCAGACACAGACCTTTCTTCATTCACTGGTATTTCTCCCTGCTCCTTTTACATACGGTGATAATGTGAAGAAATAAACTCTCAAGTAACATGTCTTTTGGTGACTTTCCTACCCCATTGATCTTTAACTCATCTTACTTCAGCCACCTTCTTGGTTTTGAGAGTTAAAATACGCATTCTGGGTCATATACTTATTTATTGTTTCTTTCCAGTCTCTATCCCTAAATCTTTTTTCCCTGATGACATGGGTGGGATGATGGCAACTAATACCTGAGTTGCTCCTTTCAAAATGACAGTTGTTATTAATGGACAGGAGATAGCATGTAAAGCAGGTACGAGACGTGCCTTCAGTGGTGCACAGTTTAGCCCGGAAGATGGATATTAACCTGAGCAGTACATGACTAAATGTTTAATAGTCTGGTATCACTTTGTCCATGAACAATGAGAAGTTACTATTGAGGATGATATAGGAAGTTTTGGCCTTTTACAATGTTGAGAAATAATGATAAAAAAGAAAAGTTCACCATACTATCTAGTTGTGGGTGTTACTCCTATCAGGTTAGCCAGGCTACACTGCTCAATGGATCAACACTAATCTAGATGTTGTTGCGAAAGTATTTTTAAAGTGACCACCATTTCCAGTAAGTGAATCTGAGTAAGCCCTTCATGAGAGGGGTAAGGGTAAGCCTATTAACAGAAAGACTTTAGAGAAACACTGAAGCTATGCAAAAGGAAGATTGCCTCTACTCTGTAGCAAGTCCTACCTGAGTTTACAGTCTGCTGGTTCATTTTGTGAATGTTAGATTCAAGACCACCATCAACTCTCAGCTGAGTTCTGAATATTTTGAAGTTCCCACAATTATATGAACCAATTACAGGATAAACTTATTTTCCTCCAGATAACTCTTAATATGCCATATTTTCCCTACTGTTTTTATGTATACCTATTTACAAAATGGAGGGAGGAGGAAAAAGGAAGAAGAAGAGAAAGATGGAAACATCCTTGTTAAAAATGAAAGAAAGTTGCAATTTGAAAATGCAGTGTATGCTGTAGTGACTCTACCACAGACTAAGAACCAAAAGTTAGCTTCTTTTAGTGTAGATAAAGAGTAGCCCAAAAAAGAATTTTGGCATACATAGGAGTATATATAAGAGGTAGAAATTTTCCTGTTCTCAGATTTAGCTGAAGCCCTAAACTTGAGGAGAAAGGTTGTAAAGTATGCCAAAGAGATATGCTGAAGCACCTGTGTGTGATTTGTGAGAGTTGGTCCAAAGTTAGTTATGCAAATACATCTTCACTACTCACCCCTTACACCTTTATCAGGAGATGGATGGACAAAACCTGCTGAGTTAAGAATACTTTATAGAGAGCCATAGAGGTGATGTATGCTGGGTATTTCCTCTCACTCCCCTGCTACCTCAAGACAAATCAAAAGGCCTCCAAGGAAACCCTTCAGTATGAGTCACATATAATCCTTATTGAAAGGTACAAAGCCTAGTGCATGATAAGCCCAAAGGGGAGAGTAGTAACCATCATGGATTGAAGAAATAAGGGTTGCAGTGGAGGGTGCCTATGCTTCCAGAACATTATATGCCAGCAGAGCAAACTTTACCACATAGGTTAGATCGGTGCTACAGAACAGGGCCAGCTTTGCATTGTCTTACTTGATTTCAGCAAAGGACTCTGATGGTACAGGACTTACACTAGGAGGTGGTTAGTAAAGACACAAATCAGGGAGCAATGTCACATTACAACTCCCCAAGTATTCACCCAAGAGAGTGGCTCAGAATAGAAGAAACCAGCTTTGGAACGTTCTCACACAGAGAGTGCCGTGAGAGTTAATCTTCCTTGGTGGTTTAACAGGAGCTAAAAGACACTTTGGACAAACAACTAAAGATAGATTTACAAAGAAGTTACTAGTGAAGATTAACTGCACAGAAGACATATCTTAAAGGACACAGCACTATCCCCATAGGAATGAGGTCCCTGACTGAATAAAAGGGAGATGGTGACCTAACCATTCATCTCTCAGCTTCCCAACTGTATAGACACACTGCGTAAGTCATTTCATGGTCCTAGTGCCATGTCTTCCCGCCACAATGGACTGCACCCTCAGACAGGAAAAGCCCTTCTTCTTTGAGTTGCTGTTATTGTCTGTTTTATCACAGCCAATTACAAAAGTAATTAACACAGTCCACTTTTATTGTAACTAACTAATACCTAAGCCAAATATGACTCTACCATTGAATAATCTTTCATCATTTTATCCAGTTCCCACTTCCCTTTCAGTTACCCTGAATAACTCAGAAGCAGCAGCATGCATAGAGAGAACTTAGGACAAAGATGGTGTACTCTCTTTTACCTCTCTCAACCACAGAATTCTAAGCTTGGGAAAATAAGAAACATGAAGGAACATAAATAAAATGTCACTCGTGAACAAAGGAAACTCAACAGAGAAGTTGAAGATCTTCCATAC